>NC_091987.1:105086807-105430889 GCF_044704955.1 Pristiophorus japonicus
GAACTTTCTTGATCAATTCGATTTGGCCCAATGAGGAAGGAGGCTTTGCTGGATCTGATTCTGGGGAATGAGGTGGGTCGGGTGGATCAAGTTTCAGTCGGGGGATATATAGGGAACAGTGATCATAGTATTAAAAGTTTAGGTTAGCTATGGAAAAAGGCAAAGAGCAATCTAGAGTCAAAATACTTAATTGGAGGAGGGCCAATTTCAGAGAACGGACCTCGTCCGGGTAAATTGGATTAAGAACATAAGACCATAAGAAATAGGAGCAGGAGTATGCTATACGGCCCCTCGAGCCTGCTCCATCATTTAATAAGATCATGGCTGATCATTGACCTCAACTCCACTTTTCCACCCAATCTCCCTATCCCTTTTTTTCCCTAGACTCCAAAAATCTACCTATCACAGACATGAATATACTCAGAGACTCAGCATCCACAGCCCTCTGGGGCAGCGAATTCCAAAGATTCACAACTCTGAGTGAAGAAATCCCTCCTCATCTTTGTCTTAAACGATCTACTGAGACTGTGCCCCTTAGTTCTAGACACTCCAGCCAGGGGAAACAACCCTTCAGCATTTACTCTGTCAATCCCCTTCATGTTTCAATGAGATCATCTCTCATTCTTCTAAGCTCCAGAGAGTATAGGCCCATTCTACACAATCTCTCATCATAAGACAGCTCTCTCATCCCAGGAATCAATCAAATGAACCTCTGTTGCACCGCTTCCAAGGCAAGTGTATCCTTCCTTAGAAAAGGAGACCAAAAGCATACACAGTACTCTAGGTGTGGACTCACCAAGGCCCTGTACAATTGCAGCAAGACTTCCTTACTCTTGTACACCAACTCCTTTCAATACAGGATAACGGGCTGGATTTTCCACTCTTTTGTGCCTCTGTTTGCGCCCCATAGTGGCCGTAAATGGTATTTCTGGGCGTAATGGTGAGCTTCCCGGTTTTAAATTAGGTTCCTGATTTGCGGTGGCGCAAGAACTTACCGCCCGCCCTCCAGTTTGAGTGAGATCATGACGCCAATCATCGTGTGCCCCGGATGGAAAATTCGGCCCTTATGCCTCATTTAATGTCCGCCCCAGGAAATGTCTGAAAAAAACGGTATTCTCAGGGTGCAGCAGGCGGTATTGGTGGATATTTAAATGGACGGAGGAGGATCCTACATCACAGCTCACATTGACTGCAACGGTTGCACACAGCACGCTGCGTCTAGCTCCGACTTGCAAATGGCAGTTTTATCTGCTGTTACAGTGTCCTTACAACGTCAGTGAGAGAATTTTACTGTCATGTATGTAACCATCATGCAATGGTAATCGTCATGTAACTGTAACCTTCATGCAACTCCTGTACACTGTACTTATATCCTAGAAATGCACACCCTGACCACAGGGGGTGAACTTGTGGGAGACACTCTGCACCTGGGTTTTCAGGTATAAAAGAGGAGGTCCCACCCATGGTCAGCACTCCTTGGTCCTAGGAATAATGGTTGAGGTCACGTAGTGACTATGTCTGCAGTAGCTGCCTCGTGTGAGTTTGTAGTACGGTGCAGGGACACCATATTTGGCGACGAGAAACGGGAATCACCGAACCACGAGGATGGCCACCGGTAGCATAGAGGAAAGTTACTGTGTGGGTGAGGACTGGGCCGACTTCGTGGAAAGACTCCAGCAGAGCTTTGTCACGAAGGACTGACTGGGAGCAACAGCGGCTGACAAGCGGAGGGCGCATCTACTGACCAGCTGCGGACCACAGCCATATGCGCTGATGAAAGACCTGCTCGCTCCCCAAAAGCCAGCGGACAAGTCCTTTGAAGAGCTCAGCCAGCTGATCAGTGAGCACCTCAAGCCGGCGAGTAGCGTACACATGGCCCGGCACCGGTTCTACACACACTGGTGTCGGGAGGGACAATACATCTCGGACTTCGTTGTGGATCTGCGGCGCTTGGCCAGTCTCTGTAAGTTCACAGATGCCTGCAGGGGGGAGATATTGAGGGACTTTTTCATTGAGGGCATTAATCATGCCGGGATTTTCAGGAAGCTCATAGAGGCCAAGGACTTGACTTTAGAATGGGCGGCGTTGATAGCTCAGACCTTCATGGCAGGGGAAGAGGAGACCAAGCTAATTTACGTGCGCAGCCCTGGTCCCAACGTGGCGATGGACCAGGGAGTTAACATTGTGAACGTGGCTAGGGACCCTGCAGGCAGGCAAGAGCATTTTGAAACCGGCCAGGCAGCAACAGACTCTAGGGTGGGCCCGCAACAGAAACAATGGAAAGGGGATCGGTAATTCACACCATCATGAGGAACAATGCGTCCCACGATGGGACCATTAACACCCACCATCAGAGTGCTTAGAAACAACCAAATGGGCAATCAGAGAGGAATGCCTGGTAACAGTCCTTTTGTTAACAACAATCTCAGCTCACGCTGGAGGTGTGGGGTAGACATACTGCGAAAAGCTGCAGGTTCCAGCAATATCCCTTTAGATTTGTAACATCAGTGGACACTTGGCCAGGATGTGCAAAAATGCTATGGCGAGGCTAATCTGTGAGACAGAGGAACCAGATGAGGGGTCTGCAATGCAGGATGATGCCTGGGGAAAAGCCATGGATGCTGAAGTTCAGCGGGTTCACGTGGCTGACGTCCACAGCTCATACACTAAAACATCGCCCATGATGATGAAAGTTTTATTGAATGGCATCCCGATGCGCATGGAGCTGGATACGGGAGCTAGCCAGTCACTTATGAGCACCCAACAATTTTAGAGACTATGCCCACACAGAGCTAGCAGGCCCAAACTGGACCGCATTGACACGCAGCTACGGACGTACACCAAAGAGATCATCCCACTGCTAGGCAGTGCAAACTTGGTGGTAACATATAATGGATCACAGAACTGGCTGCCACTCTGGATCGTCCCGGGAAATGGCCCTGCGCTCTTGGGGAGGAGTTGGCTAGCCGAGATGAATTGGAAATGGGGGGATGTGCATGCCATTTCATCTGTGGAGCGAAGTTCATGCTCACAGGTCCTACAAAAATTCGGGTCACTGTTTCAACCCGGTGTCGGAACATTCAAGGGCACTAAAGTAGTGATACGCATCACTCCAGATGCCAGACCAGTGCACCACAAAGCAAGAGCGGTGCCGTATGTGATGCGTGAGAAAATTGAAAGTGAATTGGACAGGCTGCTCAGAGAGGGCATAATTTCAGCCGTTGAATTCAGCGACTGGGCAAGTCCCATCGTTCCTGTTCTTAAAGCAGATGGCTCGGTCAGGATTTGTGGCGACTACAAAGTCACCATCAACCGAGTGTTGCTGCAAGACCAATACCAGCTCCCGAGAGCGGAGGACCTTTTTGCCACCCTGGCAGGTGGCAAGCTGTTCACGAAGCTGGACCTCACTTCGGCCTACATGATTCAGGAATTGGCTGAAGAATCCAAGCTTCTGACTACCATCATGACGCACAAGGGATTATTTATATACAACAGGTGTCCGTTTGGCATTCGTTCGGCGGCAGCTATCTTTCAGCGGAACATGGAAAGCTTGCTCAAATCTATTCCTGGAACAATCGTATTCCAAGACGACATCCTTATAATGGGTCGAGACACCGAGGAACACCTTCACAACCTGGAGGAGGTGCTACGCCGACAGGACCGGGTAGGCTTGCGGCTGAAAAAGGCCAAGTGTGTGCTTTTGGCCCCAGAGGTCGAGTTTTTGGGCAGGAGGATTGCCGCAGATGGGATCTGGCCCACTGACTCAAAAATGGAGGCAATCCACCGGGCGCCCAGGCCCGGCAACACATTGGAGTTGTAATCATTCCTGGGACTTTTGAACTATTTCGGGAACTTTCTGCTGAACTTAAGTACATTATTGGAGCCGTTATATGTGCTCCTGCGTAAAGTTGTGAATGGCTTTTGGGGGACTGTCAAGAACGGGCTTTCACTAAGGCGAGGAACCTGCTGTGTTCTAACAAACTGTTGATTTTGTATGACCCTTGTAAAAAACTGGTTTTAACGTGCGATGCATCGTCCTACGGGGTTGGGTGTGTGTTGCAGCAGGGTAATGACGACGGCCGACTCCAACCGGTGGCTTATGCCTCCAGGTCACTCTCCCAGGCAGAGCGTGGATATGGCATGGTCGAAATGTAAGCACCCGCTTGTGTTTACGGTGTGAAAAAGATGCACCAGTACCTTTTCGGTAGACGGTTCGAGCTAGAGACGGACCACAAGCCGTTAACATCCCTGTTGTCCGACAGCATGGCTGTCAATGCCAATGCATCAGCTCGCATACAGCGATGGGCTCTCACACTTGCTGCGTATGACTACACCATACGGCACCGGCCAGGCACTGAAAATTGCGCTGATGCGCTCAGCAGGCTCCCACTGGCCACCACCGAGGGGGCAGCGGAACAAAGCGCTGAGATGGTCATGGCTGTTGAGGTTTTTGACACCGCAGGCTCCCCCATCACAACCCGCCAGATCAAACTCTGGACCAACAGAGACCCCCTCCTATCCATGATAAAGAAATGTGTCCTGACTGGAGATTGGGTGCCCGCACACAGGGCGTGCCCCAAGGAGGTCTGATCGTTTCAGAGACGGATGGATGAGCTCTCCATCCAAGCTGACTGCCTGCTATGGGGCAGCCGGGTAGTCATGCCCCAGAAAGGCAGGGAAGCATTCATCAGGGAACTCCACAGCGAGCACCCAGGCATCATATTAATGAAGGTCATTGCCCAGTCACATGTATGGTGGCCGGGGATTGACTCAGACCTGGAACACTGGGTTCACAGGTGCACGACGTGTGCTCAGCTGGGCAATGCCCCCAGGAAGGCCCCACTCAGCCCGTGGCCCTGGCCCACCAGGCCATGGTCACGTATTCACGTAGACTATGCGGGCCTGTTCATGGGGAAAATGTTCCTGATTGTTGTCGATGCATACTCGAAATGGATCGAGTGCATCATATTAAACTCGTGCACGACATCCATCACCGTGGAGAGTCTGCGTACGTTTTTTGCGACCCACGGCTTGCCGGACATCCTGGTCAGCGACAATGGCCCATGATTCACCACCCATGAATTCCAGGAGTTTATGTCGGGCAATGGTATCAAACACGTCCGGACAGCGCCGTTCAAGCCGGCTTCCAATGGCCAGGCGGAACGTGCGGTCCAAGTCATAAAACAGGGCATGCTATGCATCCAAGGACCCTCCCTTCAGTACCATCCATCGTGCCTCCTGCTGGCCTACAGGTCCCACCCGCACTCGCTCATGGGAGTCCCGCCAGCGGAACTCCTCATGAAACGCATGTTTAAAATGCGGCTGTCCCTCATTCACCCAGCCCTGGCAGACATTGTTGAGGGCAAGCGCCAGTCCCAAACCGAGTTCCATGATCGAAACTCAAGGGGGAGGTGTATAGAAATGGATGACCCGGTATTTGTTCATAACCATGCTTTGGGACCCAAGTGGCTTGAGGGCACAATAATCGGCAAAGAAGGGAATAGGGTCATAGTGGTCAGACTAAACAATGGGCCGATATGCCGCAAACACTTGGACCAAGTAAAGAAAAGGTTCAGCATAGACACGGAGGAACCTGAAGAAGAGCATGAGATGTCACCCACACCACTGCCAGTGGATGAGCAACGCGGACAATCCACAGCATGCACAGTCCCTGCGGCCAGCCCAAACAGGCCGGAATCACCTCAGGTGACAGAGACGCGTGCCGAGGCTCAGCCACCAGAGCCACAACTGCGGCGCTCCACGAGAGAGCGTAGACCACCTGAAAGACTTAATCTTTGACACAAAAAGACGTAAGGGGGGAGGTAATGTCATGTATGTAACCATCATGCAATGGTAATCTTCATGTAACTGTAACCTTCATGCAATTCCTGTACACTGTACTTATACCCTAGAAATGCACACTCTGACCACAGGGGGTGAACTTGTGGGAGACACTCCTCACCTGGGTTTCCAGGTATAAAAGGGGAGGTCCCACCCAGGGTCAGCACTCCTTGGTCCTGGGAATAAAGGTTAAGGTCATGTAGTGACTGTGTCTGCAGTACATGCCTTGTATGAGTTTGTAGTACGGTGCAGGGACACCGCAATTACTACTTCACCAGCATATCATGCTGGTTGCTATTGGTAGGTGGCTTCAAGCTCGAAGAAAGTCTGCTGGCCATGTTGGGCCACGGACGAGGAAAGGCCGAAGATGTCTAGGAAGGAGGCCTTACCCCCGATGGGTTTACATGGAACAACGCTCATACATCCAGCTCTCTAAGGATCAGCATGTGAGAAGGCTGCCAGAGATATGCCATCTCCTATAGGCAGACCTACAGCCTTCCAGCACCAACACGACTGTGCTGCCTGTCGCAGTGACGGTGACTGTAGCGTTGGCCTTCTATGCATCCGACTCCAGCCAGGCAGCAGCCCAGGACATATGCAGCATATCTCATTCGCCAAGTCACAAAGGTTCTGTATGCCCACAGAATGGATTTCATAAAGTTCCCAATGAGCAGGGACAGCCAGAATGAAAGGGCATGTGGGTTTGGCAGAATTGCGGGCTTCCTGAGAGTTCAAGGAGCCATTGACTGCACACACGGGGCCTCGTGAACACCATTGGACAATGCAGAGGTATTCAGAAACCGAAAGGGATACCACTCCCTAAATGTCCAGCTGCTGTAGCGCATCCTCGCAGTGAGTGCCCGCTATCCAGGGAGCGCACTTGATGCTTTCATCTTGCATGAGAGCAGTGTCTCACAAATGTTTCAGCGACAAAGGGAAGGGCAGGGCTGGCTGATCGAGGACAAAGGTTACGGCCTAGCCCCCTGGCTCATGACTCCCATTCCGCAACCCCACGTCAGCCAAGCAACGCTACACTGAGACCCATGCAGCCACCTGTAACATCATCGAACAGACAATTGGAATGCTCAAGCAGTGCTTCCGATGCCTGGAGGCAGCCTTCAATACTCCCCTCAACAGGTCTCCGAATTCAAAACTTGGCCATCATGAGGGGCCAGGCATTGCCAATGGGGATTGCAGGCCCACCTCAGGAGGAGGAGGATGACAAAGAGGCCCCGATTGCACAGCCACCCCATCCACGGGGGAGGCTGCGTCCAGATGCTGCAGGAGCAAAATCTGCATGTTGCCAGCTCATAATGGGCCAGTTTGGTTTCATGGAGGAAGCTGAGGGTTGCATTTAATACTGGTCATGCTATGTGCCACCATACAGGCACATCTATGCTGAGCTTTTGAATGATACAAGTGACACCAATGGCAAAGGTTCAAAGTGATATTTTTATCAAAAAAAGTTACAAACAATGTACCCCCAACAAAACCAAATGACACAATAAACTATCCTATCCAAATAACCCAATAAACAGTGTTTTGCTGTAAGTTACTTAACACAAGTGCATTATTAAAAAACAACTATTTACAAGCATTCTGATAAAATATCAAGGCATTTGCAGAGGGCTGTCCCATCGCTTAATGGGACTTGGCCTGAGATTTTTTTCCCCTTCCCTTCATCCCCCTCTCACAGCTGCTGCTCCTCAATGAGGTCTCAGTGCCTGCAGCAAGGCTACTTGATGGCTGCTGTGTTTGCGGGGGCAGACAGTGCAGATGGTGTATGAGGGCGCCCTGGACCAGCTCTTGGCTTGGAAGGCCTGGCTGCTGACTGCTACGCCTCACCATCAGCGGAAACAGTCACTGGTGGCTCGGATGTATACCGTGTAGGTTGTATGGTTGGAGAGTCAGTGGTGGGAGCCAGAACGCTGTCACCCTGAGGAAAGACAGCACCTTCCATTTCCTGAGAGCCACGGTCACTCCGATGGGGCTGGGCCTCAACATTCGGAGCACGATGTGTCTCCACAACTTGCTGGCCTGCTTCGGCACTGTCCCTTCCCTGTTGGACAGTGGGGTACACAGAGAGGATGGCACCAGTCATCGACCGCATCACATCACCGATCTACAGCAAAGCTTGTGACCACGATTTGATCGATGTTGCAATGTGAACAATGGCGCGCCACACACTTTGGAACACCACTGTCGCTGCTGGAGGCCACCAGCCTCTGTGAGTGGGCAATGATGGCCTCGCTCGAGGCCTGAGTTGCAGGGACAATGCGTGACGCTGCCTCCGCAACAGTCGCAGAAAGTTTGTCGATGCTCGCTGGGATCTGACCCAATACACCCATGAGCTCACGGTGCATGCCTGTGTTTTCCCTGGACATTTCCACCAAGTCCAGTTCCATGCCTGCCTGTGGTTGAGCAGAACTACTGTGTCAACTCACCCTCCGGAGAGCTGGCCTGTGGGATTCCCCTCTCGCTGCGCGTTGCTGTAGGCGACGAGAGCCAGGAGCCTCCGATGACCCAAAGCCAAGGAAATCGGGTTCATCCTCAGATGTGCTCTGTTGCGACGGGCCAACTGGTGGGTTCTGCAGCTCAGACATTGCAGTCTCCTTGCACGCCTCATCATCTCCCCCATGGCCAGATTTCGATGGCTCCCTGGATGCCTGTCTCGATTGTGGCTGTTAATCTGCAAGCAGAAAACAGTAGACGTGTGGTTAGCAGCAGGAAGGTGGCATTGCACCTGTACATGTGAAGGCCTCACGCCACTTCATAATATGTCTCAATGAAGTCACATCAGTCACGCAATCCATTGACATACCCTCACTACCTGAAGGGGGCTCAGCATCACCCCCGGCAACTGTCTGAGCTGTTGCTCCAATGAGGGCAGACACCCATTCCTCCGCATCTGTCAAGTCCAGGATCTGAGGCGGGCCCCCGCCTGCCTGGCAGTGCTCACGCCTGTTGTGTGACGGCTTCGCCTGTAATGAGAAAAATAGGAAGGGTTCTGTTATGTCTTCAATACTCTTATGAATGACTCCATGAGGTCTAGCATTGTACTTGAGCTGTTGTGACCTTAGTCCCATTTATTGTAACTCCAGAGTGAGGCACAAGCATGGTGGGCAGCCTTTTACACTGGGCCCTGCACACCTATGCAGGTGACCCTCAGGTTTCTCACCGCAGTGCCCTCTGGTGGCACACCTTATGTGACTATACAGTTAGTATACATGGTCTACATACATGAAAGGTTCAGAAAGGGTACACCTCCTGTTGTGCCACATATGCCTGCCATAGTTCAATAGCTGAGACTGTGTGGATATGCAAATGTCTTCACTTCAATATGTGTGGATGTTGCATGAGCCTTGTGAGCAATTGGTGGGAGGTGAGAGGGACGTAGCATAGGGGCTGCAGGTGATCTTTATGAATCCCATATCAGCAGTTGGAGTGGATTGTGAGGAAGGTTCTCAATGATTAGTGAACAAGAGTGTATGTGCATTCTTAATTAAGAGGCAATGGCTGGAGAAGTCACTCTTCAGCTTTCTGATGCATTGTGAAACCAACATCACAGGATGCAAGACTTTGAGAATGGACAGATACGTGAAAGACTTCACATAGTATCTGACATTCATGCTAGAAGGATAGCAGGCATACATAAATGTGAAGGGTCTCACCCTGACGACTCTGCTAATGTCGTTGAACTTTTGAAATAATGTCTGTGGCCGGGAAAACAAAAACGTGACTGCACGTGCACAAAATGGCCGCCCCTTTTAACGCCGTGATTTTCGACTCAGGCGTACAAAGTCCATTGTGTAACACCTGATTTAACGCCCCCGATCATGGATTCTAATTTTTTGCTGAAATTTCCAGTCAAAGGCGCAAACTCAATTCAGGTGGTATCGGGACTGTCCTGATATTGGGAAAGCCGAAAATCCCCACCGAGTTTTGTATCATCAGCAAACTTGGATACATTGGATACATTACACTTGGAATCAAAGATTGCAGGCAAAACTGTAATTGAATGTTCGGCTTCCTTTAAAGAGGAGATGGTTCAGATACAGTCAAGGTATATTCCCGTGAGGGGGATAGGTAGGGCAACCAAAGCCAGAACTCTCTGGATGATGAAAGAGTTGGAATAACAAAAGAGATAGAGAGTAAGATAGATGTCAGGTTGAGAATACATGAGAACCAGGCTGAATATAGAAAGTTCAGAGTGGAAGTGGAAAAGAGAATAAATGGGGCAAAGAGGGTATGAGAATAGAATGGTAGCTAACATAAAAGATAATTTAAAAGTCTTCTATAGGCATATAAATAGTAAACGGGTAGTAAGAGGAAGGGCAGGGCTGATTAGGGACCAAAAAGGCAACCTATGCATGGAGGCAGAGAGCATAGCTGAGGACTATAGGCTAGACTTTGCATTGTTGTCCAGATCACCCCAAAATGGGTGATATTTCCGGCGTTAGTGATAATATTTTTTTCATGATCACCGGAATATCGTCCATTTTAAAACCTACAAGTTTCCATTTTTTTATTTGGACGTTAGCCGTAGCGATATGAAATGGGCATTAGAGATTTATTCCATCGTGCAAGGCTGCCGTCCATAGCAACGGGCTTTTCCCGTGATTCAGGCGTTCAGGGGTCATCTATACATGCACAGAAGAGAGAGAGAGAGGAGAGAGAGAGAGAGAGAGAGAGAGGAATTTTATTGAGGAAACTTGTGTGGATTATTTGTTTGGCGTATTGCATTAGTAGCTGTATTATAAAATGGGAATAATTGCCGAAGTAATGAGCAATGTAGAGTTGGAGGAGATGGCTGAAGTGGTTGAGGTGGGAGAGGAGATGGGTGGATGAAGGCGCACCAAGCACTTTTCCAAGGAGGCCAATGTTGCCCTAGTCGCGGAGGTGGCAAATCGTTGGGCCCAATTGACCTGGGACGGTCGTGGGAACCGCACCCCCCCCCCGCTCCCATGTGTACCAAAGAATCTGGGCGGAGATCACTGAATTGATCTCGTCAGTGACACACAATGTCTGTGAGCCTAACCAGTGCCACGAGCTCTGTAACAACCTCGTTGGTTCCGGAAGAGTAAGTATCAAATTTATTAAATAAATTGTAATGGTGCTATGATTAATTCAAATGTAGATCTGCTAGATTGTAGTTAGGCTGGTAATCTTGGTGTCATGCGCTATTTCCTAACCTTGATCTTATTAAAGTTATTCTCAGATTGTAGATATAACCATGCATTCAATTGCATATGAAGCGTATTAGCATATAATATTAATGTTAACGATGAATAGCATGGGCGATGACTAATTGGGGATTGTCTGTGTGTTCTGTGTGTTGTACTGTGTATGTTGTGTAATATTAATAACAATCTGATATCTATTATAATCTGATATCTGTCAGGAATGTGATATCTGTCATCTGGACTTCCAGAAGGCATTTGACAAGGTGCCACATAAAAGGTTACTGCACAAGATAAAAGTTCACAGGGTTGGAGGTAATATATTAGCATGAATAGAGGATTGGCTAACTAACAGAGAGCAGAGAGTCGGGATAAATGGTTCATTCTCTGGTTGGCAATCAGTAACTAGTGGGTGCCGCAGGGATCAGTGCTACGACCCCAACTATTTGCAATCTATATTAACGACTTGGAAGAAGGGACTGAGTGTAACGTAGCCAAGTTTGCTGATGATACAAAGATGGGAGGAAAAGCAATGTGTGAGGAGGACACAAAAAATCTGCAAAAGGACATAGACAGTCTAAGTGAGTGGGCAAAAATTTGGCAGATGGAGTATAATGTTGGAAAGCGTGAAGTCATGCACTTTGGCAGAAAAAAAATCAAAGAGCATGTTATTATTTAAGTGGAGAAAGATTGTAAAGTGCTGCAGTAAAGCGGGACCTGGGAAACACAAAAGGATAGTACGCAGGTACAGCAAGTGATCAGGAAGGTCAATGGTATCTTGGCCTTTATTGCAAAGGGGATGGAGTATAAAAGCAGGGCAGTCTTGCTACAGCTATACAGGGTATTGGTGAGGCCACACCTGGAATACTGCGTGCAGTTTTGGTTTCCATATTTATGAAAGGATATACTTGCTTTGGAGGCAGTTCAGAGTAGGTTCACTAGGTTGATTCTGGAGATAAGGGGGTTGACTTATGAGGAAAGATTGAGTAGGTTGGGCCTCTACTCATTGGAGTTCAGAAGAATGAGAGGTGATCTTATCGAAACGTACAAGATTATGAGGGGGCTTGACAAGGTGGATGCAGAGAGGATGTTTCCACTGATGGGGGAGACTAGAACCAGAGGGCATGATCTTAGAATAAGGGGCCGCCTATTTAAAACTAAGATGAGAAGAAATTTCTTCTCTCAGAGGGTTGTACATCTGTGGAATTCGTTGCCTCAGAGAGCTGTGGAAGCTGAGGCATTGAATAAATTTAATACGGAGATGGACTGGTTCTTAACCAATAAGGGAATAGGGTTTATGGGGAGCAGGCAGAGAAGTGGAGCTGAGTCCATGATCAGATCAGCCATGATCTTATTGAATGCCGAAGCAGGCTCGAGGGGCTTTATGGCCTACTCCTGCTCCTATTTCTTATGTTCTTATGTTCTTATATCTGTAATAGTACCTCGGCAATGATCTTATGCCATGCTTTTGTCACCATTGCAGAAGAAGCTTTTGAAGAATAGGGCTGATCAGAGGCGTACTGGGGGAGGACCGGCAGATATCACCCTGCTGACGGACCTTGAAGACCGGGCATTGGCCTGATTGGGGATCCTTAATCGGTCGGTCACCCATGGTGGTGCTGAACCTGTTCTTGTGCCATGTGAGTAATGTATAAACTATTGGTGATTTAAAGTAATTTAAAGCCATTTCAGTACAACATATGATTGATGTAATGTTATGTAATTAATGATGGGCTGATGAAATATCATTGTAATGCAATGCAGATTCTGTACTATCATGATTTAAATTTTATGTGACGTCTGTCAGTGATATTTATAACAGTAGTGTTGCTCCTCGTACATATGACTGCATAATGTAAGCATTCTCATGTGCCCCTGGCATCCTCTTCTCTTCTACTAACGTCATTTATGTTTTCTAGGTCACCAGGCTTCACAGGCTCTCCAGGTTCCCCAGGCTCATCAGCCTTCGCAGGCTCCCCGGGTTCTGCAGGTTCCCCAGGTTGTCTCTGGAGGCAAGGAGGCAAGAGCCTCTCCTGTCCTTTTACAGGTGCTCCTACCAACCGAGGACAGTGAGGAGGTGGAGGAGCCTGCAGTGGAGTCTTCGTATATTTCTGTGGCCATGTCCTCATCCACAGAGGAAGCAGTGGGGCCAAGCTCCTTGCAGCAGGGCACCCCGAATGGTTCCATGCCTGCACCGACCCCGTGGAGGTTGGTTCGGCGAGGTCGCAGTACTCAAATACTGGCAGATGTAAGCATGGACATGGTTGAACTGTCCAGGACGAGCGTCGACATAGGGTGAGAGCTCCTCCAGGCAATGGGCGGGTTAACTGGCCACGTTGCCACTCTGATCACAATCGTCTCGCAGGAGATGTCGTGGATGGTAGCGGTGATGGAGAGAATAGGTGAGTCCGTGGATGCCAGATGGCAGCCTGTGGTCCCGGAATACGGCACTGCACCCCAAGGTGCCGTACCGCCATTGTCACCAACACATGCGAGTCATTGGAAGCCTCTCCTGTCCTTTTACAGGTGCTCCTGTCCTTGCTTCTGACTCAGAGGATATTTCTTTGCAAAACGTCCTCTCCATCTCAGCCACATCTTTGAATCTGACGTCACCCCCCCCCCCCCCCCCCCCCCCCCCACATAGCAGCAGCACTCAAGGTGCCCTGCTACAAGGCGGCTTGGAGTTTGTACAAGGGGAAGAGGTGGGGTTCAGATTGTGGGGGGATTGGGGGGGTGGAAAATGAAAGGAGAGGCGTGGCCGCAAGTAGGGGAGGGAAGGGATTATTAATATTGTTGTTATTAATAAATTTGTTGACTGTTGGGTAGATGTTTGTTATATTTATAATTGGTTTTGAAAGTTTGTTGTTGTTTTTATTGTTATTGTTATTTCTTGTTATTTATAAAATGTTCACTGTTGGGGTGGGGGTGGGGAGGTACATGGGTGTTTGATGTAAAAAAAATTGTTTAAAACTTTTCTATGCATTAATTTAAAAACATTTAACTTAACATTGTTGTGCAGCGTCTTCCAATAGCAGAAACGTTAAGTATATACAAAGTTTGCAAACAACGGCGAGGCTAGGCCAGGAAACATAGAAAATAGGTGCAGGAGTAGGCCATTCAGCCCTTCTAGCCTGCACCGCCATTCAATGAGTTCATGGCTGAACATGCAACTACAGTACCCCCTTCCTGCTTTCTCGCCATACCCCTTGATCCCCCTAGTAGTAAGGACTTCATCTAACTCCCTTTTGAATATATTTAGTGAATTGGCCTCAACTACTTTCTGTGGTAGAGAATTCCACAGGTTCACCACTCTCTGGGTGAAGAAGTTTCTCCTCATCTCGGTCCTAAATGGCTTACCCCTTATCCTTAGACTGTGACCCCTGTTTCTGGACTTCCCCAACATTGGGAACATTCTTCCTGCATCTAACCTGTCTAAACCCGTCAGAATTTTAAACGTTTCTATAAGGTCCCCTCTCATTCTTCTGAACTCCAGTGAATACAAGCCCAGTTGATCCAGTCTTTCTTGATATGTCAGTCCCACCATCCCAGGAATCAGTCTGGTGAATCTTCGCTGCACTCCCTCAAAAGCAAGAATGTCCTTCCTCAAGTTAGGAGACCAAAACTGTACACAATACTCCAGGTGTGGCCTCACCAAGGCCCTGTACAACTGTAGCAACACCTCCCTGCCCCTGTACTCAAATTCCCTCGCTATGAAGGCCAACATGCCATTTGCTTTCTTAACCGCCTGCTGTACCTGCATGCCAACCTTCAATGACTGATGTACCATGACACCCAGGTCTCGTTGCACCTCCCCTTTTCCTAATCTGTCACCATTCAGAAAATAGTCTGACTCTCTGTTTTTACCACCAAAGTGGATAACCTCACATTTATCCACATTATACTTCATCTGCCATGCATTTGCCCACTCACCTAACCTATCCAAGTCACTCTGTAGCCTCATAGCATCCTCCTCGCAGCTCACACTACCACCCAACTTAGTGTCATCTGCAAATTTGGAGATATTACATTTAATCCCCTTGTCTAAATCATTAATGTACAATGTAAACAGCTGGGGCCCCAGCACAGAACCTTGCGGTACCCCGCTAGTCACTGCCTGCCATTCTGAAAAGTACCCATTTACTCCTACTCTTTGCTTCCTGTCTGACAACCAGTTCTCAAAGGCAAAGATGAAACGTAATGTAACACAACTGTAACTGTAACTGTCACCAACGTAACACAAAGTGTTAATTTATGAGCTGCAGACACAACAGTCTTGCAGCCGCGTAACTACCACCAAAGTAAGTTCACACAAAGTGTTCATTTATGAACTGCTGACGCAACAGTCTTGCAGCTGCATAACTACCGCGGGGCTTTTCTTGCGGTCTAGAGGGGGGAAGAGGGCATGGTTTCAACATTAGTCTGATTGTCCTCCCCGAGGTCCTTGTCCACCTCCTCGTCCTCCTCTTCCCCCTCTCCTGAGGTGGAACAGCAGTCCCATCTGGCAATTCTTGTCCCCTCCTTATAACTAAGTTATGCAACATGCAGCACACCACAATGAACTGAGTGACCTGCTCAAGGTGGTATTGTAAGTCACCTCCTGAGTGGTTCAGGCATCTGAAGCGCTGCTTAAGCAATCCAATTGTCTTTTCGATGAAATTGTGTGTGGTTATGTGGCTTTTGTTGTAGCGCTTCTCGACTTCCATCTAGGTCTTATGCAGGGGGGTCATGAGTCAGCTGGCAAGGCCATATCCTTTATCCCCAGCATCAAATTGTGACCTTGTGGTTGACTCTAAAACAGGTCAGAGACGGTGCTCTCACACAAGATAATGGGACTAACGGCGGATAAATCCACTGGACCTGATGGCTTGCAACTTAGGGTCTTAAGAGAAGTAGCGGCAGGGATAGTGGATGCTTTGGTTGTAATTTATCAAAATTCCCTGGATTCTAGAGAGGTCCCAGCAGATTGGAAAACTGCAAATGTAACGCCCCTATTTAAAAAAGGAGGCAGATAAAAAGCAGGAAACTATAGACTAGTTAGCCTAACATCTGTGGTTGGGAAGATGTTGGAGTCGATTATTAAAGAAGCAGTAGCAGGACATTTGGAAAAGCAAAATTCGGTCAGGCAGAGTCAGCAAGGATTTATGAAGGGGAAGTCATGTTTGTCAAATATGCTAGAATTCTTTGAGGATGTAACGAACAGGGTGGATAAAGGGGAACCAGTGGGATGTGGTATATTTGGACTTCCAGAAGGCATTTGACAAGGTGCCACATAAAAGGTTACTGCACAAGATAAAAGTTCACGGGGTTGGGGGTAATATATTAACATGGATAGAGGATTGGCTAACTAGCAGAGAACAGAGCGTTGGGATAAATGGTTCATTCTCGGGTTGGCAATCAGCAACAAGTGGGGTGCCGCAGGGATCAGTGCTGGGATCCCAACTATTTACAATCTATATCAATGACTTGGAGGAAGGGTCCGAGTGTAATGTAGTCAAGTTTGGCGACGATACAAAGATGGGAGGAAAAGCAATGTGTGAAGAGAACACAAAAAATCTGCAAAAGGACATAGACAGGCTAAGTGAGTGGGCAAAAATTTGGCAGATGGAGTATAACATTGGAAAATGTGCAGTCATGCACTTTGGCAGAAAAAAAATCAAAGTGCAAGTTATTATTTAAATGGAGAAAGATTGCAAAGTGCTGCAGTACAGCGGGACCTGGGGGTACTTGTGCATGAAACACAAAAGGTTAGTAGTATGCAGGTACAGCAAGTGATCATGAAGGCCAATGGAATCTTGGCCTTTATTGCAAAGGGGATGGAGTATAAAAGCAGCGAAGTCTTGCTACAGTTATACACGGTATTGGTGAGGCCACACCTGGAATACTGTGTGCAGTTTTGGTTTTCATATTTATGAAAGGATATACTTGCTTTGGAGGCAGTTCAGAGAAGGTTCACTAGGTTGATTCCAGAGATGAGGGGGTTGATTTATGAGGAAAGGTTGAGTAGGTTGGGCCTCTACTCATTGGAATTCAGAAGAATGAGAGGTGATCTTATCGAAATGTATAAGCTTATGAGCGGGCTTGACAAGGTGGGTGCAGAGAGAATGTTTCCACTGATGGGGGAGACTACAACTAGAGGGCCTGATCTTAGAATAAGGGGCTGCCCATTTAAAACAGCGATGAGGAGAAATTTCTTCTTCAGAGGGTTGTAAATGTGTAGAATTTGCTGCCTCAGAGAGCTGTGGAAGCTGGGACATTGAATAAATTTAAGACAGAAATAGACAGTTTCTTAAACGATAAGGGAATAAGGGGTCATGGAGAGCGGGCAGTGATGTGGACCTGAGTCCATGATCGGATCAGCCATGATCGTATTAAATGGCGGAGCAGGCTTGAGGGGCCGTATGGCTTACTCCTGCTCCTGTTTCTTATGATCTTATGTTCTTATAAGATGTGTGCATCATGGATGCTCCCTGGAAAATTTGCATTTACTGCCATGACTATTTGCTTGTGATGGACAACGAGTTGCACATTCAGGGAGTGGCATCCCTTTTGGTTCCGAAATACCTCTCCATCCTGAAAAGGTGCTTGCAGGGCAATGTGCGTACAGTCTATTGCTCCCTGCACCTTGTGGAAGTTTGCTATTCTCGAGAAACCCAGAGCCCTCTCAGTCTGTGCCTCTCTGGTCATAGGAAAGTTTATAAAGTACATCTTGCAAGCGTAAAGGGCTTCAGTCACCTGTCGAATGCAGCAATGCGTGGCTTGCTGAGAGGTACTGCAATGTCACCAGCTGAGGCCTGAAAGGAGCCAGATGCGTAGAAGGAAAGTGCCGCAGTAACCTTGACCTCAACGGGCAATGCAGTCCTGATGGTACTGTTAGGCTGCAGATCCCCCTTAATTAGCTGGCATATCTCACTGATGATCTCCTTTCCGGAGCGCAGCCTCTTAAGGCACATTTTATCGGCAAGTCCAGGTATGACTGCTTATCTCTGTAAGTGCGTTGGATGTAAGTTCTCCTCCTCCTCAGCAGTCTGCCACCTCTTTGATTGGGCACATAATGCTCATCAATATACCTACTCCCATCTCTATTCTGTAGCATGTGAGTAGTCATCAATACTGGCTGAGAAATTACAGGGCCCATTACTATTACCAAATGCCCTATTTATATTTATTCAAAATTATTAAATTTTCCTCTAAAAACTTAATTAAAAAAAAATCAAAATTCACCACAATATGATTCGATGGTTATCAAGAGATTTTAAAACACCTTAAAAGCACTTACAAATTACTTCAAAGTTCCCATGAATTTGAAGCAGCCTTTTATGAAAAATCCTCCGAATTACAAAATGGCGTCCATACTGCTGGGTTAAGGTCAGGTGAGTGCAGCTTTTTTTGAGCGTCTTTTTGGGCGAGCGATCATTTGGGCGGTATCTGGGCGAGATGCCGAAAGTAACGCTCGGCGATATTCTGGGCGGATTCTGGGCATTAGTTTCCATTATAAACAGTTTTCTGGGCAGTGCACGAGTGATGACGACAGAATTTTAAAAAAAAAATGGGCGGGCGGTTCAACTAATTCTCGCTGTTAACTGTATGCCGAAAGTTACGCCGGCGATAAATGGGCAATAATTGGGCATTAGTTTCCATACTGAATCAAATATGGGCTTTAAACTCAATCTCAGCGGTTAAATGGGTGGTAACTGGGCGAACCTGATGGAAAGTCTAGCCCCTGGTGAAAGAGGGGGTTGTTAAGATGTTGGATGGGATAAAAATTGATTAAGAGGAGGTACTAGAAAGCGTGGCTGCACTTAAAGTAGGTAAGTCACCAGGACTGGATGGGATGTATCCTAGGATGCTGAGGGAAGTAAAGGTGGAAATTGAAGAGGTACTAGCCATAATCTTCCAATCCTCCTTGGTTACAAGGGTGGTGTTAGAGGACTGAAGATTGGAAAATGTTACATGCTTGTTCAATAAAGGGTGTAAGGATAAACCCAGCAACTACAGGCCTTGGTGGTGAGGAAGCTTTTAGAAATGATAATCTTGGACAAAATTAACAGTCACTTGGACAAGTGTGGATTAATTAAAGAAAGCCAGCATGGATTTGTTAAAGGTAAATCATGTTTAACCAACTTGATTGAATTTTTTGATGAGGTAACAGAGAGGGTTGATGAGATGTACATGGACTTTTAAAAGGTGTTTGATAAAGAGCCACAGAATAGGCTTGCCAGCAAAGTTGCAGCACATGGAATAAAAGGGACAGTGGATACAAAATACAGGAAACAGAGAGTAGTGGTGAACGGTTGTTTTTCAGACTTGAGGAAGGTATACAGTGGTGTTCCCCAGGGGTCGGTACTAGGACCACTGCTTTTCTTAATATATATTAATGATTTGGACTTAAGTACACAGGGCACTATTTCAAAATTTGACACGAAACTTGGAAGTATAGTGAATAGTGAGGAGGATAGGGATAGACTTCAAGAGAACATAAACAGTCTGGTTGAATGGGTGGACACATGGCAGATGAAGTTTAACGCAGGAACATTTTGGTAGGAAGAACGAGGCGAGGCAATATAAACTAAAGGGTACAATACTAAAGGGGGTGCGGGAACCTTGGGTACAAATCATTGATGGTGGCAGGACAAGTTGAGAAAGCGGTTAAAAAAGCTTACGGGATCCTGGGCTTTATAAATAGTGGCATAGAGTACAAAAGCAAGGAAGTTATGCTGAACCTGGTTTGGCCATAACTAGCGTATTGTGTCCAATTCTGGGCACTGCACTTTAGGAAGGTTGTGAAGGCTTTAGAGAGGGTGCAGAAAAGATTTACAAAAATGGTTCCAGGGATGAGGGACTTCAGTTACATCGATAAACTGGAAACGCTGGGGTTGTTCTCCTTAGAGCAGAGAAGATTGCGAGGAGATATCATGAGGGGTCTCGTCTAGACAGAGTAGATAGAAAGAAACTGCTCCCATTGGTGAGTCGAGAGCCAGAGGGCACAGTTTTAAGGTGATTGGTAGAAGATCCAGAGGCGATATGAGGAAAAATCTTTTTTGAGTGGTTGTAATCTGGAATGCACTGCCTGAAAGGGTGGTAGAGGCAGATTCAATTATGGCTTTCAAAAGGGAATTAGATACATACCTCAAGGAAAACAATTTTGCAGGGCTATGGGGAAAGGGCGAGGGAGTGCAACTAGCTGAAGTGCTGTTGCAGAGAGCTGGCATGGGCTCGACAGGCCAAATAGCCTCTTATTGTGCTATAACCATTCTATGATTCTATGATTCTACATACAGCAACAACAACTTGAATTTATATAGCTCCTTTAACATAGTAAAATAACCCAAGCACTATAAACTGTCTGTTGTAATAAAATTCATTCATGTACATTCTGCCTTGTATTCTTTATTTTTATTCATTCATGAGATGTGGGCATCGCTGGTAAAGCCAGCATTTATTACCCATCCATAATTGCCCTCGAGAAAGTGGTGGTGAGCCGCCTTCTTGAACCACTGCAGTCCGTGTGGTACTCCTATAGTGCTGATATGGAGGGGAAGGAGTTCCAGGATTTTGACCCAGTGACAATGAAGGAATGGTGATATACTTCTGTAATGTCTGTAAGCCTGTAATGTTTGTAGCTCCACACTGTGGATGTGGACGCATTGTGTACTGCAAGTGCATAGTTAATCATTAAACAGAACTTGGCAGTTTCCGGAGACTTCCAAGAGAGCTGCCTCCATGTTAGGAGCTGTGTGTGCTTGTGCTCTGTGAATATATCACATTTGGCGACTGAGATGGGATTTTTCGGATGATTTAAAGCTTAATTTTTGTTGGTGAAGGATTCAGCCAGCCGATAGAGAGACTTTGGAAGGTTCTGTCTTTGGAAAAAGCTACAAAAATCCAAGGTAAAATATAGCACACGGTGTGAACAGCTAGAGATTAAAATGGCAGGTGTAATCGGACATTTGGGGGAATATAGACATGACCGGGAACGTTTTAAAGCGTATGTGGATCGGCTAGAAATGTATTTCACTGCAAATATCATAATCGAAGTTCCAGACAATGCAGTCCAGAACCGGGCTGTGTTGGAACGTAAGAAAGCGAACTTCTTATTGGAGGCAGGTCCGGCATTATACAAAAACCTTGTAAATCTGCTTGTGCCTGAAGAGCCAAAGGACACAACGCTTAAAGAGATTTTAATGAAACTGGAGCAGCACTATAACCCCAAACCGTTAGAAATTGCTGAAAGCTATCGCTTCAGGATTCGGAATCAAAAGGCTGATGAAAGTATCGGTGATTACATCATAGCATTAAAAAAGCTATCGATGCACTGTAATTTTGGAAACTTTCAAAACTGAGCATTATGGGATCGTTTTGTTTGAGTGGTGAAAAATGATGCGATCAGAAGGAAGTTATTGACGACGGACGACTTGACTTTTCAGATTGCTTGTCAGACAGCGAGGTCGATGAACATGGCTGAACAATATTCCCGAGAATTAAATAATGATTACGGTTGTCAGTCAACCGATGTAAATCACCTGCAGGTTCAAAGTAAAAGACAGGCATGGCCGAAAGTCTCAGAAACTGGAAATTCTACCAGAGTGTCAAAGTCGTGCTATAGGTGCCTGGGACAACATATTGCTCAAAGTTGTCCATATGTGAAGGCAGAGTGTTTCTTCTGCAGAAAGACTGGGCATCTGGCGAAAGCATGCCGACTGAAGGGTAAACCAGCTTTTAAAGCTATGAGTCCAGTGTTCAAAGCTATGAGTAGAAATCCCAAGAGACTACATAGCATGGAAGAACAACAACAGGACGAGGAGATGTTAGTGTTACACGTCATCAGGAGCACGAGGTTAATGGACAGCGATTCGGGAAGCATCAAAATCCACATAGATGTTGCGGGATTCAAGATACCAATGGAAATTGACACGGGTGCATCCATAAGTGTACTGGAGTCACTGTACCGCGACAAATTGCGTGATTTCCAACTGGAGAAATCCAAGATAGAGCTGCGAGGCTACTCGGAAGAGAAAATTCCTGTGGTAGGTCGTATCACCATACAGGTGAAATATAAAGATCAATTTCAGAACTTGCCTCTAATAGTAGTGAAAGGAGACAAGTCTGCCTTACTAGGAAGAAATTGGTTGAGCTCACTGAAGCTGGATTGGAGTAAGATTTTCTGTTTGGAAGCGAGATTTTCATCAACGGATGAGATTATCAAGCAGTATCCGAAGGTGTTCTGCGAAACGGGCAGTCCGATCCAAGGCTTCAAGGCGAGTGTCAGGGTACAGAAGGACGTTAAATCGGTTTACTACAAGCCACGTTCCGTACAATATGCACTCAAGGAGAAAGTTGAGCAAGAACTCAAAAGACTAGAGACTGAGAACATTATTTGTAAGATTGATCGATGTAATTGGGCTACACCCATTGTTGTTGTACCTAAGTCCGATGGTAAGGTAAGTTTGTGTGGTGATTATAAAGTAACCATAAACTAAGTTCCAGAGGGTAATGTCCCCAATACATTGCCGGATATAGAAGATTTGTTCACAACACTGACAGGTGGTCAGATCTTCTCAAAACTGGATCTTATGAATGCCTACTTACAGCTTGAACTAGATGAGGAGTCCAAGTCATGTTTGACTATAAATACTCATCTACACCTATATCAATTTAATAGGCTACCATTTGGAGTGTCTTCTGCCCCTGCCATATTCCAAGGGGTGATGAACCAGATTTTGCAAGGTATTGAAGGGGTAGTATGTTATTTGGATGACATACTAATTTCAGCATCAAATAGGCAAATTCATAATAACATTTTGAATGAAATCCTCAAATGGCTGGAGAAGCACAGAGTACGAGTGTCTGCTCGTAAATGTGAGTTATTTAAAAACTCAGTGGAGTACTTAGGGTACACAGTAGACAAAGATGATTTACATCTGACCATGGAAAAATTGGATGCAATTAGAAATGCACCCACTCCCAGGAATGTCACTGAACTTAGTTCATTTTTGGGTCTTTTGAACTATTATAGGAAGCTCCTACCAAATTTGGCTGCAGTATTACATCCACTGAATTAACTTTTGAAAAAACAGGTCCATTGGAAGTGGTCAAAAGAATGCGATACAGCATTCAAGGAGTGTAAAAGCAAATTGGTAGAGAGCACCATGTTAGTTCACTACAACATATCTAAGGAGATTAAGCTAGCATGTGATGCCTCTCTGTATGGAGTTGGGGCAGTAATCTCTCATGTATTAAGTAGTGGGGAGGAGAGACCAATTACTTTTGCTTCACGCACTTTGAGTGCCAGTGAGAGTAATTATGCGCAAATTGAAAGGGAAGCTTTGGCATTAATTTTTGGGGTCAAAAAGTTTCACAAATACTTGTATGGTCATAAGTTTACCATCGTTACGGACCATAAGCCCCTAACAGCAATCCTCCATCCAAAGTCACCAGTTCCAACATTAGCTGCAGCCCGAATGCAGAGATGGGCTTTGATTTTGTCAGCATATACATATGATATTGAATACAGATGATCAGCTGATCACAGTAATGTTGATGTAATGTCTAGATTGCCTTCCCCATCACAAGTTACACCCGATAGGGAAGAAGTGTTTTATTTTTCATACATTGATGAACTGCCAGTCACAGTTGAAGAGATTGGTAGAGCAACCAAACATGACCCAGTGATGTCAAATTGTATGAGTATATTGCAAATGGATGGCCAAACCAGGTAACAGACAAAGATACACATCCATTCTTCATTCATAAGAATTAATTATCAGTCGATAAAGATTGTATCATGTGGGGTGCAAGAATGGTTATACCAAATAAATTCAGGCCCATATTATTAGGAGACCTCCATGACCAGCACCTGGGAATGTGCTTGACCAAGAGTTTTGCATGTGGTTATTTATGGTGGCCAGGTCTTGATAAAGATATAGAGTACATCGTGAGTCAGTATACGACACGTCAATCGGTAAGCAAGCAACCACCACCAGTACCATTACGGCCATGGAAATGGCCTCCCAGGTTGTGGCAAAGGCTACATATTGATTTTGCTGAGTTAGAAGGACAATTGTTCATTGTGATTGATAGCCACTCGAAGTGGGTTGAGGTGTTTCCAATGTGGAAAATAACAACAAGTAAAACATTGGGACATTTTGCGAAAATTATTTTCTGCATTTGGCCTCCCTGAAGAAATTGTTTCGGATAATGGACCGCAATTTCGTTCAGAAGAATTTGCACAATTCACGAGAAAAAATGGTGTGAAACATACCAAGGTTCCACCATACCATCCTGCTTGAATCGTGTAGCAGAGCGCATTGTACAAATTATAATACGTGTCCTCATAAAACAAATGTTAGTTCCTAATCCAAGGAAACGACAGTTGTCATTGGATCACAAAATGGCTAATTTTTTGATTACATATCGAAATACTCCTCATACAACTACTAGTAGAACACCAGCAGAGTTGTTTCTCAAACAACAGCCACGAACCAGATTCTCATTGTTAAAGCCAAATTTGGCACAGTCCGTAGAAGAGACACAATTAAGACAGAAAGAGAATCATGATAGAGGTAGAGTAAAAGAGAGAAGTGTGAAATTAAACCAGAAGGTGAGAGTGAAGAACCCTCACCGTAAATGGTTAAAGTGGTTACCAGGAAGAGTGTTGAAGATATGTGGTCCTCGCACATATTTGGTGAAGATGTTTGATAATGGACAGGTTAGGTTTGTTCATATTGATCATATTTTACCTACAGACATGGAAGGAGTTGAAGGTGGGAATGATTCAATTATTTCTGACTCATCAGATAGTTTTG
The DNA here is from genome assembly GCF_044704955.1 of Pristiophorus japonicus. NCBI lineage: Eukaryota > Metazoa > Chordata > Chondrichthyes > Pristiophoridae > Pristiophorus > Pristiophorus japonicus. The sequence continues at coordinate 105,111,631 of NC_091987.1, forward strand.
ATACACCAGTAACCAATCCTAAATTCAATGTACTGGAAACAAATCCAGGAGAGAATCAGAATGAAATTCTGAGTCCGAGTCAGGAAAACAAAGAGCCTGAAGTTAGTGTGAGTTCAAATGAAAATCAAGGAAATTCTGTGGAGGAAAACGTTCCTCAGGATGAGCCTCGAATGAGTTTAGATTCGACACCATGTTTGGAAGGTTCTTTTCGAGAGCGAAGGTATTCTCTTCGAAACAAAAAGAAGTGGTGAAGTTAAATTTGTAAATATGGAAAAAAAAATAAGTTGTTATCCTGTGTTATGTGGAAACATGAAAGTTATGTATGTTGTTTGTAATGATGGCTTCTTCATTAAGGAGGGAGAAGTGTAATGTCTGTAAGCTTGTCATGTTTGTAGCTCCACACTGTGAATGTGGACGTATTGTGTACTGCAAGTGCATAGTTAATCATTGAACAGAACTAGGTAGTTTCCGGAGACTTCCGAGAGAGCTGCCTCCATGTTAGGAGCTGTGTGTGCTTGTGCTCTGTGAATATATCACAACTTCCAAGTTAGGATGGTGTGTAATTTGGAGGGGAACTTGCAGGTGATGGTGCTTCCATGCGCCTACTGCACTTGTCCTTCTAGGTGGTAGAGGTCGCGGGTTTGGGAGGTGCTGCCAAAGAAGCCTTGGTGAGTTGCTGTAGTGCATCTTGTAGATGGTACACACTGCAGCCACGGTGCGCTGGAGTGAATGTTTAAGGTGGTGGATGGGGTACCAATCAAACCGGCTGCTTTGTCCTGGATGGTATCGAGCTTCTTGAGTGTTGTTAGAGCTGCACTCATCCAGGCAAGTGGAGAGTATTCCATCACACTCCTGATTTGTGGCTTATAGATGGTGAAAAGACTTATGGGAATCAGGAGGTGAGACACTCACTGCAGAATACCCAACCTCTGACCTGATCTTATAGCCACCGTATTTATTTGACTGGTCCAGTTAAGTTTCTAATCAATGGTGACTCCCAGGATATTGGTGGTGGGGATTCGGTCATGGTAATGCCGTTAACTGTCAAGGGCAGTGATTAGACTTTTGCTTGTTGGAGATAGTCATTGCCTGGCACTTGTGTGGCACGAATGTCACTTGCCACTTATCATCATCATAGGCAGTCTCTCGGAATCTAGGAAGACTTGCTTCCACTCCTAAAGTGAGTTCTTTGGTGGCTGAATAGTCCAACATGAGAGCCACAGACGCTGTCACAGATGGGTCAGATATTCGTCGGGGGAAGGGGGGATTGGCACTGATTTACCACATGTTCCTTCCGCTGCCTGCGCCTGACTTCTCACGCTCACAGCGTTAAGATTCGAGGAGCTCAACGCCCTCCCAGATGTACTTTCTCTACCTAGGGCGGTCTTCGGCCATGGTCTCCCAGGTGTCAGGGTGATGTCGCACTTCACCAGGGAGGCTTTGAGGGTGTCCTTGTAACGTTTCCTCTGCCCAATTTTGGCTCGTTTGCCATGAAGGAGCTCCACGTAGAGCAATTGCTTAGGGAGTCTAGTGTCTGGCTTGCGAAGTAGGTGGCCTGCCCAGTGAAGCTGATCTAGAATGGTTAGTGCTTCAATGCTGGGGATGTTAGCCTGGGCGAGGACACTGATGTTGGTGCGCCTGTCCTCCCAGGGGATTTGCAGGATCATGCGGAGACATCCTTGATGATATATCTCCAGCGACTTGATGTGTCTTCTGTACATTGTCCATGACTCTGATCCATACAGGAGGGTGGGTATTACTACAGCCCTGTCAACCATGAGCTTGGTGGTAGGTTTGAGGGCCTGGTCTTTGAACCCTCTTTTCCTCAGGCAGCCGAAGGCTGCACTAGCGCACTGGAGGCGATGTTGAATCTACACATCAATGTCTGCCTTTGTTGACAAGAGGCTCCCGAGGTATGGGAAGTAGTCCACGTTGTCGATGGCAGCGCCATGAATCTTGATGACTGGGGGGCTGTCATGGGCAGGCTGATGGAGGACCTTTGTCTTACGGATGTTAAGCGTGAGGCCCATGTTTTCATATGCTTCGGTGAATACATCGACTTTATTCTGGAGTTCAGCCTCAGAATGTGCGCAGACGCAGGCGTTGTCCACGTACTGCAGTTCAACGACAGAGGTTTGGGTGATCTTGGACCTGGCCTGGAGGCGGCGTAGGTTTAACAGCTTCCCACTGGTTCTGTAGTTTAGTTCCACTTGGGAGCTTGTCGACAGTGAGGTGGAACATGGCAGCGAGGAAGATTGAGAAAAGGGTTGGAGCGATGACGCAGCCCTGTTTGACCCCGGTCCGGGCATGGAATCCACTTATCAGCCCAAGCCTGAATGATGTCCATGACTTACTGCATGTGGGCATGGACTGCTCCATTATCTGAGGAGTTGCGAATGGAACTGAACTCTGTGCAATCATCAGTGAACATCCCCATTTCTGACCTTATGATGGAGGGAAGGTCATTGATGAAGCAGCTGAAGCTGGTTGGGCCTAGGACACTGCCCCTAAGCAATGCAGAAAATAAAGCCTGCATTGTGAAAAAACAAGAGCATGAGAAAATCTATAGAATTGCCCAGCACCCACATTACCTGTTGATCCCCTGCTTTAGGGAACACAATAATTTCAGTTCCCAAACTCCCCAAAACAAAATCGCGCAACATTTGATAAACCACTTTATAGCCTTCAATCCCTCAATCCCTCCTCCTCAACAAATATCACTTCAGCTCCTTTTTAAAGGTGCAAATTGGCCCCAAATCAACTCTCTTCTCTGGGACACTGTTCCACATATTGACTATCCCGTGAAGGAAAAATCTTTCCTAATCTCTAACCTTGCTCAGGGCAAATAAACAGAATTGAATGTGTACGGTTCTTGACAAAAAAAACATGCAAAGCAAATAGCAGTTTGTGGTTTGTAAATAGAAAGTAATAGTAGTGGTTGCTGTTGAGGTTGTTCGGTAAAAGCTTTGTGGGCTAGAAATTCCATTTTTGGTCGTAGTGGTATTTTTCTGCCCAAAATACCGGTATGACTCCGCTATGATTCTGAGGCCTAATATTTGGGAAAAAATGCGGGCAATGGTAAAAATCGGCATTGCACGAGGATTCGTGGCGCAAATCGCAAATTTTTTGCAACTTTTCTCCGAGGCCGATACCGCTGCGAGTTGGGCCGAGGGAAGTGGGGAAAACATCAAAAAAAATTCAAAATACAAAAAGTAAAAAAAATCACAAAAAATTCACAAGACCCTTTTCGATCGAATCACTGCAAAAAATTAAAAAATAAAAACTTTAACGTACCTTTTTTGCAGGTCTTCATACTTCATCATCATAGGCAGTCCTTCGAAGTGAGGATGACTTGCTTCACGCCAAAAAAAGAATGAGTTCACAGGTGTTTCAATGAAGGACCTAATATTCCAGATCCCGAGCTACATCTTGGAGGGTGGAAGATGCCTGTGTGTGGATTTTTTTAACTTGTGGTTGCTGTTGCACACCAGCCACCACACGGGCTTGATAGAGCTAGGTCTTGGTCCAGTGGCAAGGATTAACCAAGACGACTGGAGACCAACTCTGCTACACCGACGGAGTACGCACACATATAGCAGTGTAGACTGGCCCATGCTGCCCCTGGGTCCTCGCCTCTTCTGGGCCCCAGACTCACGCCTCTCCTGTGTCTCGGTCACTTCCTTCTCCAAACTCTTGCCGCTTCTTCGCCCCTCCTGCTGTGCCTGCCCGCACTGCAATCTGCGCCTGACTTCGCAGCCATCCCCCTCCTGCAGTGGTATGCCAACGCACACTGCTCCCTCTGATGGTCCCGGCCTGCTGATGGTCTTGCAGGCTGGGACCGCGTCGATTTCCGGGCCGCCGCACGCTACTCCCTCTAATGCAGCCTTTCAATCACAGTGAATCACAGTATTACCGCTGTTGCAATGGCAGGTTTTTTCTGGGTGTTTTTTTGGTCCTATCTACAGGTGCGTTGCGACCCAAATATTTGGTGAAAGCGCTTTTTCCAGTCTTGCACTCTGGCGGTCTGCTCCCCAGCGGTACTTAAAAACCGCCGGCACAAGACTTCAGCGAATTTCCGGGTTCGCCGTTTTTAGCCAAAATAGGGCGAAATATTGCCGAAAAACCGGGCGCAAGGTTGGGGAATTTCATGTCAAATAAGAAAATATATTTGCAATGCACCCACAAAGTAAAATGGTGGGAAATGCACCAAATAATATGTCAGAAATTAAAATTTTCTAGAGGATGAAACCAGAGGGTTTTTACTGATCCACAATTGTTCATATGCATTTCCTTTCAGAAACATCTAAGTCCACAACTGCTGAACTATTAATTATAAAGTAGGATCAATTTTTTATTAAGCAGAATCATCACGTTATTTTAATTTTATTTTAATTTTCTCCCCTCCGCCTCCCCACCCCACTAGGATTCACTATGCCCAATTTCTGGCCAACGGAAAGATGATCTGGTCCTACGCCTCTACCTAGGCTTGTGGTGACGCTTTGAAATCTTCCTATTTGTTAAGCCAATGCAGCGTTTGCCTTGGAGTGAAATACTAATTTTTTGAGTTGATCATGCATCTCCATGAATGCTGCACAATGTCCTCATCAGCAAAGCTTTAATGAGTCTAATTTACTCAGCTTTTGATAATGTTCAAGCAACATCGAACTCAATCGACTATCCTTTGCCACCTTCCACCTCCATCCCATTACTTTTACACTAGAATTAATGGTACGGAATTCAAGCCTGAAATGCTTGATCCCAGTTCTAGAATGCTAGCATTCTAACTCTTTACGTTGATCTGTAATGTGGAAATGAAATATTGCTGGAAGTGTGCAATCAGGATTGCAACCTTCTACTGCACAATTCTAATGTTTTGTTTATTTTTTCCATCCACGTCCAGTGATTCACCATCCCCTTACTCCCAGTTAAAAGGCCCATGACATTCTTAAGTCAGGCACTGGAAGGAGTTCTAGATGAGCGTTTGAGGGTAACTTGTCCTCCCAATTTTTCTCTGTCTCCACCTGTGATTCCCTGCTTCCCTTGTTGTGACTGCATGGCTGAGAGTAGGCCCTCATCCCATGGGGAATTAGGAACACAAGCCTGGTACTCTATCATTCCAGAAAACCAAGTATGCCCACTCCACTGCAGACCAACATGGGGGGGTGGGGGCGGGGGTGAATTTGGTTTAAGTTTTAAGACCATGATACTTCTAGTTCTTCCTGGGATCTGTCCATCAAATTCCCAATGCTACTTTACCAACAGGATCTAGGAATTTTCATCAACTACTAGAGAGTTTTCATTCTGAGATCAGTCCAAGTCAGCATGGATTTATGAAAGGGAAACCCTGCTTGACAAAGCTTCTAGAATTTTTTGAGGCTGTAACTGGTAGAGTGGACAAGGGAGAACCAGTGGATGTGGTGTATTTGGACTTTCAAAAGGCTTTTGACAAGGTCCCACTCAAGAGATTGGTGTGCAAAATTAAAGCACATGGTATTGGGGTAATGTACTGACATGGATAGAGAACTGGTTGGCAGACAGGAAGCAGAGAGTCGGGATAAACGGGTCCTTTTCAGAATGGCTGGCAGTGACTAGTGGGGTACCGCAGGGCTCAGTGCTGGGACCCCAGCTATTTACAATATACATTAATGATTTGGATGAGGGAATTGAGTGTAATATCTCCAAGTTTGCAGATGACACTAAGGTGGGTGGCGGTGTGAGCTGTGAGGAGGACGCTAAAAGGCTGCAGGTTGACTTGGACAGGTTAGGTATGTGGGCAAACGCATGGCAGATTCAGTATAATGTGGATAAATGTGAGGTTATCCACTTTGGTGGCAAAAACACAAAGGCAGAATAGTATCTGAATGGCGGCAGATTAGGAAAAGGGGAGGTGCAACGAGATCTGGGTGTCATGGTACATCAGTCATTGAAAGTTGGCATGCAGGTACAGCAAGCGGTGAAGAAGGCAAATGGTATGTTGGCCTTCAAGCTAGGAGTAGGATTTGAGTATAGGAGCAGGGAGGTCTTACTGGAGTTGTACAGGGCCTTAGTGAGTCCTCACCTGAAATATTGTGTTAGTTTTGGTCTCCTAATCTGAGGAAGGACGTTCTTGCTATTGAGGGAGTGCAGCGAAGGTTCACCAGACTGATTCCCGGGATGGCAGGACTGACATATGAGGAGAGACTGGATCGACTGGGCCTGTATTCACTGGAGTTTAGAAGGATGAGAGGGGATCTTATAGAAACATATAAAATTCTGACGGGACTGGACAGATTAGATGCAGGAAGAATGTTCCCGATGTTGGGGAAGTCCAGAACCAGGGGACATAATCTAAGGATAAGGGGTAAGCCATTTAGGACTGAGATGAGGAGAAACTTCTTCACTCAGAGAGTTGTTAACCTGTGGAATTCCCTACAGCAGAGAGTTGTTGATGCCATTGGATATATTCAAGAGGGAGTTAAATATGGTCCTTAAGACTAAAGGGATCAAGGGGTATGGAGAGAAAGCGGGAAAGGGGTACTGAGGTGAATGATCAGCCATGATCTTATTGAATGGTGGTGCAGGCTCGAAGGGCCGAATGGCCTACTCCTGCACCTATTTTCTATGTTTCCATGTTTCTATCAGATTTGAATGCATTTTGAATACAATAGTTTGCCACTGAAATTTTTACACTATTCAGAGGGATAACATAGGATTACATGGGATCTGCGGCACAGAAATGGGCCATTTGGCCCAACCAGTCCATGCCAGTGTTTATGCCATGGAAAGATCTGAAAATAAGGATGAGAATATTTTTAGATGAGGTGTTGCTGGACTGGGAGCAAATGAGGTCAGCGAGCATAGCGGGTGATGGGTGAAGAGGACTTGGTGCGAGTTAGGATACGGGCAGCATAGTTTTGGATGAATTCAAGTTTAAGAAGATTAAGTAATTTTAAAAGATTTTGAAGTGTAGTAATATTCTTGATACCTCCTTTTGGGGCAATAGGTTTAAAACACAAGATTTAGGATGGAATGGAAAAACTCCAGTAACACTGAGTGATTAACTATCTAATTTTATCACAGTTACGATTATCAAATAGGAAAATTTTTGAATGAGGAAAAAAATGTGCACCATCCCACTCTCCTCCAGAAAAAACTTCCATACCCCATCACAGCATTCACCTGCTTATTAAATGATGTCTGGGTTTTTGCCTGCACAACTCTACTTGCAAGTTCATTCCATGCATTTATCATTCTTTGTGTGAATAACTTCTCACTACCTATCTTAAATTTGCATTATTAAAGAAAGAACATGCATTTATATAGCGCATTTCATGACCTCTGGCCCTCCCAAAGTGTCAGTCGTCTCTGAGTCAGAAGGTTGTGGGTTCAAGTCCCACTCCAGAGACTTGAGCACCAAAATCTAGGCTGACACTCTAGTGCAGTACTAAGGGAATGCTGTACTGTCAGAGGTGCTGTCTTTTGGATGAGATGTTAAACAGAGGCCCCGTCTGCTCTCTCAGGTGGATGTAAAAGATCCCATGGCACTATTTTGAGGAAGAGCAAGGGAGTTATCCCTGGTGCCTTGGCCAATATTTATCCCTCAATCACCATCAGTAAATCAGATTATCTGGTCATTATCACATTGCTGTTTGTAGGAGCTTGCTGTGTGCAAGTTGGCTGCTGCATTTCCCACATTACAACAGTGACTACACTTCAAAAGTACTTCATTGGCTGTAAAGCGTAGGACGCCTGGTGTTTGTGAAAGGCATGATATAAATGCAAGTGTTTCTTTATTTTAACTGGAATGCATTTGCTTCATGGGTTTTTTGCTTAAGAAGTCATAGCAACACATTGCTATTAAGAACTAGTTGGTTTATCAGCAAAAGGTTTAACAATCACACTACATATTACCAGTTCATCCACCAGGCTCACAACCACCTGCCTCAGGTGATCCCCCGAACCCAACTGGCTGGGGTTTTATTGAGTCTTGTGAACATCACGTGACTGGCTAAGCCACTCCCAACTGAACAGCTCCATAAACCTCTGAGCATACTCACAGGTGCTTACATTACATTAACGAAGTGATTATCTGCATGGACATGTTTGTGTCCTGGGTATGCGTGCACTGGACCCCACCTCTTTTTGCGCATGTGTGTTCAATCCGGTTGCGCATGCGCAGTATGTTATATAAGGAAGCTAGAAGTTGGGCCGAATCACATTGCCACCCGAGCGTGGAACTGCTGCTCGAGCCTGCGCCTGGGCTCTTGGGTTATCTTTCGAAAAGCAATGACTATACTAAAGGAGCCTCCAGGACTTCTGCCTAGAATATCGCTGTGATTATCTACACAAACATTTTTGCAGCCTTCTGAGAGAGAGGAAATTGATGCTGGGAGAGAGAGTGGGGCAGAGAGAGCGAGAGAGAGAGAGATTGGGAGTGGAGAGAGAGAGTGGGATGGGGGGAGAGAGAGTGGGGGGGAGAGAGAGAGAATAGAGGGAGAGAGGGGAGAGAGAGAAGAGCAGAGAGAGAGGCTGGGGCAGAGAGAGAGAGAGTGGTGGAGAGAGAGAGGGGGAGAGAGAGAGATTGGGGCCGAGAGAGAGGCAGAAAGAGAGAGTGGGAGCAGAGACAGAGTGACTGGGGGAGAGAGGCAGAGAGAAACTGGGAGGGGGCAGACAGAGACTTGGACAAGGCAGAGAGCGAGAGGGGAGGCAGAGAGAGACAGGGAAGGCAGAGAGAGAGAGGGGAGGCAGAGAGAGATGGGAGGCAGAGAGAGAGAGAGGGGAGGCAGAGAGAGCGAGAGAGGAGAGAGGGAACCTGAGGGGAGAGAGGGGAGAAGAAGTCAGGAACTTAGGGAGAGGAGATCAGGATCTCAGTGGGGGGTGGGGGGGAGGGGTCCTGGTAAAGAGCATGGAGAGCACAGTGGGGATGGCAGAAAAATATAATCCGTCTAAAGGGGGGAGGTTGAGAGCGACAACATGACCCAAATGGTAAGACGGGTCACATTCTTTGAACCCCGCCCCCTTTACACCCGCACCACATTCTCCCTCTCCTCCCCCTCCACCTCCCCCTACACCTCGTTGATTTCTTGGAAAGCTCGGTGCGTGTGTGGCAAGTGACATGATAGGAGTGGATGAAATCCAGAAGTCACAACACTGTCACTATTCACTTCATACCCAATATACCTCTTAACAATCTGTGACCCACACACAATGCCCCATCTATGGCAGGGGTGGTGGTGGGCAAGGTCAGGAACTTGTTGGTGGGAGAAGTCATGAATCCATGGGGGAAGAACTTGGGCAGGGGGAGACGGTGAGGAACTCTGGGGTGGGGTGGTGAAGAAGATCAGGAAATTGGGTGTGGCGGGGTGGGGGGAGAGGAGGTCAGGAACTTGGGTGGGGGGAGGGGAGGTGTCAGGAATTGGGCTGAGGGCGAAGGTCAGAAAGTTGGGCTGGCATTGGGAGGTCAGGAACTTGGGCGAGAGGCGTGAAGGTCAGAGACTTGGGTGGGGGGGAGATCAGGAACTTGGGCTGGAGGGAGGAGGTCAGGAACTTGGGCTGGGGAAGGAGGTCAGGAACTTGAGCGGGAGGTGTGAAGATCAGAAACTTGGGTGGAGTGGAGGAGGTCACGAACTTGGGCAGGGGGAGGTCAGGAACTTGGGTGGGGGAGGTGGTCAGAAATGTGGGCCGGGGGAAGGAGGTGAGAAATTGAGGTGTGGAAGAAGATCTTAACTCATGAGAGTGAGCCCTGTTTGCTCCAAATGAGCTCTGTTCTGTCTGGAGTCGGCAGTCAGAATGGCTCGAATTACACTTTTCAAGGAGAAACTGCTGGGTGTGCCTTATTGTCCAAGGAAACCAATCAGCAATCAGGACTTGTCATCAAGGAGGCCAATCAGAGCTTTCGGTGTTGCAAATTATCGCATCCTTCTTTTAAAGTGCTTTACAAGCAATGAAGTACTTTTGAAGTGTAGGCATTGTTGTAATGAAGGAAATGCAGCAGCCAATTTGCACACGTTGAGGTAATTTGGTTAATTTTTCCTTTGATAGATGAGAAATGTATCCAAGTGTGGGGAAAATAGATGATTATTTGGTGTTTGGGAAGCCCCTTCAGTGTCAATGTGGTTAAGTGAAGTAATGGATGCCAATGTTCCTTTTTGACAAAGATGCTTCCAATTTGTAACAGGAATACTATTTATCCTAATTAGCATGGGTAGCATACTGCAGGGTAATTACTTCTTCAAAGGTATTTTACCTGTGCTTTGTTGTGTAAATATACCACAAACTTTATTTCCAGAAGGCATTCGATAAGTTGCCACATAAAAGGTTACTGCATAAGATAAAAGTTCACGGGGTTGGAGGTAATATATTAGCATGGATAGAGGATTGGCTAACTAACAGAAAACAGAGATCGAAATAAATGGGTTATTTTCCGGTTGGCAATCAATAACTAGTGGGGTGCTGCAGAGATCGGTGCTGGGGCCTCAACTATTTACAATGTATATTAATGACTTGGATGAAGGGACCAAGTGTAACGTAGCCAAGTTTGCTGATGGTACAAAGATGGGTAGAGAGCAAATTGTAAGGAGGACACAAAAAATTTACAGAGGGATGTATACAGGCTAAGTGAGTGGGCAAAAATTTGGCAGATGGAGTATAATGTGGGAAAATGTGAGGTTATTCATTTGGCAGTAAAAATAGAAAAGCAAATTATAATTTAAATGGAGAAAAATTGCAAAGTGCTGCAGTACAGAGGGAGCTGGCGGTCCTTGTGCATGAAACACAAAAGGTTAGTATGCAGGTACAACAAGTAATCAAGAAAGCAAATGGAATGTTGTTCTTTATTGCAAGGGGGATAGATTATAAAAGCAGAGAAGTCTTGCTACAACTGTACAGGGTATTGCTGAGGCCACACCTAGAGTACTGCATACAGTTTTGGTCTCCGTATTTAAGGATGGATATACTTGCATTGGAGGCTGTTCAGAAAAGGTTCACTAGGTTGATTCAGGAGATGAAGGAGTTGACTTATAAAGATAGGTTAAGTAGGTTGGGCCTATACTCATTGGAGTTCAGAAGAATGAGAGGTGATCTTAGCGCAACATATAAGATAATGATGGGGCTCGACAAGATGGATGCAGAGAGGATATTTCCACTCACAGGGGAAACTAAAACTAGGGGACATAGTCTCAGAATAAAGGGCCATCCATTTAAAACTGAGATAAGGAGGAATTTCTTCTCAATGGGTTGTAAATCTATAGAATTCTCTGCCCCAGAGAGCTGTGGAGGCTGCGTCATGGAATATATTTAAGACGAAGATAGATAGATATTTGAGCGATAAGGGAATAAAGGGTTATGGGGAGTGGGCAAGGAAGTGGAGCTGAGTCCATGATCAGATCAGCCATGATCTTATTAAATGGTGGAGCAGGCTCGAGGGGCCTAATGGCCTCCTCCTGCTCCTATTTCTTATGTTCTTATTGCTGCTACTTAGAAGAAGGATGGGATTTGCATGCAGTAGAATTATTTACAAAGTCTAATGGCCCTGAATTCGTGGTCGATGGCGTAGCTAAGGAGTACACCGCTGATATGTGAACAAAATCCACACTTACCTCATGCGAACCCCTCTTCAAACGCTGCAGAGTTGTGCACAGTGTAGTGACCCCGGATCCCAGTGCGGACTATTGTGTGTATTCAAACCTGGGATCAACTGGGACGGGGCTCTTTTCATTTCCTGACTCTTAGCCAATCAGAAAGCAGAGGAGATTGCCCACAACTCATTTAATATAATTTAGCAGCCAGAAATGCTATTTTAATAATAAATTACAATCATTGCAATAGTATTTAATAAACAAACTAAGATTATAATACACAACCCTATATTACAATATTATAGTCCTATCGAATTTGTTTCTCCTCTATTAGGCTAACTAGTTTTTGATTAACTTAACTAGTCTAAAATTGAGAGTTTAAATGTCTGATTACATGAGGAAATCATAAAAGTGAATTAAATCCTATCTAAGTAGAAGTTGTGAAATAAACCAAACTACAAAAGGCTTTTGGGCATCAAAGATGGTGTGACAAAAAGCCCCTGTTTTCGAACTTGAACAAATGAAAGTTTATTTCAAAGTTTGTATCTGCTAAGGCACGAACCAGTGCCCCATTGTTATGGGCTGTAGCATAAACTAATACAATTTTCTCATCCCCCCCTCCCCTTACACTGTGCTATCAGGCTTCTGCGCTTGTTTGCACCAGACGTAAACATTTTCAGGGTCTCCTTCTTCTTAGGCAGTCCCCTATAGTCGAGGAAGACTTGCTTCCACACTGGTATAAGTTCTAAGGTTACTGATGAGACCAATGCGGGATCTACTGTCTCTGTCACAGGTGGGACAGATGTGGTTGAAGGGGCAGGTGGGTGGGGTGCTTGGTTTGCCGTATGCTCCTTCCACTGTTTGTGCTTGACTTCCCCGTGCTCCTGGCGAAGAAACTCGAAGTGTTTGGTGCCTTCTCGAATGCTTCTCTTACACTTTGAGTGGTCTTGGGCCAGGGATTCCCAAGAGTCGGTGGAGATGTTACATTTTTTCATGGAAGCTTTGAGGGTATCCTTGAAACTTTTTTCAGCCCTCCTGGGACTCGCTTGCAATGACTTAGCTCGGAGTAGAGTGCTTGTTTCGGGAGTCTAGTATCAGGCATGTGGTCCGTCCATCGGAGCTGATCGAGTGTGGTCAATGCCTTGATGCTGGGGATGTTGGCCTGAGAGGTAACGCTGATGTTGGTGCACCTGCCAATGAATTTGCAGGATTTTGTGGAGACAGCATTGTAGGAGCAGGCAGAGGATGGTAACAAATTTTTGAGGACAGCCGAATTTGAGAAGGATACTCCATAATCCCTTTGTGAGGTCAAAGAAAGCCATATACAGAGGTTGATGTTGCTCACTGCATTTTTCTTGGATTTGTCCCACGGTGAAGATCAAGTCCGTGGTGCCCCTTAGTGAGCAGAGTCTGCATTGAAACTCTGGGAGGAGCTCTTCAGCCACTGGGAGGAGATGATTGAGGAGGATTCTTGCGATGACAGCAGGGAAACTCCTGTGTAATTACAGCAATCAGTCTTGTCACCTTTCTTGAAGATGGCCATGATTACGGTGTCTCAGATCCCCTGGCATGCTCTACTCCTCCCAGATAAGAGAGATGAGGTCATGGATTTGCACTGGTTAATGCGTAGTAGGTGGGCAATTAGCCCAACGTTTCGCCAGCACGTTGATTTCAATGGGTAGGGGAAACATGCAGCAAAGCCGATGCACAGTCGGAACTTGACAGATCACCAGTTTGGGATTTGGCACATGTGCAAGCGGAAATCCCAAACTAGCGGTCAATTTCACAAGCGGTATGAGAGTACACCATCATACTGACAGCGAATTCATGGCTGTTAAGTGTTTTTCTAGACAGATGAACAGATGTTACATAAAACAAGGACTGTGATTAGTAATATTCAATCGAGCACCAGACATGGATTATCTTAGTATATATTTTTCCACCCTTTTAGTTAGCAACTTGTTTTCTCCCTCTCTTGTGGTTCACCTGCCCCTTACACTTGAACTCTACTCAAATGGCAGGTGGACCATCTGTGCTCATGCCCCTGCTGCTATCTAAATGCCCTCTGGGAGTGATGCGAGACCAGCTGCTGCAGACTCATTTTACATCTTTACCACCTACCTTCAAGAATATAAGAGCATGAAAAAGCATGGAATGAGAACAGGGCAGTTGGACCATCAAGCCTGCTTCTTTCACAGCCCACTTATGATCTACTGTATCATGGATTCTATCTCCACCTATTTAATCTTCTGAGGCAAAGTTCTGCACAGATACTCGTTGACTCCCAAAAGTAAAACCCCAGATACCCACTCATCCTCGCAATACCTCATTTAATTCTGCATCTAGAGAACTGTGAAGAAGAACCAGCTTTCACTCCGTAGCAAAGAGCCAATGTATTCTGCCTCAACAGTGGGATGCCTCATGAAACTCCCTTTGCGTCCATGGATTGATGGCATTGACACTTAAAATAAAATTGATACTTGGGATGCAGCCAGAAATGAGAATGCCGAAGGTTGTGTTGCCTACCTGGTGCCAGGCTAAGGGATATCTCATGGCGCTGGAGAGGAACTTGGAATGGAAGGGGGTAAATCCAGTTGTAGTGGTCCATGTCGGAGCTAAGAACAGGGAGAAGGTCCTGCTAAAAATGTATCAGGACTTAGGCTCTATATTAAAAAGCAGGACCTCGAGGGTAATAATCTCTGGATTATTGTCTGAGCCACATGCAAATTGGCATAGAAGCAGACAGATCACAAGAATTAACATGTGGCTAAAGGGCTGGTGTGGGAAAGAGGGATTCCTTTTCATGGGACACTGGCACCAGTTCTGGGACAGGAAGGAGCTGTACCGATGGGACGGGTTCCACCTGAACTGGAATGGGACCCATATCCTAGCAGAAAGGGTAGATAGAGAGGTGGCTAAGGCTTTAAACTAGTAAGATGGGGTGTGGGGGTGGTGCGGAGGGATCTACAAGAAATGTAACCAACCTAAATATAAACAGGAAAAGAGAGCATAGGAAAGAATAAAGTAAGGGAGGACATTTATAGCAAGGGAATAAATAGTGTTATAGAATAGGAGTCTGAAAAAATTGGTTAAACATAAACAGGGGAAATCCTATTAAAAGTGAGTTATACTCTCTGTACAACAATGCACTCAGTGTCCGTAATAAAACAGGGGAGCTGGAGGCAATCATGTGTTGTGAGGAACCAGACATAGTAAGGATTACTGAGACATGGCTATAGAAAAATCACGACTGGGAATTAAACATTGCAGCATATGACATATTTTGAAAAGATAGAGAGGGAAGAAAGGGAGGTGGAGTAGCTGTACTTATTAAGGCAATAGAAAAAAGTGACGCAGCTATCAGAAATAGAATCCACGTGGATAGAGATAAAAGATAATAAAGGATCAATCACACTAATAGGGGTAGTCTGTAGCCCACCAAATAGTGGAAGGGAGGTGGAGGAAGAAATATGCAGACAAAATTAGGGAAATGAGTAAAAAAAATAGAATAATATTCTATTAGGGGGATTTCAACTATCCTGACAGAAGAGGTAGATAAAAGGAGATAAGGGAATGGAATTCCTACAATGTGTACAGGGCTCCTTTCTAACTCAATATGTAAAAAGCCCAGCAAAGGAAGATTCGCTATTAATGGGGAATGAACCAGAGCAATTAAGAGAAGTAAAAGTAGATGAATATCTAAGCAATAGTGACCATAATATAATACGCTTTAAGGTGATAATTGAGAAGGACATAAGTATGATGAAAACCAGGTTAATAGATTGGAGAAAAGCTGATTTTGAGGGGCTGAGAATAGAACTTGGGAAAATAAAATGGGCAACAATTTTGGCAAACCACAATGTAGAACAACAATGGGATACATTTAAAACGGTGTCCAACAGAGTGCAGGAACAGTCTATTCCACTAAAAGAAAAGAACAAACTAAACACTAATGAGACTTCATGGATGAAGAAAGCCATAAGGGAACAATTGAGGTTAAGGAAAGAGTCATACATTAAGAACATAGACAGCAGGGAGTGCATGATAAAGGAGAATACAAAAAGATTAGGAGAGAAGTCAAATAACCGATTAGGAAGGCAAAGAAAAACGATGAAATTAAGTTATCAAGGAACATAAAACAAAATAGTAAAATATTTTATCGGCACATTAATAAAAAAGGAAGGTTGGGATGAGAACAGGACTATTACAGGATAGACAGGATAATACCACAGGTAACGATAGAGAGATGGTAGAAATATTAAATCATTATTTCACTTCAGTATTTACCAGGGAGATAGAACAGGTGGACATGACATTGGCTGATGGGATTAGTAATGAGATAAGTGCAGTTAAAATCAAAAGGGGATGTATTAAATAAACTAATCAAACTCAAAGAGGATAAAATCCCTGGTCCTGATGGATTGTATCCACGCATTTTAAAAGAATCTAGGGAGGAGATAGCAGAGGCATTGCTACACATATTTAATAATTCGTTAGAAAAAGGTGTAGTGCCAGAGGACTGGTGGATAGCTAACGTAATACCTATATTTAAGAAGGGGAATACTCCAAAGCTCCGTCCTTAGCTCACTTCTACTCCTCAAGCACATGGTAATCTTGATGACATTATCTGTAAACATGGGGTCAGCTTTCATATATATTCTGATGACACCCATTTTTACATTTCCACCACCACACTCAAGTGTGTGATAATTGCTGTGCTGTCCAAATGCTTGTCTGAAGTGGCTATCTAGAGCTTCTCCAACTTAACATCAGGAAGACTCACAGAAATTGGAACAACCTGCCCACTACTTTGAGACTCAAGGATCTCTCCCCACTACTGCCACATTCCAACATCTCTCTGATCCTCCCACCTTCCACTAACCCCCACTCACACTGCTCCAAGCCCCTTGGAGCACCCTTCCAAAGCTACCAACCCACATGACCTCCTGCCCACCCCAGTACTACTACTCACCTTCTACCTGAACATCTTTCCTACCGTCCTCCTCTGAACCTGGCACTTAAAAAAAGGCAAGTCATCAAATTGTGTATATCAGTAAACAAACTTTTAATAATAAAAATACAGATGATAGCCTTGGCTGAGTGGTAGCCCTCACTGCTCCTGCCTTGAAATGGAAGTGGTGAAGACAAGTTACATCTTTTAAGAGATGGTTGGATGGGCACTTAAAGTGCCGTAACCTGCAAGGTTACGGACCTAGAGCTGGTAATTGGGATTAGACTGGATGACCTTTTGTTGGACGGTGCAGATATAATGGTAAGTACTGCAGGGAATTGAATACGGCTAGGGTGATCTCCTGGACTAGTTTCGATCGCCTGGATGGGTCGGAGAGGAATTTTCCCAGATTTTTTCTCCCTAAATTGGCCTGGGTTTTTGCCTCTCCCAGGAGATCACATGGCTTCGGTTGGTGTGGAGTGTAGAATGTTTCAGTATAAGAGGTGTCGCAGTTGTGTGAGGCGGACTGGTTGGGCTGGGTGCACTTTGCCTTTCCGTCATTGTTCATAGGTTTATATATAACCTTTAGGGCTGCTGACCAAGGGCCTTGCGGCTCTTTTTCGGCCGGCGTGGACACGATGGACAGAAATGGCCTCCTTCTGCGCTGTAAATTTCTATGTTTCTATGTTTCTATGATATACCCAGGTAGGACTGGTGTGTTCTGTAAATATATTTCCTTGGCTGTTGGTGGGAGCGCATATACCGCTAGGTGTCTGAAAATATTGATTTCTTATGAGTTTGTCCTCCTCATTGATGTTAAAGAGGATAAAAGAATATGCAAAAAACAGACACGTGGGATTAGGACTACTACCCTCGCGGAGGATGAGCTGTTGAGCCAAACGGCTTGTTTCTGTGTTGTGATTTTTATGTAGCTGTGCAATCTAATTTATAATGCCAACAGCAAATGGGATCCCCCATCCTCCCAACTTTGTTAGCTGAAGCTTCCAGTGCAACAACAATGCCAAGACTGTTGTAGTGTGTTACTGAAGAATTTAAGAACAAGATCCAATGCAAAAGATTAAGGAAGCATGCCAGATTTTCAGTGCAGAAGTAGAAAAGTGATGGTAATCAAAAATTAATCTGCTGTTCAACCCAATGCAAAAATAATCTTGTTTTAAATTTTTCACTAAAGCAGGGCAGGCCTGTTCATCAGTCAAGCGCTATTTTATATGAGCCTGCTGCAGTCTATGGTTGGTCCCTTGCCTGAAATTCAGAATGGGACTTTATTAACCTAAGTGGCTGATTTAAATGAGGCCCGCATTTGCCTGTGCGCACTCAAACATCATGTGACTCATGAAACCTCCGCCCAAAACTGGCGCAAAGTAGGTGGGTGGTCACGCTCCTCAACCGAAGCCGGCATCAGGAGGCTCAAACCATTTTCTGGTTCGGGCCTTATTTGAATATAGCCAGCGAACTGCGGGTGATGACTGGTCGCTCCACTACAGCTTTCTGGTGATAGGAGGGCGGCAGGTTGGGCCTCGAGTGGGGCTGGGAGAAGTCAATCTGTAGTGCGGCTCCTCCTGGCTCCACAGAAATAAAAGAAAAAAAGTTTGGGGACCCTAAATGAAGCTGCCACTGACGGTCCTTTTAAGGACTGCCTAACCTAGTACAAATGGGTCGAGCATGTGCAGAGCATGTTCCATCCAGGTGTACTTCAAAATGATTTAAAAGAGTTGTATTTCAAAATTGCAAATAGCGTCCTACTATCGTTCAGGACGCTGACTCACATATTTAAGCAGCTTGCTGTTCAAAAAAAGGCAAGCATTTTATGCACCCATGTATAGGCTCGCCTGAAAATTACATCCAAGGGACTATCGAAGTGACCGCCTAATTTTCAAGTACTGGGTGTCCATTTTTCAGGTAAAAAACAGGCACCCGATAGTTCAATGTCTCCTCTCGCCCAACACCCTCCCCCTTCCCCCCACATGTTTCTAATTCAATGACTTGTGTGATGTGATAATGACTGAGCAGCTTATTGCTACATAATTAGGTCAAGAAATGTTTGAAACTTTTTCGACAAGCTAGCCACTCAAATTTGTAGGGAGGAAATGACAGCTTGTATTTACATGACCATCGACAAATCATGGAAACTATTCATTAAACTCACGGTCAGACCATCTGGCTTTGTGTGCACAGCAGATGTATGGAAATTCCAGTATCATTATTAATCTGCATTTCTACATTGGTCATCATGGAATTAGTCAGCAAAACATCGGGCTAAACAACAGGAGTCAAAAAATTGCTGCGAGATGATTTACCTCATTTTGTCGCCTAGATTCAAACCATGTGACAGTGAAATCAACTTTATTGATTTCATGTTAAATAATGGCAGTTGAAAATTTGGAAGCTGTGGAGGTCACTCCCAGAGGCAGAACTGACCTATAATTGGCTGTGTAATGTCAAATGAATTAATGCACATCTGCAAGTAATCATACTAATTTTGACATGCAAATAAGGTATTTGTCTGCTGCCAGTTTAAAAAGGGGCAGCAGTTGGAACCCTACAGAGATAATGGAGGATAAAACTTCGAGGAAGAATGTGTTGGGGGCATAATATTATTTTATAATGGATTACAATGAATGTCTTCTTATCAGGACTTCAGTTAAAAAGTCAAATACTTCTGTTTAAACGAGACAGTTACTCCAGGATGACATTCTATCAATGTACTTCTCTTTAGTATAGTAATGAATATCCCTGCTTGGAGTGCAGGAGGCCAGGGTTGAATTTCTTGAGAGTGAGATGGTCTCAGTTTGGCTCAGAGTAGATCTGCTGCCTGTGAGTCAGAAGGATATAGATTCAAACCTCACATGAGGTTTGGAGCTCATAGCTCGCTGACATCTCAGCACAGTACTGAGCGAATGCAACATTTTCAGAGGTACCATATTTTCGATGAGATGTCTGCCTGTTGAGGTGGATGTAAAAGATCCCATGTCACTATCTTGAAGACGAGCAGGGGAGTTCTCCAGGTATGCTGGCCAACATTTATCCCTCAATCGACACCACCAAACACTGGTCATTATCTTATGGTTATTTGTAGGACCTTGCTGAGTACTAATTGGCTGCTGCAATATCTGACTTAACAGTAGTAACTACACTTCAAAATATTGGCTATGATGTGCTTGGGGACATCTTGAGGATATGAAAAATACTACAAAAATATGAGGCTTTCCTTTTTTTTACTCTCCCCGAAGGGTATTGATAAAAAGTTATTAAGTAGACCTCTTGCCCATCAGAAGATATTCCTGTTTGTGGAAGTTAAGAAGTAATTTCATGGAAACAATTCCCCTTTGCAAACATCACATCAAGTCTCCCAGATGGAAAAAGTTATGACACATCCCATGGGTCCATCTCAGGCCAGCTGCCATTGAGTGGCATCCTGGATATTGATCATTAATTTCAAATGTAAATCAAACCTCAGCAGCAATTCTGACTCAAACCCTTGTTCAGTCGATTAGCATTGTGTGATTTAGAGCAGTGAGGTCACGGCATCTGGTGGAAGCCACCTTATGCACCCAGGGGTTGATTTTCAACTTGTCGTCTAAGCTAGTTTCAAATGGTTAAGAACTGATGCAAATCCTGCTGTGAAAATCAAAGTTAAGCCCATATTATTATTATTCATAGCACCAGGTGCAGACTTAGACGGGGTCTAGCGAAGAGAAAGGAAGACATGAGTGTGGGAGAACACAATTGTAATCAAATATAAAGAAAGACTTGCATTTATATAGAACCTTTCATGACCCAGGACGTCCCAAAGCGCTTTGCAGAAGTACTTTTGAAGTATAGTCACTGTTGAAATGTAGGAATAAAGTGATGGGAATAATTAAAGGGGAGTCACACTTGGGGGGGGGGGGGGGGCAGGGGGGGGGGGAATTCTGAAAGCCTTTGGAGAGTCTCAAATGGCATATCAATCCTTTAGCAGCCTTTGCCGATGCTGAAGAGACAGGAGGAATTAAGAAGTAGCAGGCATAAATGAAGGGAAAGGGAACCCTAGGTACAAATATGAATCTTCAGGCAAGCTCAGGTTCCGATCCCCCACTGTTTGATGGGTTGTTGAAGTTGGTGTGTTGTGCACGAGGTGTTTGTTTGGAGAGTTGCCCTCTGTACCGCTTTACGATTGGATGCAAATAGTTGCAGCCATGTTTCCGGCCACAGCTGATGGTTTATTGTCCCTGCACGTGTCAGAAGAAATAACTCCATCTTTATTTTCTTCATCATTTATTGATGGTCTCATATGTCCAAGCTTTGGATGTAAACCATTTATAGGGACTTTAGTAAAACTTGAGCAATCCATTATTAACCAATAATTAATAGGTGAACAATAGTGACTAGAATGGTATCATTTGTTTTTTTTAATGGTACAATCACTTAAACAGAATTCTCTGGTGGCAGTCAAAACCCAGTTGCACCCATACATTGGAGCTCATTATTGCCATTTACGTTTGGGACTCTGTTTATAGATTATTTATTATAATTTTTATTTCTGTTGCTGTCTGTGATCCTTCAGACATCAAAGTAGCTGTTTTAATGTTGACATGCGAAAGGTTCTATGACTGAAATTTTCACTTGACTTCAATGAAAATATTCTGTAGAAGGACTTGAAGCAGGTAAAGAGGCAGTACACTGTCTGAAGTTCATAGCCAAATGTGATCAGTATATTATCAGGTTTTATTACATTGAATTACATAGAAATTAGAACATGGAAACAAGCTACTTTGTCTAACCAGTCCCTGTTGGTGTTTATCTTCCATCTGAGCGGTAGAACTAATCTTGTCTCCCCTGTTCCCATCGCAATTTACTCTTCCCCCCCCCCCCCGCCCCCAATTCCTTCATTTTTATTCTTATTTTTTCCTAAAAATTACGTTAAAAACCAAATATCGACAGAGCTGGCCAATTTCTAGCCCTCTACTGTTATGTGACATATTAACCAAAGACTCAATTTTTGTATAAAACCTCCAGACCAAAAGAAAATCACACACATCTATTGTCTAATTGAAACATATACATTTGGGATTGGAATGAGAACTGTGTTAATGCAAATTTAATAACAAATTTGGTGTGAGGTAACTAAACGAATGAAATACAGTGTCAATTGTAACAGAGCAGTGCTCGCCCCCAGCCTGTGGAGTTTCCCAGAGTATTTCACAATTCTATCTACCTTTGACTCATAATTTTCACACTCTCAGCTTTTCCACACCCTCATCACTTAGCAACAGAATTTTATTTCAGAATTGCAGCTGCATCTTTAGTTCTGTTGCGCTGATTCTGCCTGAAGGGTTTCTGCCCTCTTCAGCCTGGCGCTACCAAATCCCCAATTACCTGTGCAGTTCTATCTTGTATTGGAAGACAGCTGATGGGAGTTCAGTGGATTGCCTTCTGTAGACTGCAATGCACAAGAAGAATTCTATAGTGCCTTTCATGACCTCAGAATATCCGAAAGCGCTTTACAGCCAAAGAATTACTTTTAAGGTGTACTCGCTGTTGTAATGTAAGAAATGCGGCGGCCAACTTGCACGCAGCAAGTTCCCACAAACAGCAATGAGATAATGATTCTGTTGTTGCGTAGATCTACGATTTTGGCGCAGACTTCAGGGCCCTTGGGCTAGAGTGAAGAATAAATCTGTTTTTTTAAGTGATGCTGTTTGAGGGATAAATATTGGTCAGGACACCGGGGATAACTCCCCTGCTCTTCTTAGAGGAGTGCCACAGGATTATTTTACGTGTGCCTGAGAGAGCAGACGGGGCCTCGGTTTAATGGTACCTCCGACAATGCAGCACCCCCTCAGCACTGCACTGGAGTGTCAGCCTAGATTATGTGCTTTGAGTTTCTGGAGCGGGCTGTGAACCCATAACCTTCTGACTCAGAGGCTAGAATGCTACCCACTGAGCCGCAGCTGACACCTACATAATTATTCCCACAGCGCTGGAGAACCGGTCCTCATGTATGCCTTTATTCAGCAACTGGGTTCAGCATCATTCCACAGTGGAGTCCAGCATGACCTGTACTTGATTTAAAGGTAAAGGATTGAAGTATGGAAGTACAATCTAGGCGATTTAAAAGTGCCTTAGGGCATTACCAAGGAAAGTTTTCCCCTGAATGTTAGCCGCTCCTTTCTACCCTGTTCTCCTGAAGATGATGAGTGTTGATGGGGTGCACTTCCACTAGTGCCAATCACCCAGTGCTACCCCAAGTGACCATTCTTCAGCATCAACCAAGATATCAAATATCAGCAGGCTATTCATCTGTGGAGCACATCACAGTCCGGGTCTTACCTAAGCTCCACACATGTTTGCTTTCTCCCTACCCCTGGGACATTGAGGCCAAGTAGATTTGTTTGGTGCCACACTGGCTGAGATCAACGAACTGGGACCTTGTGGTTTTGTACCATTCAGTAGCACACTGGTGAAGGTTAAAGTCCAGTATTAGTATCATTGATTTGAATAAGCTTTCCTTTTAAGAAGTTTGAGAGCAGAATATTAAGGAAAAAAAGCAGAAGCGATAAGGCCCAAGAGATTTTGTGTGAGGCAGTAAGGATTTTCATAGCTGGTGCATATAGAGGGTTGGAATAACTATCGGGACCAGGTACCCTCCATGGTGGTCCCCCTTCCTGGTCTGCGGGAGCTGAGGCCAATTATAGCACGACTACCACCATCCTTGCTGAGGTTAGCTCAGGGAGAGGGGGGATTGAGGGCTAAAACATGGCACCATCACTGTATGGAGACAACAAAAATCTGTGTGCGTGAGGTGATAGGAGCAATGTTCCCTTTAAGCCACGCATCCACGCAGTACTCTGCAGCACCTGTGCAGCCAGTTCACTGACTTTTAAATGGGGCAAACCGCGTATGTGCAGTAATTTGAAGGGGCCGCACACCCGGAAAACATGTTAAAGGGAACACTGGACAGGAGTGGAAAATAAATGTTAAACAGTGTGAAATGGATTGTAATTTCACATTGCACAATTCTTTGCAAGCTGCAATTATAATGGGGAATGTAATTGGAAATGTGGATACAATTGAGATTGTCCACCCTCAATGGGGCTTGCCAAGATGTGGCGCCATACCTCTGTGCTCCACTGGGAGCAGTGCAAGCACTTTCAGTCATTCTAAAGTTATGTAACTCAGAGCGTGACCGCCCACTGTCCTCTCGCAAGGTTTCTAAACCGAGCAACTCAGACTCTGCCTTTAGTCAGTTAATGAGTCAATGAGTATGAATGCATTTTGCAGTTACTCAGTGTGTTCAATGGTTTAATTAAAACATTTCACAGGGCTTATTCATATATATTTTGTTTGCTTTGGCTTGGCTGCGGGTTCTGTGCCTTAGAAGACAGCTGTTTGCAAGAGCCAGATATTCTCAGTGAATAACATCCACATCAAAACCTACATTAGTGATTAAGTGTAGCAGTAAAAAAATATATTTTCTTTTTATCTTCCTCATCCCATTTCTCCCTCTCCTCCCCTGAAGGGACTTACTCATCATGGGGTATGGTTTCCTCTGGTACCCTGCTGATTGTGTCATGCATTACAGTCCTTTCCCAATCTGATAGCCATGTACATGAACTTTTCAGCAGTGATCAGGAGTAATCCATAGTAAGCCGGTTAACCACACTTGGCTGAATTATGATTTGCCAACTCCAGTCACTGTGTGAGAACCTGTACTGGCGCATACGTGATTTTGTTTGGGATGTGCATGTAAATGAGTAGCAAAGGACGAGGTGAAAAAGGAAGAGGCCACAGATTTGTCTCAGCTACAATGTAGATGGGGTCCACGATCACAAGGGAGTCATAAAACATAAGAACATAAGAAATAGGAACAGGAGTAGGCCATCTAGCCCCTCGAGCCTGCTCCACCATTCAACAAGATCATGGCTGATCTGGCCGTGGACTCAGCTCCACTTACCCGCCCATTCCCCGTAACCCTTAATTCCCTTATTGGTTAAAAATCTATCTATCTGTGATTTGAATACATTCAATGAGCTAGCCTCAACTGCTTCCTTGGGCAGAGAATTCCTCAGATTCACAACCCTCTGGGAGAAGAAATTCCTTCTTAACTCGATTTTAAATTGGCTCCCCCGTATTTTGAGGCTGTGCCCCCTAGTTCTAGTCTCCCCGACCAGTGGAAACAACCTCTCTGCTCTATCTTGTCTATCCCTTTCATTATTTTGAATGTTTCTATAAGATCACCTCTCATCCTTCTGAACTCCAATGAGTAAAGACCCAGTCTACTCAATCAAGGGCTATGGGAAGCAGGCAGCGAAGTGGCGTTGAGGTGGTGGGAGATCTGAGGTGTGATGAGGGGTGGGGATGAGGGACGCTGGGGCCTTGCTCTATTTTAGCCTCTCGAGGGGTCGTGAGAGAAGTCAGAGTGGCTGCCGCCATTACCCGGGCCACGTGCCCGACAGTGGCTCCGCTGCAGCTCCTCCAGCTGCTTTCGCCTCCGCAGATTGGGCTGTCGGCCGAGAGGACTCTGGGGTCGCTGCCAAGGCCGGCTCCAAGTTGGCCGAAGGAACTCCGAGGCCGGCATTGAAGCGAGGGTGCTGCCATGATGTCTTGTACTTGTCCCTCTGACGGAACAAGGTGTTGGTGATGAAAAGATCATATTCTATGCATTTTGTCAGGAGCAGGGTACCGCTGGAGTTGGTTTTCCGTACACCTTCTCTGCTGATCACACCTCGCCAGAGGTCTGTGTCCTTACTGACTCTGGCGTTGAAGTTGCCAAGGAGGATCAGCTTGTCGTCTGTAGGGACACGGGACAGGGAATGTTCAAGGCTGGAGTAGAATTCCTCTTTGGTCTCATCTGTTGCGTCGAGTTTTGGGGCGTACACGCTGATGACTATGGCGCACTGGTTCCGGGCTAGGGTGAGTCAGAGAGGCATGGGATGTTCACTTATCCTGCAGGGGGAGTCTCTGGGATGGCCCACCAGCTCGTTCTTGATGGCGAAGCCAACTCCATGAAGGCGGCATTCTTCTTCTGGTTTGCCTTCCCAGAAGAAGGTGTGACCACCACCTTGTTCTTTGAGCTGGCCTTCCCCTGCCCACAGGGTCTCACTTAGGGCAGCGATGTCAATGTCGAAGCATCTGAACTCTCGGGCAATGATAGCTGTGCAGCATTCCAGTCTGTCGCTGTTGGGATTGTCCATGAGGGTCCTGACATTCCAGGTCCCGAACTTCATTTTGAAGTGTGGAAGATGCCTGTGCGTGAGTTCTTTTAACGTGGAGTGGCCGTTGCACACTGGCTATCACATGGGCTTAGCTGAGTAAGGTCTTGGCCCAGTGGCAAGGGGGTCCAAGTGCTCGGAACTCCTACAAGGCAAGCCAGTCCCAGGTGGACAGAGTTAAATGTTTTAATGACACTCTCAAAGCCTCCTTGATAAAGTGCAACATTCCCACCGGCACTGGAATCGTTGGTCCAAGACTGCCCAAAATAGAGGAAGAGTATCCGGGATGAGCACCTTGAGTCTCGTCACCGAAAGCATTCAGAAACCAAGTGCAGACAGCAGAAGGAGCGTGCGGCAAACCAGACTCCCCACCCACCCTTTCCTTCAACCACTGTCTGTCCCACCTGTGACAGAGACTGTAATTCCCGCATTGGACTGTACAGCCACCTGAGAACTCACTTTTAGAGTGGAAGCAAATCTTCCTTGATTTCGAGGGACTGCCTATGATGATGATGGAGTTGAGGCCATGAACTTATTGATTGGCGGAGCAGGCTTGAGGGGCCAAATGGCTTACTCCTGCTCCTGTTTCTTATGTTCTTATATGCTCATACCTGATATTGCTATAGCCTCTGTGTAGCTGGTTTCTTGCTGATGTTGACAGCCGAACCCAGGAGTTTGATCACTGCATCTAACGCATTACGTCTGACAACTGAATGATAGTAGCTTCTCTCCAAAGTACACATCACACGGCACAGAAGCCACAAGCCTGCCCTCCCGGTATATGACTGAGACATGAGCATGCACAGCAGCAAGTTCTCCACACATTACTTAGCACAGACGGTAATAGCCACACAGTTCAGGCTTGCATGCTATAGATGGATGTAAAAGATCGTCGGGAATTATTCAAGAAGAGCAGGAATTTCTCTCAGAGTCTTGGTCAAATTTTCTCACTCAACCAACACCTCTTGAAAATACATTAGCCAGTTATTCATCTCATTTGTTGTTTACTCATGTAACAATAGTGAATACACGCCAAAAGTAATTCAAACATTTTGGGATTCCCGAGGTCATGATCAGGGGCTACATATATGCAAGTGCCACTGTTAAATTTGTATGGCATGAAGGAGATAGGACTAATTGCTGAGTAAAGCAGAGTGCATATACTACAGCGTAATGACAATTGGGGCAGAAATTCTGATCGAAACTTTTCAGAGCCAACAAACGTCCCACAGCAATGTGATTGACTTTTACCTGCCTAGCGAGGCCTATACTCATGTATATCAAAGCATTACACAGAAGACTGCACGAACTGCAGCGGTTTGAGAAGGTGGCCAACTCCATCACCACCTCAGGGCAACTATGAGCAATAAATAGCGGCCCTAGCCAGTGACGTCCCACATCTTGAGAATACATTTTTATGAAAAAAAAACCTTCAAATTATCAGCTTTATTGCACTGCGCAGGAGGCTGAAAGTTACTGCATGCAAAATTTGTGAGTTTAATTTCTCTTAGCAAGTTGAATAAACAAAGTCCTTTCTAGGAATGCTGCGTAAGGTGCTTGGTGGCTGTTTATCATAAAATAGGGAAGTGTGGTAAAACAATGAGCCACATTGTGTAATTGCTGTTCTGAGGCCCCACCCCATGACTCATGCAGCCAATGACGTTCATTTCTCTGCCTCGGGTGTGTAAATTACAGCATAATGACTTGCAGATGTTGGAAGCTGCAATTTGTGGATGATTTCTGTTACTGCAGGGGCCGCATTGCCCGCAGCCTTTACTGCTTGGGAGTGGAAGATTGTTTCAGCTCACAAAAACACCAGATCTGATGATCTTAGCATTTCTACACTTAATCGAGAGCTATTAACCCTTTGATGACTGCAGGAACTTTTCTTCTGCAGTGTGCCGTGAGCCACACACCCAGTCTGTACAAAAACTAGGCAGTTCAGTTATAGAGGAGGCCTGTCTGGAAAATTACCAACGTGCAAAACAAACATCAAAGCTCTATATTTAAAAAAAGTCTGAAGGGGAATGTTTGCTGGGCCTGAACTCAGGCGTGTTGGGTGCAGCGAAAATAGGAAAACAGGGTGGATGGAAGTAAGAACGCCTGCCTGATTTTCCACCAATTTAAATTAATGAGTGGAAAGTTAGGCATGCTCCTTTATGAGTGCACGCCTCTCCCTGCCTGATTTTCCGGTGTTTGCCGTGCCCAGGAATTTCAGCACACCTGGGCACAGGTCCAGAAGAATCGACCCATGTGGTTTTCCATACTTTACTTCAGTGCCTCACGAGTAGTTATTGAAGTTTTTGATGAATTTTCATCAGCAGCCAAGTAGACTCTCAGAACCCAGGCCGTAATCCCATTCCCTGCTCTGCACCTAGCCTGGTATTTTGATTTGGCAAATGATGGCACTTGCACAACTAAACTTTATGGTTTGGCACTTTATTCATCAAATGTCACAAGTTGCATGGGCACTAACCAACAATGCTGTACAGAGAATTCCCATTGATTCACATCAAGGAAATAGAATTCCAGGCAGATCACTTCTATTCGTTGTACAATTTTTTTTGGAAACATTGCAACTTAATGTTGACTATTTCTAAAAGAACTCAGGTCATAAAAATGGCCAAGCTAAAGCCTTTTTGTCCTCGAGCTCTCCACACCCCTCTTGTCACAATGCTAAATATTGCTGCAAAGGTGCTGGAGGATCCCCAGGAGTTCTGTCAAGTAATTAATCTTCATGTCTGAACCTAGACAGTGAGTGTGAGTGTTCTCCTCAATTCTACTGATTCTCGCCTCTGAGTCAGAAGGTTGCAGGTTCAAGTCCCACTCCAGGGACTTGAGCACAAAAAAAAAATCAAAAAACTCCAGTGCAGTGCTGAGGGATTGCTGCACAGGTGGAGGTGTCATCTTTCGGATGAGATGTTAAACCGAGGCCCCGTCTGTTCTTTCAGGTGGACGTAAAAGATCCCATGGCACTATTTCGAAGAAGAGCAGGGGGGTTATCCCCGGTGTCCTGGCCAATATTTACCCCTCAATCATCATAACAAAACCAGATTATCTGGTCATTATCACATTGCTGTTTGTGGGAGTTTGCTGTGCGCAAGTTGGCCGCCGTGTTTCCTACATTACAACAGTGACTACACTCCAGAATTACTTCATTAGCTGTAAAGTGCTTTGAGACGTCCGATGGTCACGAAAGGCGCTATATAAATCCAATACTTTCTTTTCTTTTTTTCTTAGGGTGAGCATTGTCGAGCCTATCCTTACCCTACGCCATCCTCATACCATCTGCTCCTTGTAGCAGGAGTTAGTTTTGGTGATCTGGAATGAACGCACAACCTGCTGACTCAGAGACAAGAATGCTACCATTGAGCCATGGCTCATAGACCCCAGTACCAAACACTCTGCCTGACTTTTCCCTTCTATAGGCCAGACATGCTGAGGCTAATCATAAGACCCCGGTTGCTGCCCGGCCTGGGATCAATTTACTCAGCATAGAATGGGAATTAAACGTGGAACCTTTTGGCCTATATTGTTTCGTGTAACACAGGGCTGTGCCTTCACCCACTGGGCATTGGGAGATGCAATGTTCTTTAATGATGACAAGATAAAAGGGTTGACACCTCTTTAAATATGGAGAGAGGAATGTCCTATGAGCACTTTGGGCAGGATTTTTGGTCTGTTGCCACCTCTATTTTCACCCCGGAGAAGCAGTACCGTCCGGGAGAAGCGAACCGATGTGCAACTCCCCTGGTTGCGACACCGGCTCGAAATTTGAAACTTGCCCGATCGGTATCTCCCTGCAGCACACCCTAGTGGGACTGCCTGTGAAAGCTGGCAGTCCGAGCTGTGGCAGCCGTAGTGAGGGAAGGAATGTGTATCTAAGGAAGGTGTAATTGTTTTTTATGTTTTTATTTTTGCGATTCATGTGGATATGGCGCTAGGAAAGTATTGGGAATGTTTTTGATGGGTTTTTTTCAGATTTATTTTTCACGGAAGCCTCTCTTAGGGTCCTCGGAGATCAGCTGTTTACCTCGGGATTTTCATTTGGTCAGCCGTCCTAGCGCCCTAAAATAGGTGTGGAGCGTCTCCCTTAGCGCTCCGCTCTGCACTCGGGCCCCAGTTGGTAAATTTTGTGGCTGGAGACGCAAACCATTTCCCGGTGCAAAATTTACCGCTCCGCCTGCTTAAAGCCGCAACAGAGACTCAACCGAATTTCCACCCCAAAGCGTCTGTCCAATTATATAGGAAGCATTAATTTCTTGTTTCAAAACTTAGCTCCTGTGTTTTTTAAAAAGTGCTTGAAGTGACACAGCAATACCATCGCTTAATCTCTGAACAGTAACTACATCAAAAGGGGATAATATATTAGCATGGATAGAAGATTGGCTAACTAACAGAAAACAGAAAGTCAGGATAAATGGTTCATTCTCGGGTTGGCAACCAGTAACTAGTGGAGTGCCGCAGGGATCAGTGCTGGGACCCCAACTATTTACAATCTATATTAACGACTTGGATGAAGGGACCGAGTGTAATGTAGCCAAGTTTGCCGATGATTTAAAGATGGGAGGAAAAGTAATGTATGAGGAGGGTACAAAAAACCTGCAAAAGTTCATAGACAGGCTAAGTGAGTGGGCAAAAATTTGGCAGATGGAGTATAATGTTGGAAAATGTGAGGTTATGCACTTTGGCAGAAAAAATAATCAAAGAGCAAGTTATTATTTAAATGGAGAAAAATTGCATAGTGCTGCAGTACAGTGGGACCTGGGGGTCCTGGTGCATGAAACACAAAAGGTTAGAATGCAGGTCCAGCAAGTGATCAGGAAGGCCAATGGAATCTTGACCTTTATTGCAAAGGGGATGGAGTATAAAAGCAGGGAAGTCTTGCTACAGTTATACAGGGTATTGGTGAGGCCACACCTGGAATACTGCATGCAGTTTTGGTTTCCATATTTATGAAAGGATATACTTGCTTTGGAGGCAATTCAGAGAAGATTCACTAGGTTGATTCCGGGGATGAGGGGTTTGAATTATGAGGAAAGGTTGAGTAGGTTGGGCCTCTACTCATTGGAATTCAGAAGAATGAGAGGTGATCTTATCGAAACGTACAAGATTATGAGGGGGCTTGGCAAGGTGGATGCAGAGAGGATGTTTCCACTGATGGGGGAGACTAGAACTAGAGGGCATAATCTTAGAATAAGGGGCTGCCCATTTAAAACTGAGATGAGGAGCAATTTCTTCTCTCAGAGGGTTGTAAATCTGTGGAATTTGCTGCCGCAGAGAGCTGTGGAAGCTGGGTCATTGAATAAATTGAAGACAGAGACAGACAGTTTCTTAACCGATAAGGGAATAAGGGATTATGGGGAGCGGGCATGGAAGTGGACTTGAGTCCATGATCGGATCAGCCATGATCGTATTAAATGGCGGAGCAGGCTTGACGGGTCATATGGCCTACCCCTGCTCCTATTTCTTATGTTTTTAAACACATCTCATCACCTTCCTCAGAAATGTCTTAAAGTTTTTCATATAAAATGGATTACTTTGAGGTGCAGTGACTGTTATCTATGGATTAAGATTGAAATCCCGTCTAAAGTAATCATGTCAAGTAGAGAGTGATTGTATCAAAGTTAAACCATTATAATTGTTTTGATATGACCATACTTCGTTTTTATATAAAGATTGGGATGGAAGGATAAAGTTACAGCAATAATATTCCTATTGCGTGTCATGTCACCATTTGTACCGAATATCACACAGCAGGAAGGGGACCAATTATCACCTGGTCATCCAGGGTGGGTATCAAATTACTACAAGGCACAGCAACAGGAGATGTTTCAGAATTAGATTATCAGGGATTGAGGAGCAATGGGTGAGCACGCTAAGTCCTCTTACCTCTGGGACTTAGGTTGTTGGATAAAGTTTTCCTTTTTCTTTAACTGTAAAGGTCCAATGTGAAATATACTTAGCAAATCTCATCCCAGTTCCTAGTGGGTCCACAGCACAAAAGTGTCTGATATTACATGCTAAATTGGTAACCTCTCTTAAAGTGAACAGTCAGGAGGAGAGAGATAGAGTTCAGGAAGATGTAGACAGACTGGTGAAATGGACGGACATGTGGCAGATGAAATTTAACGCAGAAAAACGTGAAGCGATGCATTTTGGTAGAAAGGATGAGGAGAAAACATATGAACTGGTACAATCCTAAAGGGCACGAACAGAGAGACCTGGAGGTATGTGTGCATAAATCGTTCAAGGTGGCAGGGCAGGTTGAGAAAGCAGTTGAAAAGGCTTACAGGATCCTGGGCTTCATAAATAGAGGTATAGAGTACAATAGTGTGGAAATTATGATGAACTTGTATAAAACACTGGTTTGGTCCCATTTGGAATATTGTGTCCAATTCTGGGCATCACACTTTAGGAAGGATGTGAAGGCCTTAGAGAAGGTGCAGAAAAGATTTACAAGAATTGTAAGGGATAAATTGTAAGAGTTGTAAATAGGTGGTCAGAATTATGTATAACGCATTAAACTGTATCCTTAACCTTAGTAACACTTAAACAGCTGAAGTCAGCAGTTTTTATTAGAAGTCTCTGAGGAAGAGATAAGGAAGCCAGTATTTTGGTACAGTTACTCCAGGCGACGTACAGACTGGGATAGAGGGCAAATAACGGAATAACACAATAATGGGAGATGGACAGTTGTATATACCACTCAGAGCCAGTCTGATAAGAGTCGACAAATCAATGTAACTCCGCTGATAGCAATAGACCTATCGATGATTTTGTAGGAGGGTAGCTCCTCTCCAAAACCTGTATAAATTATACTTGAAACCTCTTGTATTTCGAACGTTTAGACTGAACCTTCCCGTGCATTGCTCGTAACAAAGCCAGTAAACCTGAGGTTTCGTTTGTTTACTTCCGTGGTCGTTGTACAGTGGGAGCTGGGCAAGGTGTTGATTAAATATATCAGTTAATCCACCCCGAGGAAGAGAAGCCTTCCTTTTACCCCAACAGGTGGGCGAGGTGTCGATTAACTATATCAGTTAATCCACCCCGAAGGAGAGAAGCCTCCTTTTTACCCCTACAAGAATGATTCCAGGAATGAGGTTACGTTCAGTTACGTTGATAGACTGGAGAAGCTGGGGTTGTTCTCCTTGGAGCAGAGAAGATTGAGAGGAGATTTGATAGAGGTGTTCAAAATCATGATGGATCTGGACAGAGTATATAGAAAGAAACTGTTCCCATTGCCACAAGGGTCAAGAACCAGAGGACACAGATTTAAGGTGATTGACAAAAGGACCAAAGGCGATGTAAGAAAAAAACTTTTTTATGCAGCGAGTGGTTAGGATTTGGAATGCACTGCTGGAAAGGGTGGTGGAGGCAGACTCAATTTTATCTTTCAAAAGGGAGTTGGATAAATATCTGAAGGAAAAAGAATTGCAGGTCTATGGGGAGAGGGCGGGGGAGTGGGACTAGCTGAGAGTCGGCACTGGCTCGCTGGGCCAAATGGCCTTCTTCCATGCTGTAACCATTCTATGACGCTAAGATTTTATGACCTCAGGGGTGTCTGGTGTGGGAAATAGAAACATTCACACTAGTACAATAGGGAGATGTGTTCTGAGGGCAGGGTTGTTTTGTTGTTGGGAAAAATAGGTAGACTTTAGATCCATGCTCTACCTGACCTGCTTGATATTTACATTGGGTGCCCACATTTAAAAAAAATAATCCATTCCCCAGCTCTAAAACCCCTGATAAGCACAAAAGAATTTAATCTGAAAAATAATTTAAAACATAATTGAATTACGTTTTTATCAAAATCCAAATTTATTGCCCCATTTATATCAATGGTTTTCAACTTCAATGATGAGCCTTAGTCCTTCACCTCAGTGCTTTAGTAAAAGAAAAAGAAGCTAAATAAATCTGACTCTGTCATTGCAGGTACAACTCCTAACAGGCTTAAGTCATCAATGGAGGTTAATTTTTCTGGCTGGTTTGGGATCTGGTTACAGCTAGGATTACCCAACTCCAAAACTCACCACATCTCCGCCTCCTGCTATGCCTGGCCTTCTGCCAGCTACATGCATTTTTTTCACTAAAACAAGTTCAACGAAATTAAATTGTAATTAATTGTACTTTAGTCATTACGCTGATGTGAGCTGTGGCTCAGTGGTAGCACTCTCACTTCTGAGTCAGAGGGTTTAAGTCCCACTCTATGTACCTGAGTACAAAATCTAGGCTAACACTCCAGTGCAGTACTGAGGGAGCGCTGCACAGTTGGAGGTGGCGTCTTTCAGATGAGACGCTAAACTGAGGCCCCGTCTGCTCTCTCAGGTAGATATTAAAAAATCCAGTGGCACTATTTGAAGAAGAGCAGGGGAGATCTTCCGGTGTCCTTGCCAACATTTATCCCTCATCCAACATCTAAAACAGATTATTTAGTCTTTTATTTCATTGCTGTTTGTGGGAGCTTGTTGTATGCAATTTGATCACCACATTTCCTACATTACAACAGTGACTTAAGGTTCCTCCCGAGGAATTCGACCTCTGGTGCCATGAAGATGCACTTCGAGCGTTTAAGTCTGAGTCCCAATCTGTCCAAACGCAGTAGAACCTCTTCCAGGTTGTTCAGATGTTCCTTGGAGTCACGACCGGTGATCAGGATGTCATCTTGGAACACGACGGTTCTGGGAACGGACTTCAGTAGACTTTCCATATTCCTTTGGAATATTGCTGCAGCCGAGGAAATTCCAACAGGCACCTGTGGTAAATCAACAGTCCTTTGTGCGTGTTAATGCACGTAAGACTCTTTGACGTCTCGACCAACTCCTGTCAAGTCCAGTTTTGTGAACGATTTCCCTCTGGTTAGCGTCGCAAACATGTCATCAGCCTTCGGTAACGGGTATTGATCTTGTTTTGAAACCCTGTTGATCGTAGCCTTGTCGTCTCCACAGATTCTGACTGTGCCATTACTTTTCAGCACAGGAACAATGGGACTGGCCCATTCATTAAATTCGACCGGTGATATGATCCCTTTAAGCTGGAGTCTGTCCAGTTTGATTTCGACCTTCTCCCTCATCATATACGGCACTGCCCGAGCTTTATGATGGATGGGTCTTGCATCTGAGTCCATGTGGATCTGCACCTTGGCTCCCGTGAAGTTGCCGATACCCAGTTCGAACAGCGAGGGGAACTTGCTCAATACTTGGGCACATGTATCTTCCTCCGACGACAACGCCTTTATGTCGTTCCAGTCACATCTGATTTTCTCCAACCAGCTCCTGCCGAGCTGCATTAGGCCATTGCCTGGAACAATCCACAGCGGTAACTCGTGAACCACACCGTTATACGACACATTAATTTGTGCACTGCCAATCACCTTTATCAGTTATTTGGTGTATGTGCACAGCTTGGCGTTAATAAGGCTCAGCCTAGGCCTCGCAGTCTTAGTATCCCACAGCTTATTAAATGCCCTCTCATTCATGATCGATTGACTCGCCCCTGTGTCCAGTTCCATCGATACCAGTATCCCGTTAAGTTTAACATTAATCAAAATTGGTTTACTCTTGGTTATGAAAGAGAACAATCCATACACTTCCTCCTCTGGCATCTCGGATTGCGTATCCGGATCCGCACTAATCTGACTCTCATCCTCCACGTGGTGTGTCGCAGCTCGCTTGCTCATCTGCGGACACTTGCGCTGGAGATACCCCACTCTCAGACAGCCTTTGCAACTATTTTGCAACTGCTGGTGCCGATGATTTCCCCACAACGCCAACACAGAGAAGTCAGATACATTCCCGCTGGCGGACTTTGGGCAGCCACAGGTTTCGCGAACGCAGCCAGATAGGCCCTGCCATGTGCCGCTCTGCCGAACGCCGAATCATGAGTGAACGCAGCCGGATAGGCCCTGCCATGTGCCGCTCTGCCGAATGGCGAAAAAAATCACATTTACAGTACTTGCCGAGGTTCGGTTCTTCACTGACATTGGCTTTAAACTCCGGTCCGTCGTCATACATGATTGAGCGATCTGGATGACCCTTTTTAAATCCAACTCCTCCACCGCCAGAGGTTTGCGTAGAATCACCTCGTGGTTGATACCGATAACAAAGAAGTCCCGCAGCATGTCTGCCAACACCGTCCCGAACTTGCACGGTCCCGCTAGACGTCTCAGGTCGGCAACGAATTCCGCTGCGCTCTGGCCCTCTGATCGAAAGTATGTATAAAACTTGTATCTCGAGATGATGATGCCATCGTCTGGCTTGAGGTGCTCCCATACCAATGTACACAATTCCTTGTACGTTTTCTCTGTTGGATCACTAGGCATGAGTAGATTCTTTATCAGACCGTAGATCTTTGAACTGCAGACAGTGAGGAACACGACCCGGCGCCGATCTGCATCGTCGGCCCCCTTCATTTTGTTGGCCATGAAGTACTGGTTCAAATGGCTCACAAAGTCTGCTCAATGTTCTCCCTCCACGAATCGCTCTAAAAGTCCAATCATGCTCATTTTGCAAACAAAGGTTCTTTAATTCTCGTCGCCAAATGTTATGTATGCAATAAAGGTTCAAACTGAGTACTTTTTAACTAGTCAAGATACGACCTTGCTTGTGCTTTATTTAGTCCCAAAGTATCTGACTCACAAAATGGCTGGCCTTTTATACCAGAGCAACACTATGTGTGTTCTGTTCAGTTGCCTCCAACAATGACACCATCTGGTGGCTACAAACAGTATGTACATACATGACACTGCACTTCAAAAAATAATCCATTGGCTGTAAAATGCTTTGGGACGTCCTGATGTTGTGATCATCATCATCATCATAGGCAGTCCCTCAAAATCGAAGAAGACTTGCTTCCACTCTAAAAGTGAGTTCTCAGGTGAGTCCAATGCGGGAACTACAGTTTCTGTCACAGGTGGGGCAGACAGTGGTTGAAGGAAAGGGTGGGTGGAGAGCCTGGTTTGCCGCACGCTCCTTCCGCTGTCTGCACTTGATTTCCACATACTTTTGGTGACGAGACTCGAGGTGCCCAACGCCCTCCGGGATGCTCTTCCTCCACTTTGGACAGTTTTGGGCCAGGGATTCCCAGGTATCAGTGGGGATGTTGCACTTTATCAAGGGATGTTGTGATCGGCGCTATGTAACTGGAAGTCTTTCTTTAGTGGTTCGGAATGTGTTTGGAGCTGCTCCCACTCTACCGTTATAACGGACCATTATGTTTTAATGCTGCACCAAAATTCTTCTTGTGTGATGCTATTAATTCATCACCTCAAATAGCAGCAATGTCTATCACCATCAGCAGCAGGCCTGTAACTATCAGCACTTCACAATGGTGATATGGAGCTTCAGACTCCCTTCCAAACTCGCAAGGAGAAAATCTAGAATTTTATTGCTGGGTCCTGGGTGTCTTTCACGGTTACGGTACACTAGCACTATTATACTATGCTGAAAACACTTATCAACGGGGAGGTGAGAAGCAACAAGAATATGGTGACAAGTGTAGATGATGCGAAGCCCGACATGTCTCCAAAAACAGTGCTGGCACAATTCATCATGCAAAGGTTTGACATTTGCTTCGAGCAGGAGAAATACCACTTGCAGCAGTGTGAGATCTCAGTAACAACACTATACATTGCATCTGCCATCCCAGTGATGTCTCATCCCAGAATCTCATGAACTGATCATTCATCAAATGAAATCTGAAAATGATCCCTTCTTCTGACCTTCAACAGAGCCTAGATAGGACACTGTGTAACATTGGCATAGGGGCTCCTGATACATTCATACGGAATTACTTCGTACGCTATTTTGTTTTGACTAGCCTAGCACCTTCGTTAAAATAGTCAACTGATATTACACCGTAACATTTGCAGGCTTAGAATTAATTTCTTCCAATTTTCTCCAAGGATTGTACAGGGTGTTGAAGGACAGCATTTGCACAAATTTATAGCTTGGCAATCAGAAATTTTTGCTTGTAAACACCTCCTAGCTAAGATAGGAGAAGGAATGCTATCTAGTATGATAGTACAGTAAGTCATGTGAAGGTTGGAATGCTTCAAGGATGATAATACAATAGCTGCATTCTTCTTCCATTTAAATGGTAAGCAGTTGATGCCATCAGCTTGGTGCCAACTCAAAGATAATGCTCCTGTTAACATGAAGGAATCCAGGTTGAGTACTTTTTCCTGATGTAGTCAGTCACAAAAAAACCCAGAAGGTCTGGGTGTTTACCTTTTATTCTGTGTCTATTGTCCCATTTTTCACTGGTGTCAAAGTCATTATTGCCTCAGAGCACAGCCAAACTGATTCAAAGTGCTTATGATATTTGCAGAATTTAATAATATTGGCCAGGGCTAAGTAGGTATTTTTGCTCCTCAAAACAAATATGAAACCTTTTCACGATGAATTGTGCTAGCACTCTTTTTGGAGACATGTCGGCTTTGCATCATCTAAACCATTACTATGTTCTTCTTGCTTCTCACTCTCCTCCATTGACGAGTGTTTTTAATGAGTAAAGGTCAAGCAATCATTGTCAAAAGTAAAGAAAGACTTGGGTTTATGTAGCATTTTTCACAATCACCGGATGTCCCAAAGCACTTTACAGCCAATGAAGTACTTTTTGAAGTGTAGTCAATGTTGTAATGTAGGGAATACGCAGGCAATTTGCGCACAGCAAGCTCCCGTAAACAGCAATGTGATAATGACTAGATAATCTGTTTTTGTGATGCTGATATGAGAGATTGGCTAGGACACCAGGGATAACTCTTGTGATTTTCTTTGAAATAGTGCCATGGGATCTTTCGCGTCCACCTGAGAGAGTGGACAGGGCCTCGATTTAATGCCTCATCTGAAAGATGGCACATCTGACAGTGCAGCGCTCCGTCAGTATTGCACTGGAGTGTCAGCCTAGATTTTTGTGCTCAAGTTTCTGGAGTGAGAATTGAACCAAACCTTCTGACTCAGAGACGAGGGTGCTACCCACTGAGCCATGGCAGGCATCAAGATGAGACGACTTGGGGTGGCAAAAGATCTCCACATGGATATGGGCTTTAACCCATGTTTGTTCCGAGAATAAGCGATGTACTGCAAGCAAACGCCAAAGGCCGCAGGCCAAAGCCTCATGCCTCATTTTAATAATACAGGTGAGCTGTGGCATCTCTCGAGCCTCCAGAAGCAGCTCACCTAAGTCGGAGTTGAAACTTAGGCCAAAATATAAACAGAAACTGCTGGAAATACTCAGCATCTATGGGGAGAGAAACAGAGTTAATGTTTCAGTTTGATGAACTATTGTCAGAACTAGAAAAAGTTAGAGATGTAACAGATTTTAAGCAAGTGCAGGGGCAGCAGTAGAGGGGAGGGGAGGAAAGAACAAAAGGGAAGGTCTGTGATAAGATAGAAGTCAGGAGTGAAGTTGAGTCCAGAAGGCTGTAAAGTGCCGAAATGAAAGATGAGGTGCTGTTCCTCGAGCTTGCGTTGAGCTTTGTTGGAACAGTGTAAGAGTCCAAGGACACAGATATCAGAGTGGGAGTGGAGCAGAGAATTAAAGTGACAGGCGACCGGAAGCTCGGGGTTACGCTTACATACTGAATGAAGGTCACTCTCATCAGGGTGGCTCGCACTGTTTCTCTGTGGTGGCTGACTCCTCGATGTTGCTGCTGTTCCCACCCAGGTCGGGTCAACAAAATTTAAGAGGGTGACTAAATGAACATCACTGACTGGAGCGAGGATGAGCCCAGTGGCGGGGTCGGGACCCAGGAGCAGGAGGAGTGATGTGGAGCAGAGGTCGGGGCCCAGGAGCAGCAGGAGTGGTATGGAGCTGAGGTCGGGACGCAGGAGCAGCGAGGTCGGGGCTCAGGAGCAGGAGGAGCGGTGTGGAGTGGAGGTCAGGGCCCAGGAGCGGAGTGGCAGGAGCCGAGGTCGGGGCCCAGGAGTGGAGCGAGGTCGGGGCCCAGGAGCAGAGTGTGGTCGGGGCCCAGGAGCGAAGTGAGGTCAGGGCCCAGGAGCGGAGTGAGGTCAGGGCTCAGGAGCGGAGTGAGGTCAGGGCCCAGGAGCGGCGAGGTCAGGGTCCAGGAGCGGCGATGACAGAGCCCAGGAGCGGCGAGGACAGGACCCAGGAGCAGAGTGAGGTCAGGGCCCAGGAGCAGAATGAGGTCAGGGCCCAGGAGCAGAGTGAGGTCAGGGCCCAGGAGCAGAGTGAGGTCAGGGCCCAGGAGTGGAGTGAGGTCAGGGCCCAGGAGTGGAGAGAGGTCAGGGCCCAGGAGCGGAGTGAGGTCAGGGCCCAGGAGCAGAGTGAGGTCAGGGTCCAGGAGCGGAGTGAGGTCAGGGCCCAGGAGCGGAGTGAGGTCAGGGTCCAGGAGCGGAGTGAGGTCAGGGCCCAGGAGCGGAGTGAGGTTAGGGCTCAGGAGTGGAGTGAGGTCAGGGCCCAGGAGCGGAGTGAGGTCAGGGCCCAGGAGCAGAGTGAGGTCAGGGCCCAGGAGCAGAGTGAGGTCAGGGCCCAGGAGCGGAGTGAGTTCAGGGCCCTGGAGTGAAGTGAGTTCAGGGCCCAGGAGCGGAGTGAGTTCAGGGCCCAGGAGTGGAGTGAGGTCGAGGCACAGGAGCGGAGTGAGGTCAGGGCCCAGGAGCAGAGTGAGGTCAGGTTCCAGGAGCAGAGTGAGGTCAGGGCCCAGGAACGGAGTGAGTTCAGGGCCCAGGAGTGGAGTGAGGTCGAGGCCCAGGAGCGGAGTGAGTTCAGGGCCCAGGAGTGGAGTG
The DNA here is from genome assembly GCF_044704955.1 of Pristiophorus japonicus. Lineage (NCBI taxonomy): Eukaryota > Metazoa > Chordata > Chondrichthyes > Pristiophoridae > Pristiophorus > Pristiophorus japonicus. The sequence goes on from NC_091987.1 coordinate 105,152,093, forward strand.
AGGTCTGGGTCCAGAAGCTGATATGTCCTTACTATACAGTATAAATGCACACGAGGCCCATACTTGAGAGAAGGTCACTCTGTGACCAGTTATCTTTATTACCAAGACCTCAAGTGATGAAGGTGGGTGGAGCTTCCCCTTTTATACCTGAAAGTCCAGGTTAGGAGTGTCTCCCACAAGTTCACCCCTTATGGTCAATGTTCTCAAGGTGTACAACTTAGGTCAGCTTATACATGGGTTACAATGATAGTTGAATACTTGACAGAAGTGGGGAGGCCGGGGCCCAGAAGCGGAGTGAGGCCAGGGCCCAGGAAAGGAGAGGTCAGGGCCCAGGAGCAGAGTGAGGTCAGGGCCCAGGAGCGGCGAGGTCAGGGCCCAGGAGCGGCGAGGTCAGGGCCCAGGAGCGGCGAGGTCAGGGCCCAGGAGCGGCGAGGACAGGGCCCAGGAGCAGAGTGAGGTCAGGGCCCAGGAGCGGCGAGGTCAGGGCCCAGGAGCGGCGAGGTCAGGGCCCAGGAGCGGCGAGGTCAGGGCCCAGGAGCGGCGAAGTCAGGGCCCAGGAGCAGCGAGGACAGGGCCCAGGAGCAGAGTGAGGTCAGGGCCCAGGAGCGGCGAGGTCAGGGCCCAGGAGCGGTGAGGTCAGGGCCCAGGAGCGGCGAGGACAGGGCCCAGGAGCAGAGTGAGGTCAGGGCCCAGGAAAGGAGAGGTCAGGGCCCAGGAGCGCAGTGAGGTCAGGGCCCAGAAGCGGCGAGGACAGGGCCCAGGAGCAGAGTGAGGTCAGGGCCCAGGAAAGGAGAGGTCAGGGCCCAGGAGCGCAGTGAGGTCAGGGCCCAGGAGCGGAGTGAGGTCAGGGCCCAGGAACGGCGAGGTCAGGGCCCAGGAGCGGCGAGGTCAGGGCCCAGGAGCGGCGAGGACAGGGCCCAGGAGCAGAGTGAGGTCAGGGCCCAGGAGCGGCGAGGACAGGGCCCAAGAGCAGAGTGAGGTCAAGGCCCAGGAGCGGCGAGGACAGGGCCCAGGAGAAGCGAGGTCTGGGCCCAGGAGTGGAGTGAGGTCAGGGCCCAGGAGCAGAGTGAGGTCAGGGCCCAGGAGCGGAGTGAGGTCAGGGCCCAGGAGCAGAGTGAGGTCAGGGCCCAGGAGCAGAGTGAGGTTGGGGCCCAGAAGCAGAGTGAGGTTGGGGCCCTGGAGCGGAGTGAGTTCTGGGCCCAGAAGCTGATATGTCCTTACTAAACAGTATAAATGCACACGAGGCCCATACTTGAGAGAAGGTCACTCTGTGACCAGTTATCTTTATTACCAAGACCTCAAGTGATGAAGGTGGGTGGAACTTCCCCTTTTACACCTGAAAGTCCAGGTTAGGAGTGTCTCCCACAAGTTCACCCCTTATGGTCAATGTTCTCAAGGTGTACAACTTAATTCAGCTTATACATGGGTTACAATGATAGTTGAATACATGACAGAAGCGGGGAGGCCGGGGTCCAGGAACGGAGTGAGGCCAGGGCCCAGGAGAGGTGAGGTCAGGGCCCAGGAGCGCAGTGAGGTCAAGGCCCAGTAGAGGCGAGGTCGAGGCCCAGGAGCGGAATGAGGTCAGGGCCCAGGAGCAGAGTGAGGTCAGGGCCCAGGAGAGGTGAGGTCGGGGCCAGGAGCAGAATGAGGTCAGGGCCCAGGAGCAGAGTGAGGTCAAGGCCCAGGAGAGGCGAGGTCGGGGCCCAGGAGCGGAATGAGGTCAGGGCCCAGGAGAGGTGAGGTCGGGACCCAGGAGCAGAGTGAGATCAGGGCCCAGGAGAGGTGAGGTCGGGGCAAGGAGCGGAATGTGGTCAAGGCCCAGGAGAGGCGAGGTTGGGGTCCAGGAGGAGCAGAGCAAGGTCGAGACCCAGGAACGGTGAGCTCTGGGTCCAGGAGCGGCGTGGTCGGGGCCCAGGAGCAGAGCAAGGTCAGGGTCCAGCAGCGAGGTTGAGGCCCGGGGAAGAGGACCTGTAGAAAGGAGGAAGGAGGACTGTAGGAGTATGTTTGTGTGTATGTACTAGGCCCATGCAGCGGCGCCTGGTCTCCAGTTGTCTTGGATCCCCTTGCCACTGGACCAAGACCTTGCTCTGTCAAGCCCATGTGCTAGCTGGTGTGCAACGACCACCCCACGTTAAAAGAACTCACGCACAGACACCTTCCACCCTTTAAAATGAAGTTCGGGACCTGGAACATCAGGACCCTAATGGACAACCCCAACAGCAACAGATCACAACGTCGCACTGCTATCGTTGCCTGGGAACTCGGATGTTTTGACGTAGACATCGCCGCCCTGAGTGAGACACGGGGAAGGCCAGCTCAAGGAACAAGATGGTGATCACACCTTCTTCTGAAAAGGTAAACCAGAAGAAAAACGCAACCTTCATGGGGTGGCTTCGCCATCAAAAATGAACTAGTTGGCCATCTCAAAGACACCCCTTGCGTGATAAACTAACGTCACATGACTCTTTGATTCACCCTAGCCTGGAACCAGTGCGCTACGGTCATCAGCGTGTGCGCCCCAACACTGGACGTTACAGACGAGACCAAAGATGAATTCTACTCCAGCCTCGAACAATCCCTGTCCCGAGTCCCAAAGGGCGACAAGCTGATCCTTCTCGGCGACTTTAATGCCAGAGTTGCAAAGAACACAGATCTCTGGGGAGATGTGATCGGCAGAGAGGGGGTAAGGAAAAGCAACTCCAGTGGTACCCTGCTCCCGACGAGGCACTTAGAACATGGCCTTGTCATAACCAACACCTTGTTCCGTCAGAGGGACAAGTACAAGGCATCGTGGCAACACCCTCGCTCCAAGCACTGCCATCTGCTCGACTACGTCATCATCCGAGCGAGGGACCGCAAGGGCGTGCGCATCACCCGCGCCATGACAGGGGCTGACAACTTCATGACGAACCATCGCCTAATCCGCTCTGTCATCACCATCAACGTAGCCCCAAAACAGCGACTGCAACAGAAACAATGCCGCAGGGAAATCAATTCTGGAGCACTCAAAGACCCTGCTAAGAAAGCCCTATTCAGTCAGCACCTCACAACCAACCTGGTGATCCCCAGTGACCCAGAGACGCAGAATGTCCACAGCAACTGGTCTGGCCTCAAGGCCTCCATAATTGGCACCTGTGGAGAGACGCTCGGTCACTCGACGAGGAAACACCAAGACTGGTGAAACGAGAACAACCAGGAGATCCAGGAGCTGATAAGCTGCAAGTGCAAAGCATTCTTGAACTGGAAGCAGCAATACAACTCGAGAGCAAGAAAGCAGCTCTACAGATGTCTGAAGGCCAAGGCCCAACAAAAAACTCGTGACCTAAAGAACAGATGGTGGGTGGAGAAAACGCAGGAGATCCAGCAACTAGCCGACAACCACGACGTGCGAGGATTCTTTAGCGCAGTCAAAACCACTTATGGTCCAAGCACCTAAGGTCTTACCCCACTGACGGCCAAGTACAGAGGTACTCATCAAGGACAGAGAGGCAGTCAGTGCCCGCTGGAAGGAGCACTTCGAAGATCTCCTCAATTGAGACTCTGTCTTCGACGTGAGTGTCCTCGACTCCATCCCGCAGCATGCTACCCGCCATCATCTCAGCACAACCCCAGCTCGGTGTGAGGTAGAAAAAGCTATCCAACAAATGAAGAACAACAAGGCCCCAGGAGCAGATGGAATTACCTGCCGAAGCACTAAAACATGATGGAGAAGCACTATTGGCGTGAATATATGACCTCATCACTTTTATCTGGAAGGAGGAGAGAGAGCATGCCAGGGAATCTGAGAGATGCCGTAATCGTTACCATCATTAAGAAAGGTGACAAATCCAATTGTGGTAACTATAGAGGAATCTCCCTGCTGTCGGCCACAGGGTCATCACAAGAATCCTCCTCAGTCACCTTCTCCCTGTGGCTGAAGAGCTCCTCCCAGAGTCGCAATACGGATTCTGCCTACTAAGGGGCGCAATGGATATGATCTTTACTGCACAGCAAATCCAAGAGAAATGCAGGGAACATCATCAACCCTTGTACATGGCCTACTTTGACATTACAAAGGCCTTCGACACTATTAATCATGAGGGATTATGGAGCATCCTCCTCAAATTCAGCTGCCCTCAAATGTTTGTTACCATCCTCCACCTGCTTCACGATGACATGCAAGCCGTGATCCTGACCAACAGACCCACCACAGATCCAATTCATGTTTGGTCCGGGGTCATGCAAGGCTATGTCTCCGTAAGATGCTGCAAATCCCTTGGGAGGACAGACTCACCAACGTTAGCGTCCTCGACCAGGCAACATCCCCAGCATTGAAGCACTGACCACACTTGATCAGCTCCGCTGGGCAGGCTCCACTGTTCGCATGCCTGACACAAGACTCCCAAAGCAAGCGCTCTACTCGGAACTCCTTCATGGCAAACGAGCTAAAGGTGGGCAGGGGAAACATTACAAGGACACCCTCAAAGCCTCCCTGATAAAGTGCAACATCCCCACTGATACCTGGGAGACCCTGGCCAAAGACCGCTCTAAATGGAGGAAGTGCATCCAGGAAGACACTGAGCACCTCTAGTCTCATCGCCGAGAGCATGCAGAAACCAAGCGCAGACAGTGGAAAGAGCGTGCAGCAAACCTGTCCCACCCACCCCTTCCCTCAACGACTATCTGCCCCACCTGTGACAGGGACTGTGGTTCTCATATTGGACTGTTCAGCCACCTAAGGACTCATGTTTAGAGTGGAAGCAAGTCTTCCTCGATTCCGAGGGACTGCCTATGATGATGATGATCATAGGATAAAGGATCAGGGGTAAGCTATTTAGGACTGAGATGAGGAGAAACTTCTTCACTCAGAGAGTTGTTAACCTGTGGAATTCCTTACCGCAGAGAGTTGTTGATGCCAGTTCATTGGATATATTCAAGAGGGAGTTAGATATGGCCTTTACAGCTAAAGGGATCAAGGGGTATGGAGAGAAAGCAGGAAAGGGGTACTGAGGTGAATGATCAGCCATGATCTTATTGAATGGTGGTGCAGGCTCGAAGGGCTGAATGGCCTACTCCTGCGCCTATTTTCTATGTTTCTATGTTTCTATGATGTCATCACACCAGTGCTCTTCTCAATCTTCCTTGCTGCAATGTTCTATCTCACCCTCAGTAAGCTCCCTGCTGGTGTGAAACTAATCTACAGAACAAACGGGAAACTGTTCAATGTCCGTCGCCTCTAGTCCAGATCCAAGGTTGTCCCATCCTCTCTCATTGAATTACAGTACACAGACGACGCTTGCATCTGTGCACACAGAGGCCGAACTCCAAGCCATCGTCAACACCTTCACCGAAGCATACGAGAGCATGTGCCTAACACTAAACATCCGTAAGACAAAGGTCCTCTACCAACCTGCCCCCGCCACACAGCACTGTCCCCCGGTTATCAAAATCCACAATGAGGCCTTGGACAACTGGACCATTTTCCATACCTCAGGAGCCTACAGTCAACAAGGGCAGACATTGATGACAAAGTCCAACACCGCCTTCAGTATGCCAGTGCACCCTGAGGAAGAGAGTGTTTGAAGACCAAGACCTCAAACCCGGCACCAAGCTCATGGTCTACAGAGCAGTAGTGATACCCGCACTTCGATGTGCTTCAGAGACATGGATTATATACAGCAGACACCTGAAAGCACTGGAGAAGTACCACCAACGCTGCCTCCACAAGATTCTGCAAATCCATTGGCAGGATAGGCACACAGTCAGTGTTCCCGTTCAGGCCAACATCCCTAGCATTGAAGAATTGACCACGTTCAATCATCTCTGTGGGACGAGCCACATCGTCCGCATGCCTGACACGAGACTCCCGAAACAAGAGCTCTACTCAGAGCTCCGACACGGCAAGCGGGCCCCAGGTGAGCAGAGGTAATGCTTCAAGGACACCCTCAAAGCCTCCTTGAAAAGGTGCAACATCCCCACCGACACCTGGGAATCCCTGGCCCAAGAGTGCTCAAAGTGGAGGAGCAGCATCAGAGAAGGCACCGAACACATCGATTTTCATCACTGGGAGCACACAGAAGCCAAGCGTAGACAGCGGAAGGAGCGTATGGCAACCCAAGCACCCCACCCACCTGTTCCTTCAACCACTGCCTGCTCCACCTGTGACAGAGACTGTAGGTCCCGCATCGGACTCATCAGTCACCTGAGAACTCATTTTTAGTGTGGAAACAAGTCATCTCGACTCCAAGGGACTGCCTAAGAGAAGTGAATGGAGGTGTTCTGCAAAGCAGTCACCCAATCTATGCTTGGTCTCCCCAACATAGAAACATAGAAAATAAGTGCAGGAGTAGGCCATTCGGCCCTTCTAGCCTGCACCACCATTCAATGAGTTCATGGCTGAACATGCAACTTCAGTACCCTATTCCTGCTTTCTCGCCATACCCCTTGATCCCCCTAGTAGTAAGGACTACATCTAACTCCTTTTTGAATGTATTCAGTGAATTAGCCTCAACAACTTTCTATGGTAGAGAATTCCACAGGTTCACCACTCTCTGGGTGAAGAAGTTTCTCCTCATCTCGGTCCTAAATGGCTTACCCCTTATCCTTAGACTGTGACCCCTGGTTCTGGACTTCCCCAACATTAGAAACATTTTTCCTGCATCTAACCTGTCTAAACCCGTCAGAATTTTAAACATTTCTATGAGATCCCCTCTCATTCTTCTGAACTCCAGTGAATACAAGCCCAGTTGATCCAGTCTTTCCTGATATGTCAGTCCCGCCATCCCGGGAATCAGACTGGTGAACCTTCGCTGCACTCCCTCAATAGCAAGAATGTCCTTCCTCAGGTTAGGAGACCAAAACTGTATGCAATACTCCAGATGTGGCCTCACCAAGGCCCTGTACAACAGTAGTAACACCTCCCTGCCCCTGTACTCAAATCCCCTCGCTATGAAGGCCAACATGCCATTTGCCTTCTTCACCGCCTGCTGTACCTGCATGCCAACCTTCAATGACTGATGTACCATGACACACAGGTCTCGTTGCACCTCCCCTTTTCCTAATCTGTCACCATTCAGATAATAGTCTGTCTCTCTGTTTTTACCACCAAAGTGGATAACCTCACATTTATCCACATTATACTTCATCTGCCATGCATTTACCCACTCACCTAACCTATCCAAGTCACTCTTCAGCCTCATAGCATCCTCCTCGCAGCTCACACTGCCACCCAACTTAGTGTCATCCGCAAATTTGGAGATACTACATTTAATCCCTTCGTCCAAATCATTAATGTACAATGCAAATAGCCGGGGCCCCAGCACAGAACCTTGCGGTACCCCACTAGTCACTGCCTGCCATTCTGAAAAGTCCCCATTAATTCCTACTCTTTGCTTCCTGTCTGCCAACCAGTTCTCAATCCACGTCAGCACACTACCCCCAATCCCATGTGCTTTAACTTTGCACATTAATCTCTTGTGTGGGACCTTGTCGAAAGCCTTCTGAAAGTCAAAATATACCACATCAACTGGTTCTCCCTTGTCCACTCTACTGGAAACATCCTCAAAAAATTCCAGAAGATTTGTCAAGCATGAGTTCCCTTTCACAAATCCATGCTGACTTGGACCTATCATGTCACCTCTTTCCAAATGCGCTGCTATGACATCCTTAATAATTGATTCCATCATTTTACCCACTACTGATGTCAGGCTGACCGGTCTATAATTCCCTGTTTTCTCTCTCCCTCCTTTTTTAAAAAGTGGGGTTACATTGGATCAGTTCCTATGGAGTGGAGGGTAGCCAGAGTCTATGGAATGTTGGAACATAGAGGAGACCACATCGTGAGCAGTGAATACAGTCTACAAAATTGCACGAAGTACAAGTAAATTGCTGTTTCACCTGGAAGGAGTGTTTGGGGCCCTGGAGAGTGGGAAGGGAGGAGGTAAATGGGCAAATGTTGCATCTCCTGCGCTTGCACAGGAAGGTGCCGTGGGAAGTGGAGTGGGTGCTGGGGTGATTGAGGAGTGGACAAGGGTGTGGGGGAGCCGTACCTTTGGAATGCTGAAAGAGGATGGGAGGGGAAGATGTGTTTTGTTGCAAGGTCACGCTGGAGGTAGTGGAAATGGCAGAGGATGATCTGTTGTATGTGGAGGCTGGTGGAGTGAAAGGTGAGGAGAAGGCGAACTTTAATTTGGTTCTGGGAGGGAGAGGGAGGGGTGAGAGCAGAGGTGCGGGAAATGGAAAGGACACGTTTGAAGGCCATGTCAACCATGGTCGAGGGGAATCCTCGGTTGAGAAAAAGGAAGACATATTGGAAGCACTAGAATGGAACGTGGCATCATCAGAACCAACGGAGATGAAGAAATGGACCAGGTAGCTGTGGGAATCAGTGGGCTTATAGTAGTTGTTTGTCGATAGGCTATCCACAGCAATTGTGACAGAGAAGTCGAGGAAGGGAAGAGTCATTGGAACAGTGTAAGAGGCCAAGGACAGAGAGGTCAGAAATGAATGAAATTTTCTAGTTCAGGGCGCGAGCAGGAAATGGCACCGATGCAGTCATCAATATACCGGAAAAAGAGGTGAGGGAGGGGACCCGAGTAGCACTGGAACAAAAAATGTTCCAGATATCCCACGAAAAGGCAGGCATAGCTTGGACCCATGCGGGCTCCCATAGCAACACTTTTCATTTGGAGGAAGTGAGTGGAGTCAAAGGAGACGTTGTTCAATGTGAGAACAGGTTCAGCCAAGTGGAGGAGAGTGGGGCAGCCCTCGGGTAAATCCGAAGGTGGGGCAACAGGAAGTGGAAGGGGAGATCTCAGGCCAGCTGCAGCCCTCAGGAGTGTTGTGCAGCCGGGAGGAGCCCTCCTGCTCCTCCTGATTTCATAGAAAGTTCAGTTAAAAATATTCTTACTTTTTTGTGGCGGCCACTTCTTAGGCCGCAGCAATCCCACCAAACCCTGAGCACAGTAGGCTGGTGCTCATTGCTGACCAATGATACGGAGGGGTCCTTAAAGAGGTGTTAGACCCAACAATAGCATATTTAAGGAGTGTTAAGCAATCTCCCTTGGCATTTCAGCAGTGGCCATTGGGATCATAAACCTGCCAATGTCTGTGTCCCCCATGACACTGTGGAGAGTCATGGGGGACACAGGACACCTGAAAATTGCCCGAGACCAATATGGTGTTGGACGCATTTCAGGTGTCCATGGGCTGCAGGGTGTTTCCGCCTCTGTTTTCCGCCCGGTGCAACAAATACCAATCTCTAGCCCCTCATCTTTTGATGGGTGGAGCTATGCAATGAGCCAATCAGCCAGTTGAAGGTGATAATGTGGGAATCTGTGGGCTGGATCTTCATACCCACCTGATTGTAAGAAGAAAGCATGGAGGCAGGAAGGCAGCGTAAAAGGATGAAGTAACCATAAATAGTAATTCTTAGCATTCCTTGGAAATTCTCCAGTGACCAGGAAATACAGACTGGTAGATTTCCCATTAAAATGGCCACTGCTGAAATGTCAACTTCCAATGTTTCCAGTTTTGACCATGTTAATTCTTAGACTTTCCAGAAGGCATCACTGGATAATAAAGCAGGAGAACGAACTCTGGCTGAGAGGGCGAATTCTCTGTTCCTGCTGCTCCTCCAGCGGAGATTGGCTACTTCAGACCAAATTGAAGACTTTTGAAAAACTCTTGGCATAAATAGCCAAGCTTAGTATTCTTGGAAACTCCGCAGTGTCATGGGGGGTACAGACATTGGCAGGTTTACGATCCCAATGGCCACTGCTGAAATGCCAATTTTCCATATGTCCAACCATGTTATTTCTTGGTTCACTTATCCAGACTGAATCCAAGAATGAATGGCTTAATGGCTAAAGCGTTCTGGCTACAGTTGCAGGGAAATGGTAATTTTCCCCATCTGCCAGTGGCATGCTGCAGGGCTTATTCTGCGCGTTATTATAAGTAACTGACTTTTCAATCAACAGTTCCCACAGCTGCAAATGGTAACCTCACATTGGAAGCTGTCTCTGTAAATTTAGCAGTATTTTGTTAAAGATTAACCCCAGACATTGTAGGAATGCAGCCAGTTGGGAGATTTGGTTTCTAAAAATTTCCTGTGTGTTTTTCTTTGTAGTGGACGGTTAAAAAAAAGGCTAGATGACTACATAAAGAGGCACCCTGTATTACTCATGGTATTTTGCTAACCTTGTGAAAGATTAGTGAAGCATTGTGTCTCCAAATGTCACCTGGCTTCAGTAACAGGGCACAAGCCTGTTTTTCTTTTGCCCCCGATAATCATGAGCACCGTCATTGCTTCGTCAGTTTGGCCAGAGATTATCGTTTGACTCTTTTGCTCCCTGCGCAACCAAATTTCTTCCTGATACTACACCCTGCAAGTCTTCTCAATTATCACCTTATTATGAAGGATAACAAATACACAAAAAGGAGGTGGAATACTGGGAGTTGGTAATAAAGTGCTCGGTTACAACCCAGGAGCCACGTGCAGCTCTCTTGAGCCCAGGTGATTTAATCCACGAGGTTGAGGCAGCACGATTCTATTTGTGCTTATATTTCTTACTCATTTACTTGGCATTACATAGAAATTACAGCACAAGTCTGTGCCGGTGTTTATACGCTCCACAGGAGCCGTCTCCCACCCTACTTCATCTCACCCCATCAACATCTCCTTCTATTCCTTTCTCCCTCATGTACTTATCTAGCTTTCACTTAAATTTCTTTGAACTGTTTGAAGTTGGTTGGCTTGGAAGTTTGGAAAGGGCTGCTCTTAGGGCTGATGGTGGTTAAATCCTGAATCAGAACTCTAATGGGATGGAAATTGGGCAGGTTCTGCAATAAGTAGGTGAATCATGGTGGCAGATTACTGCCTAAACGATGTAGGTGCAAAACACTCCCTTTATGTGTTCGGTGTGGTTTCATGGTACGCACCAGCCCTTGAAGACTAAGGGGCTGAAATTGCTCCTTCTTATAGCACTGTTCGTGTCTCTGTGGGGGGGGGGGGTGGGGGGCGCTAATGGGGCGCAATGCATTTTCACCCAGGGGAGGGGGACCTGGGGAAATTGCCCCGGAGGTTTGGGGGATCGGGAGCGGGACTACCGGGTCGGGCGATTAAAAACCCCGGCCCCAGAAGGTTATCGCCCCCAACTGGGGCGAGGGGCAATAAAAGTCTGGCCATTCCTGCTTTAAGGATTAAAAAGAAGAAAATAATTTATATTGATATAATGCTTCCAAGACCTCAGGATATTCTAAAGCGCTTTTAAAGTGCAGTCATTGTTATAATGTAGAAAAATGAGGTAACTAATTTGCGCACAGCAAGGCCCCCAAGCAGCAATGAAATAAACGAACAATCTGTTTTATTGATATTGGTTGAAGGACTAATATTGGCCATGCTGAATCCTCTGCTCGTCCTTAGACCATGCGTGCTGATTTGGTATTAGTTGGGACTGGAAGAGGTGACAATGGAAAATTGAATGGCGCTTATCTGAAATGAGTGTTTCCTGTAGTATAGTTTGGCCTCTGTAAACATTACTGACACGGCTGCCAACGTAAAGGCAAGTTAACTTCACTAAAAAAGATTAAACTCTCTCAAAACAAGGCTTTATCTGATACGAACTGGACATGACAAGGCGAGCTGTTAATGTAAAGTCTGCATTATGCTTTCTTTATTTGGGCTGTAAATTTGATATTTGCCGATTGTCACTTCAAAGAAGGAACAACAGAAAAATGATTATATTGGAGCCGAGAAAGCAAATATCATCAGGATGAAACACAAACAGTTCTTTGCAGCAGGAATCTAAATCATAGTCAAAAATAATATACTATGAACATTATAATTACAACCAGCTTAAACAGGGCAGGTTCTTATATAACAAGGACCAGTGGTGGGTCACAGTCACAGAGACTGTGTATCGATAGAGACAAACACACACACACCTCCTTACCTGCAGGCATGCACATATACACAACATATTAACACACCGATGCACAAAAAACAAATGAATCACTGGGCTAAGGAGTGGATGGGTGACTTAGCAGGATTCTCAGTTATTTTGAGCGACTCTTATCAGACAGTTTGCAAGTATGCGGACCTGATTAGGCTGGTCGGTGACGCCCTCCATGGTCAAATTTTCTGCTGATCAACACTGTCCAGACTTTGCTCTCCTGGCTTATGCTGTCATCAGAAGGCTGTCGGTTCAAGCTCCACTCCAGAGACGTGAGCACATAATCCAGGCTGATACCTCAGTGCAATAATGAGGGAGTGCTGTATCGTTGGAGGTGCCGTCTTTCAGATGACACGTTAAATCGATACTCCACTGATGCAGAAACGTACAAGTATGAATGCAGTGATCATAGGGGAGCTCTGGTTTCATGCCAGGAATTGGATGACTGGCAGTAACAGAGTGTGTTATGGGATTGTTATCGGGACCATAGCTGACTATAGGTGGTGGAATGGATCCTTATAAGGGAAAGCCCAGATCGGAAAGACAAAACCAAGATGGTGAGACTGTATATAATAAGACCTGAATGGAAGAGTGATAACAAACAGATATCTCTGGGAGGTAGCAAAGGGACGGATGCGATGATGAAATCTGGTGATACTTACAGCCAGCCAGGTTATGAAATTGCAATTTGGCTTTTCCCTGAGTAAACAAGTAACATTCGCGCCACACAAGTGCCAGGCAATGACTATCTCCAAGCGAGAGTCTATATTACAAACACATTCCATATTGAAAATGTATTCTTATTGTGATTCAATCTACTAAGAAGGAGGTTTAGATTTTTTTAAAAACATGTAAAATACCACCCCCGGACATTCAACCGCATTACCATCGGTAAATCCCTCACCATCAACATCTTGGGAGTCACCATTGATCAGAAATTTAACTGGACCAGCCACATAAATACTGTGGTTACAAGACCAGGTCAGAGGTTGAGTATTCTGCGGCAAGTGATTCATCCCCCACTCTCCAAAGCCTTTCCACCATCTACAAGGCACAAGTCCAGAGTGTGATGGAATACTCCCCACTTGTCTGGATGAGTGCAGCTCCAACAACACTCAAGAAGCTCGACACCATCCAGGACAAAGCAGCCGGCTTGATCGGCACCCCATCCACCACCTTAAACATTTACTCCCTCCACCACTGGCGCACCGTGGCTGCAGTGTGTACCATCTACAAGATGCACTGCAGCAACTCGCCAAGGCTTCTTCAACAGCACCGCCCAAACCCGCGACCTCTTCCACCTAGGACAAGGGCAGCAGGCACATGGGAACTCCACTACCTCCAAGTTCCCCTCCAAGTCACACACGATGCTGACTTGGAAATATATCAGGCCGAAAATTGCGGCCTTGCCGGGTGTGTACGATGTGCGCATGCACCTGGCGAGGCCTCGCAAAAGCTGGTTCTTGGCGTGCGATTTGCTCAACTCTTGCCCAGCGAATGTCCTTCAAACTCTTACACCTGATAAAAGCTTACTTTTACTAGCATAAGAGTTTAAAAACATATAAAAGTTAAATTGAATCATTCATTTTTATATTAAAAACCCTGTCCATTGAGGTAAGTTTATTTTTTAATCCTATTAAAACATATTAAACAAAATGATTTAAAAAAATATTTTTCCTAAAACATTTAATTACATTCAATTTCAATTCATTTTAAATATGTGGTATTTTTTTAAATTTATTGTGCTGTGTTTCTTGTTTTAGAGGGGTTTCTCATTGATAGTAATGGGAGCTCGTACAAACAGAGCCCGCATTATTATCAATGAGAATACTAGATAATGATTGGTGGTCCAGGCCCACATGATTCCAGCATATGTGTCCATACGTAGAAGACATGTTCCTGTGCGCTGCGCAGCGAATGAAGGCCTTCGACCGGGATCCTATGTTCCTCGGGGACCACCAGGTATTTTCAGAGACTTTTTTTGGGTCGGAGGCGTTTTTCTGAAGGAAGCTGCCGACCGCCATTTTCGGCCCATTGTCATTCCTTCATCATCGCTGGGTTAAAATCCTGGAACTCCCTCCCTAACAGCACTGTGGAAGTACCTTCACGACACGGACTGCAGCGGTTCAAGGCGGCGGCTCACCACCTCCTTCACAAGGACAATTAGGGATGGGCAACAAATGCTGGCCTTGCCAACGACGCCCACATCACCGGAACGAATAAAAAAAAATACTTATGTGCAGGGGTAAAATACGAAATGCAAAATCAGGCAACAGCACGCGATGATAGGCAAACACAACATATGCACATGTCCAACCATGATCAAAACCTCCTCCTGAAGTGTTCTTCCATGGCTCCCTCCTACACTCTACAACTGCAGGCTGCCAGAGGTGGTGACGCATGGCACAACACACTTATAAACTTGTGTATAAATCATAAACAATGCTGAAAAAAAGGAGTACAATCACCTACAAATAAATTTTAATGTTGTTTTGAAAGAAAAGCAAGTTCCACCGAATCCTTTAGCAGTTTGGAATTCTGTGCAGGTCTTTCATCTGGTACTGGCTACTAGCAGGCATTTTTAGAAATATGTTGTGGATTACATTCTGAGGCACCCGCTAATAGCAGGAATTCGTAAACAGTGTTTAAAGCATGGCTTTACTGACTGGGAATAATAATATTTATCGTATTCAGCCAATGATTTGAATGAAATGGAATTTATGCTCATTTTACACAAACATTACTGCTAATCCAAAAAAAAATTAATTGAATGGTTAACTGTTTATATATACTGATGTTCTGAATGGGGACCTTGTTAAATTGTATCTGTATATAAACCTTTGGTGCCTCTTTGCCCATCACACTTAAGCTGTCACACTTGAGTTGTCACACTTGCATACATGCAAATATCTACACCATACTTGCACCTAATTAGCTGAAATGTTATCATTATAAAATCAAATCACAACTGAACTAGTCAGATATGCACCAATGAGCAAGTTTGGGGCAATAATAACTACCAATCAGAGTTCAAAAAACACAGATCAAGAATCAATAATCAGCGAACAGCTGCCAATAGGAAGTAACAGAAACTACTTTTTTATTTCAAATCCCTTCAGCTGTCATTTTGCTTTCTTATTAAACTGAAGACTTAGTACTGGAATGCCGACAATTACTCTGGGATCATGTCCACCATGGACCTCCACAGGGGTCATTTATACATGGCAAGTGCTCGTGCCACTAGAGGACACAAGCTTCGTCCACGTACTGTAGTTCGATGACAGAGAATGGGATGACCTTGGATCTAGCGAAGGTTGAACAGGTTCCCATCGAATCTATAGTTTAGTTCCACTCCAGCTTGTTGAGAGTGAGATGAAGCATTGCAGCAAGGAAGTTCGAGAAAAGTGTTGGTGCGATGACGCAGCTTTGCTTGACCCCGGTCCGGATGTAGATTGGGTCAGGATCATGGCTTGCATGTCATTGTGGAGCAGGCGGAGGATGGTGACAAACCTTTGGGGGCAGCTGAAACGGAGGAAGACGCTCCATAGTCCCTCACAGTTGACAGTGTCAAAGGCCTTTGTGAGGTCAAAGAAAGCCATGCACAAGGGTTGGTGCTGTTCCCTGCATTTATCTTATAGTTGTCGCGTGGTGATAATCATGTCTGTTGTACCCCTTAGTGCGCAGATTTCGCAATGTGACTCTGGGAGGAGCTCTTCAGCCACGGGGAGAAGACGGTTGAGGAGGATGCTTGCAATATTTTTACCCGTGACCAACAGCAGGGTCTGCATCTGTGCACACTCAGAGGCCGAACTCCAAGCCATCGTCAACACCTTCACCAAGGCGTACGAAAGCATAGGCCTTAAACTAAACATCCATAAGACAAAGGTCCTCCACCAACCTGACCCCGCCACACAGCACTGTCCCCTGGTCATCAAAATTCACGCCATGGCCTTGGACAACGTGGACCATTTTCCATACCTCTGGAGCCTACTATCAGCAAGGGCAGCCATCGATGACGAGGTCTAACACCGCCTCCAGTGCGCCAGCGCAGCCTTCGGTCACCTGAGGAAGAGAGTGTTTGAAGACCAGGATCTCAAATCTGGCAGCAAGCTTACAGTCTACAGGGCAGTATTGATACCTGCCCTCCTATATGGCTCAGAGACATGGTCCATATACAGCAGACCTCTCAAAGCACTGGAGAAGTACCACCAACACTGCCTCTACAAGATCCTGCAAATCCACTGGGAGAATAGGCGCACCAACGTCAGTGTTCTTGCTCAGGCCAACATCCCCAGCATCAAAGCACTGACCACACTAGACCAGCTCCATTGGGCGGGCCACATTGTTCACATGCCTGACACGAGACTCCTTAAGCAAGCGCTCTACTTAGAACTCCTACACAGCAAGCGAGCCCTAGGTGGGCAGAGGAAATGTTTCAAGGACACCCTTAAAAGTCTCCTTGATAAAGTGCAACATCCCCACTGATACCTGGGAATCCCTGGCCCAAGACCGCCCAAAATGGAGGAAGAGCATCCGGGTGGGCGCTGAGCACATCGAGTCTCATTGCTGAGAGCAGGCAGAAAACAAGCATAGGCAGCGGAAGAAGCGTGTGGCAACGCATATACAACACCCACCCTTTCCTTCAACCACTGTCTGTCCCACTTGTGACAGAGACTGTAATTCCCACATTGGACTGTACAGCCACCTGAGAACTCACTTTTAGAGTGGAAGCAAGTCTTCCTCGATTTTGAGGGACTGCCTATGATGATGGAGGGGATGCATCAGTGGAATGGCCTACCAAAGGTGCTTTAACCTTTTGTGATGCAAGGTAATGGGGAGACAAACGTAGGGAATCCATGCCCAACGCCCCGCCCTCTCTGCATAATTGGACTTGTAAGACTCAGTTGAGGAGGCGAGGGTCCCCAATGGAGTGAACTCTATGCGGGAGTCCTTCCTCTATTTATTGGGGATTTGGCCTGGAGGGTGTTGCACGGAGCAATCCCATGTAATAAGTTTTTAAGTCGGTTCACAGGCTCTCAGGCCACCTGTAATTTCTGCGGCCTAGAGGAGCCCGTGTTCCACATTTATGTCGAATGTGTGAGGTTGCAGCCCCTGTTCCAATATTTAAGGGGCTGCTCCTCAAATTCTGGTTGCACTTCAGTCCCACACTCCTGATCTTTGGGCACCCTGTGCGGAGGGGAGCGGGCAGGTCGGAAGGCCTCCTCGTAGGACTGCTCCTGGGCATGGCCAAAGGGGGCCATCAGCTGGTCCAGGCAGCGGGCGGTCGAGGGGGTAGTTCAACCCGACTGTCTGCCTCTCTTCCGCAGCTACATCCAAGCTAGGGTGTCCCTGGAGATGGAGCAAGCGGTGTCCAACAGTACGCTCGCGGTCTTCTGCGAGAGGTGGGCACCGGACGGACTGGAGTGCATCATTACCCCCGGCAACCAAATTGCCGGGGGTGATGATGAACTCCAGTCCCTCCGACTGTCCAAAGTTTAATTTGTTTAATTGTGTCGATTTTAGTGTCCCCCGTTACCCCCCTTTTAACCAGGGGACACTTGATTTACTTGATTTACAGGTGCAACTTAAAATAGTTGTGAGGCTCAGCCCCTTACATGGGTATTGTAGACCTCCCTCAGCAGGCTGGGACCTGCCTAGGTTACAGCCTTTCAGTCCGGCCATTGATGCAATGGGTGTGAGTGCACAGGGTCGTTGAATCTCAGACCCAAAACTTTTAACGTTATAAAGATCATTTTTTTTAAGCAAAATTATTAAACTTACTGATATAGCTTCTGTTTAAATATTTGAAAAATATCTAACAATGTTTTCTGTTATAAGTCTGTTCCTCTGAAAAGCATGAGGCTGGAGTTCATAGAATTGTCCAGATTTACCCTTCTGGCAGGACATTAGAGATATTGGCCTAGATTTTCTTCTTCACCTTTGTCAATTTTGCTGTGAAACTGGAATGGGTGAGCATACTATAACTGTTGTGTATGTATAACATAAGTATACTCCCTGTACACTCAATGTAGAGTTACACAAGACTACTGGGTGTATCTTCACACTGTATACACTATGCTTGTACGACCAGAGGGTGCAACTGGTGGAGACCGAGGGGTCACCTGTACACGACAGGTAACCAGGTATAAAAGGGAGCTCACCATGCTGTACCCTCACGCAGGAGCTGTAATAAATGGACTAAGGTCACAACAGTTCAAGTACAATGCCTTGCTTCGTGGAGTCATTACTAGAGTGTTTATAGACACAACAACTGGCGATGAGATTACGAATTTCCATGCGAAAGTGGCTAACCTTGGCACGTTTCAACAATTCGCCAATGGGGAAGATTGAGAGGCCTTTGTGGAAACTTCTTTATTGCGAGGGCGGGAGATACCCCCACCTCTATGGCCTCGTCAGGGACTTGCTAACCCCAGCGAAGACAACGACCAAAACATATGTTGAGCTCGTAACGATGATATAGGAACAACTCAAACGTAAAGAGAGCATCCTCACAGCCAGACACCAATTCTACACCCAACGGTGGCCCGAAGGCCAAGAAATCGCAAAATATGCTGCAGACCTCAGACGATTGGCTGCACCATGTGATTTTGACGACCACCTCACTGAAGTGCTGTGGGACATCTTCGTTATTGGAATCGGCCACGAGGGCCTCCTCCAAAAGCTGCTCTCTGCGGATACCTCGGTCACCCTGCAGAAGGCAATTAAAGTGAGCCAGGCGTTCATGATCTCGGCCTGCGATTCCAAGTTGATGTCTCACCCCCAGGACTCTAACCTGGCAAGTACGGTGAACCACTTTTAGAGGCAGGGCTGCTGCAAGCGATCTCACTCAGGGAAGAGAGAACAGAACCTCGAGTTCCGCAACCCTGAGTCCGCCACATAGGGCCAACCTACTAACCCTATGCTGGCGCTGTGGAGGAAATCAAAGAGCCCACCAGTGCTGCTATAAAGACTATACATGCAAAGGCTGTAACACCTCCAGAGAAATCCTACTCACCGAGTTGATGAAGAGTTGGCCGATCACCTGGACTCCAGCGATGATGGAGAAAGAATCCATGAGGCAGCTCAGCCCAACGATGAGGTGTATGGAGTGTTTACCTGCACCACCGAGAGTTCCCCGTTGAAAATGGAAGTCGAAATCAACGGCATTCCAGTCACCAATGTATTATGAGAATAAATGAAGCGCTGTTGTGCGATGACGGGTTCTACATGTATGCCGACAAAACCAAGGGCAACCTTCCGTCGGAAGCACCCAGGTCCAGTGGGCTACCCGATCATGTAGCCTGCACCTCCGGGACCAATGTGATGTAATTAATCCTATGTTTTTTTTCTGTTCTCTCTTTCTGTACATGTATGCACATGCAGGTGTTGAGCCACACACATAGTCTATGTATGGGGGGAAAAATGGATGCATGCCATGGACACACATGGATCACACCCAGAACCCACTCAACCCCCACTGCAACCTCAAACCGTCCACTGCTGACCATTTCTCAATGTTGTAGCAATAAGGACTTGGGGGTCAACAGGGAGCGAGACAAGTCAAAGCATAGACAAGGTGCAAGGGCTTTGGGCACTCAAGTCTAGGGCCAAAGCACACATTTCAAAGGCCAGTGGCACAAGACTTAGGGGAGAGTGATGTTGTGTATGTATAATATAACTATACTCCCTGTACACTCAATGTACAGTTACATAAGACTACTGGGTGTATCTTCACACTGTATACACTATACTTGTACCACCAGAGGGTGCGACTGGTGGAGACCTAGGGGTCACCTGTACACGACAGGTAACCAGGTATAAAAGGGAGCTCACCATACTGTACCCTCACTCAGGAGCTGTAATAAATGAACTAAGGTCACAATAGTTCAAGTACAATACCTTGCCTTGTGGAGTCATTACTAGAGTGCTTATAAACACAACAGTAACGATATGCAAAGGACAGAGATATGTCATCTGATGTGTGTTTTGCTGGCTTGATAGCTACGTTGTGGCTGAGGCCTGCTGCTACCAGTCTTCAGCACTACACCAATCAGACTCCTCTGGTGCAGACCCCAAGTCCACCATTCAATTAGATCATGGCTGATCTGTATCTTAACTCCATCTATCAGCCCTGGTTCCATAACCCGTAATACTTTACCCATGCCTAACAAAAATCTATCAATCTCAGTTTTGAAATTTTCAATTGACCCCCAGCTTTTTGGGGGAGCTTAGTATGACCTCTGACTCACGATGAGCAATGCCACAGGAGATCTGATGGTAAAAAAGAAAAAGGCTTAGATCAGATAAATTGTACATATTAAGCTAAAATAAGGCAGTCTAGTAGGACCAAGGAAATGTAAATTTCAATCTGAAAACAAAACTATTTCAAGCAAAAGTTGATAAATGTCTGGAATACTTTTCCAGGTGAGGTAATAGATTTTAAGGGTCTTCAAACTCAAGTTGGATGCCAGAGCTACTATAAGGACGAGCTTCAGTGGGTCGTATCGCGTTTCCTCATCCTCGACTTTTCTTATGATTGTATATTGATTGGACATTGAATGTAAGCCAGAATGTGGATTTGTGATGGAATGTAAACCTGCCTTGAGTTAATTATACCCCTGATAAATAAGTTGTTACAAAAAATCTGTAATTATCCAATTATTTGAAGAAAGTAATGTAAAAAAAGCAAAGTGGGAATTTAGTGCCAAAAGATGGAATTATCAGCTGATTTGAATTAAGACCTTTAAATTAAGAGCAATAGTCTGTAATCTTACAGGTGGGGTTAGAAGATCATCTGTATTCTAATAACCCAACCCTAGACACTCCTTCCACTCCTTCCCTTACTAGATCACAGCCTTATTGTCCTTAATGCTCATTACCACCCAACTATATACAAATGTACCGTCAAATTCAGCGTATGCTGCAAGTATCACGTGAGCATAATGTACTTTGATTTAAAACATCACATCAACTTGTGTAAATGTTAATGGAAAAGAAAACAATGAGAAAAAAAGGGACAAGAGTTGAGTTTGTAGGAATCCTGGATTGTGCATCAGCTTTGCTCCCATGTTGGCAGAGACTCACTGGAATGATTGAAACCCTAGAGTAATTGAACAGTGGAAGTGAGTAAGAATGAGTGATCCTCAATAAATGAAAGTGAATGGAAAACAGATGAAAAGAGAGACAGACACAAGAGAGAGAGAGTAAAAGAGAAAACGTGAGAGAAAGGATTCATAGATGCCAGGAATTTGACCAAAATCAAATTCCAAAGGATTCTGTAATACACATTTCGACTCTTTTGAAGTGCCGTGGGACATTTTACTACGTTAAAGGCTCCATATAAATACAAGTTTTTGTTGTTATTGTTACACTATTCTCTCTGTCATAGATATGGTACACCAGGGTAATTTTTGTGAAAGATTAAGTAAGTGTTAAGCCTGTCTTTCCGTGATCTCTGCGCTCCTCCTGGCCTCCTGCGCATCCCCAATTTTAATCGCTCCACCATTGACAGCCATGCTTTCAGCCGCCTGGACCCTAAGTTCTGCAATTCCCTCTCTAAACCTCTCTGCCTCTCTAGCTCACTCTCCTCCTTTAAGACACTCCTTAAAACCTACCTCTTTGATCAAGCTTTTGGTCCCCTGTCCTAATATCTCCTTATGTGGCTTGGTATTTGATAATCGCTTCTGAGAAGCACCTTGGGATATTTTACTACATTAAAGATGCTATATAAATGCAAGTTGTTGTTGTTGTTGTTGTCTTGCATTATTTTCAACGGACCGTCTTTTAATCTACTATGGGTGAATGTTCTATGCAAGACTCACAAAGGTCCTCTCTCCCTTGTCAAGAGACCTCTCTTTTATAGCCGATGCTTGCAATGATATGTAGGCCTCGATTTTAACCCCCTTTGCCTGGCAGAAACCAGGCATGGGGAAGTTAAATTGGAGTGGGGGACTTACCCACTCCTTTCCCACCCCAATCTAACCAACTGCAACTTTAAATTGCAGGTGCAAGGGCACCAGATCCAAGCTGGTGAGGTCCTCTCTAAATGTGACGTCATTGGGGCTCAATCTGTAATTTTAACCCGAGGCCTGAGCAAGAAGAGCTGCCAGGAGCTGGATCGAGGGCCAGAAAAGTCCCAGTAAGTTATGTTTTTAATTTTGTTTTAAGTTTCCTTGTGGGACAGGAGGAGCAGCAAAACTCCTCCGTGCCTCACAAGGAATCCCTAGGCCTCCCTATGTCCCGTGCTTCCCACCTCACCTCGATCGCCATCGTGTCTGGAGCAACCCTCACTCACCACTTAACTGACTGCTGCCGACCGTTTGCATGGTCCCGGCAATGGCTTCCTGCCACCCGAGTGCCCATTCCCGCCAATCGGCCAGGCAGCGACTGTGCCAGGTTGGGGCGGCAGTCTGATTCTGAATATTTAAATGGAGGGCCCAGGAGTCACAAACTCCCTGGGTTTTGACATGTGAGTATGTCGCTTGCACAGGGACCCAGCAAGCACCGATTCCACACCTACTTAAAGTCAAGGCTGTCGTCTTGTAGACAAGCAGATTAGTGAAAAAGCTACAAACAGTTAGAGTACTGTTCTGTGAGTGTTACAACAAAATGTTTTATTTTCTAATTTTCTCCCCTCCTGACACTTTTTCCGATGGTTCCGGTCATATGAAAAATGGTGATCTGGGCAAAGTGTCAGTCACCCTCTAGCACTTTGTTCAAATCACCAGTCTTCACGTGTAATCTTAGACAATGGATTCTGCTGTAAAGGAGAGCATCATAGCCACGCTTGATCTTGTCATCATCCAATGACCACGTTCCTGCATGTATCATTGGATAGTGATCCGGAATGGGAATCCTGGTTGATTTTTACCTCTCCATTGTCAGTGTGGCCAATTGTAGGGCACCTACTGCTGACCCCTCTGGAGATCAGCTAACTCAGTACCTACCTGGAGTCAAACCTGTGGCACTCTGGCCCGAATGGTTCAGCTATACACTGCTTTACATCAGTTGCACAACTGCCTTTGGCCATCAGAGGAGCTTGCAGCCAAAGTTAAAAGAAAAACTGAAACAGATGGAATCCATCTGACTGTGAATGTTACATGGTGTCAGCAATAAGGAATGGGTGAAAATACCACAGAAATGAATGAACTAGAATCACGTGCAGTACACTAAGCACGCACAGAATGTGGAGGGTAGGAGAACTAGAGAATTTTCATAAAATTAGCAGAAAAAAAACAGAATAAAAGCATCCATACTACACTATGAACGGCAGAAGGGCCATTACCTTTACATGTGTTTGATAATAAGGGAAGAGGGGATCACTAATGGATGAGTTGGTAAGTGCACTGCTCCCGTAGGGAAATGAGACACAGACAGCAAAACCGCTCTAGGTTCAATTCCTGAGCTTACCTGTGTAAACTCACCACAACAAGGGCATCAGTAGAGAGTCACTGAACTAGGAAAGGGAAAGGAATTAGACAGGAATGCCAGTTCCAATTGTTATTCAGTGATTGCTGATTGAAAGTGCTTACTATGCCAGATGAGGACAGGATCAGGTTCAGCTGTACAGTAGATTGTCTTAAGTTAAAAAATTGAAAAATTGCCAGTGGAGGGTGGTTGACGCCCTGGAACAGTATTCCAGTGCAAATTATATTGCTAATATAAAATCACAAGATAATTACAGATGAGAAAGGCCATCTTCATTTATCCATCCAGAGAGATCCTAAAGTTCCCCCTACCTCCATTTCAGCATCCAGCTATTTAAAAAAAGCTGGTTCCCAAGAGGGACAAATACAAGGCACCGTGGCAACACCCTCGCTCCAAACACTGGCACCTGCTCGACTATGTCATCATCCGAGCCAGGGATTGCAAGGGTGTGCGCATCACTCGCGCCATGACAGGAGCTGACGACTGCTGGATGGACCATTGCCTAATCCGATCCATCATTGACATCAACATAGCCCCAAAGCGGAGGGGGCAACAGAAGCAGTGCTGCAAAAAAGTCAATGCCGGGGCACTTAAAGACCCAGCTAAGAGAACCCTTTACAGTCAGCCCCTCACAGCTAACCTGGCGTGCCTTGATGACCCAGAGATGCAAAATGCCCACAGCGCTTGGTTTGCGCTCCAGGCCTCCATAACCAGTGCCTGCGAAGAGACGCTCGATCACTCAACCAGGAAACACCAGGACTGGTTTGATGAGAATGACCAGGAGATCTAAAAGCTAATAGACCGCAAGCACAGGGCATTTCTGAGCCTTAAACAACAACCCAACTTGGGAGCAGCAAGGCAGCATTACAGATGACAAAAAACCTGGGAGCTAAAGAACAGGTGGTGGATGGAGAAAGCACAGGAGATACAGCAGCTGGCCGACAGCCATGATGTGCGAGGATTCTTCATCGCAGTCAAGGCCACCTATGGTCCAAACACCCAAGGCCCCATCCTACTGCTGGCCAAGAACGAGGAAACATTCATCAAGGACACCGAGACAGTCAGGGCCTGCTGGAAGGAGCACTTTGAAGATCTCCTCAATCGAGACTCTGCCTTTGACTCAAGTGTTCTCGACTCCATCCCGCAGCATGCTACCCACCACCACCTCAGTAAAACCCCAGCACTGCACGAGGTAGAAAAAGCCATAAGACAGCTTAAGAACAACAAGGCTATGGGAGCAGATGGAATCCCCACTGAGGCACTGAAGTATGGTGGAGAGGCATTGTTGGCGCAAATACATGACCTCATCTCTCTCATCTGGAGGGAGGAGAGCATGCCGGGAGATCTCAGAGATGCAGTGATCGTGACCATCTTTAAAAAAAGGGACAAGTCCAACCGCAATTACAGAGGAATCTCCCTGTTATCAGCCATTGGGAAAGTGTCGCTAGAGTCCTCCTCAACCATCTTCTTCCTGGGGCTGAGGAGTTCTTCCCGGAGTCACAGTGCGAATTTCGTCCCCTATGGGACACAATGGACATGATTTTTACAGCGCGACAGCTACAGGAAAAATGCAGGGAACAGCACCAGCCCTTATACATGGCCTTCTTCGACCTTATAAAGGCCTTTGACACTGTCAACCACGAGGATCTATGGAGCGCTCTTCTCTGTTTCGGATGCCCCTAAAAGTTTGTCACTATCCTCCACCTGCTCCACGATGACATGCAGGCCGTGATCCTTACCAACGGATCCATTACAGACCCAATCCACATCCGGACCAGGGTCAAACAGGGCTGAGTCATCGCCCCAATCCTCTTCTCAATCTTCCTCGCTGCCACGCTCCACCTCACAGTCAACAAGCTCCCCGCTGGAGAGGAACTAAACTATAGAACCAGTGGGAACCTGTTCAACCTTCGTTGTTTCCAGGCCCGGTCGAAGACCATCCCAACCTCTGTCGTCGAGCTACAGTACGCGGACAACGCCTGCATCTGTGCACATACAGAGGCTGAGCTCCAAGTCATAGTCAACGTATTTACTGAGGCATACAAAACCATGGGCCTTAAGCTAAACATCCGTAAGACAAAGGTCCTCCACCAGCCTGTCCTCGCTACACAGCACTGCCCCCCAGTCAGCAAGATCCACACCATGGCTCTGGACACCGTGGACCATTTCCCATATCTCGGGAGCCTCTTATCAACAAGAGCAGACATTGACGATGAGATTCAACACTGCCTCCAGTGCGCCAGTGCAGCCTTCAGCCGCCTGAGGAAAAGAGTGTTTGAAGATCAGGCCCTCAAATGTGTCCCCAAGCTCATGGTCTACAGGGCTGTAGTAATACCTGCCCTCCTGTCTGGCTCAGAGACATGGACCATGTACAGTAGACACCTCAAGTCTCTGGAGAAATACCACCAACGATGTCTCTGCAAGATCCTACAAATCCCCTGGGAGGCAGCCGCACCAACATTAGCGCCTCGACCAGGCCGACATCCCCAGCATTGAAGCATTGATCACACTTGATCAGCTCCGCTGGGCAGGCCAAATTGTTTGCATGCCAGACACGAGATTCCCAAAGCAAGCGATCTACTCGCAACTCCTTCATGGCAAACCAGCCAAAGGTGGGCAGAGGAAACATTACAAGGACACCCTCAAAGCCTCCCTGATAAAGTGTGATATCCCCACTGACACCTGGGGGTCCCTGGCCAAAGACCGCCCTAAGTGGAGGAAGTGCATCCGAGAGGGCGCTAAGCACCTCGAGTCTCATCGCCGAGAGCATGCAGAAATCAAGCGCAGGCAGCAGAAAGAGCATGCGGCAAACCAGTCCCATCCACCCCTTCCCTCAATGACTATCTGTCTCACCTGTGACATGGGCCTGGAGTTATCGTATTGGACTGTTCAACTACCTAAGGACTCATTTTTAGAGTGGAAGCAAGTCTTCCTCGATTCCGAGGGACTGTCTATGATTTAAAAAAAATATTCCAGGATTGTCGCCTCCCCTAATCTTCTTGGAAGTTCATTTCATTCATTGATCACTGTTATTGTGAAAAATTTCCTGATATCAGCCTCAAATTTACCTTTTACTAGTGTGAACCTGTGCCCCCATGCGCAAATTTCCTACATGCACAGTTTTGCACAAAGTTGAATTCATGACTTAGCCAGTCGAACCTTCCTTGATGCATGGCTGGATCGAGAGGTCAACCAGCCTGTGACCAGTCCAAAATGGTGGTCATGGCTAATACCCCACTGGTGGCAGCTGTTTATATTTGCTGTCCATGACACCCAGCAGTCAAAGCACCAGGTAAAATCATTGCAACATTCACACTTCATGTCCTAACAAGTATAATATAGAAGACATTTCAAATTGTTGCCATAGTACTGAGTGAGAAATATAAAAAAATAGAACTGGGGTTTCAGATATACTAACTTAAGGTTGACACTTGTCCAAATTTGGATGAAAGTCTATTTTTAGAGTGAACATTTTCTAAAATTTCTAGTTTTTAAAATAGATGTTGACTCTTTCCACTTACTTTGTAAAATTGAGGCAGCCGCCATGTAATTTTTTATGTCGACCAACTGCCAGGTCAGCTCGACAATTATGTCCCCGGTTTCGGCCTCTTGGGTGCTGTCATGTATGTAACATCACTGCAATACTGTATATACTTAAGCAATGCACACCTTGACCACAGGGGGTGAACTTGTGGGAGACACTCCTTACCTGGTCATCCAGGTATATAAAGGGAGGTCCCATGCAGGGTCATCACTTCTTGGTCCTGTGAATAAAGGTTCAGGTCATAGAGTGACCTTGTCCATAGAATGTGCCTCGTGTGGGTTTTGTGCCATTGAGCAAGGATATTACAGGTGCCAGGCTGCTGGCCCGGCCGAAACCCTCCCTGGTAGCCCAGTGTTTGCCACTGAAGTGGCTGCAGAGTTCGCAGCGGCCCTCCCCTTTAACTGAAGGGGAGAGATGTTGTGACGCCCCAGCTTGACGCCGCATGTCTGCATCGCGCTGACGTCATCTGGTCGGGTGGCGGATCCACTGAAAGGGCACTTCCGCCCCTCAGCCGCCACAACTTCTGCCCCGAGCCAAAAAAATCTTCAAAGTGCTGAATATCGTCGGCAAACTAAAAAACGGAGGGTGCACCCCATTTTGGGTGGAGGGTAATTTCAACCCCATTCACTATTCAAAAGCAAAATATTGTGGATGCTGGAAATAAAAAGAGAAAATATTCAGCAGATCAGGCAGCACGTCTGGAGAGAGAAACAGAGTTAACATTTCAGGTTGTCAGAACGATTAACGATTCTGAGGCTGAACCAGACTATTCGTAACTTTTGTGTCGTATTTGATCCTAAGATGAGCTTCCGACCACATCCATGCCAGCACTAAGACCGCCTATTTCCATCTCCGGAACATCGACCGACTCCGTCCAGCCTCAGCTCATCTGATGCTGAAACACTCATCCACGCCTTTGTTACCTCGAAACATGACCATTCCAATGCACTCCTGACTGGCCTCCCACGTTCTTCCCTCTTTAAACTTCAGGTCATCCAAAGCTCTGTTGCCCGTGTCCTAACTTGTATAGAGTCGCCTTTACCCATCACCCCTGTGCTCACTGACCTCCATTAGATCCTGGTTAAGCAACGATTCAATTTTAAAATTCTCATCCTTGTTTTCAAATCCCTCCATGGCCTCACCCCTCCCAATCTCTGTAAACTCCTCCAGGGCCGCAACCCTCTGAGATATCTGTGCTCCTCTAATTCTGCCCTCTTGAGCATCTCCAATTTTAATCGCTCAACCATTGGTGGCCGTGCCTTCAGCTTCCAAGGCTCTAAGCTCTGGAATTCCCTCCCTAAATCTCTCTGCCTCTCTATCTCTATTTCCTCCTTGAAGATGCTCCTTAAAATCTACTTCTTTGACCAAGCATTTCATCATCTACCTTAACATCTTCTTTTGTGGCACGGTGTCAAATGTTGTTTTATAACGCTCCTGTGAGGCGCCTTTGGACATTTTACTGTGTTAAAGGTGCTATATAAATGCACGTTGTTGGTGTTCATTTTCACCATGATTTCTGGTGATGGGTTCATTGCTCAGATCTGCAACATGAGATCTGTGATCAGATTTTTGTAAGCTGTCTTAAATATTTGATCACAAACAGCATTGCAATTTCATATTTGAATAGGTACCAGCATGTTTCCAAGTGATTCTTGTCCAGTAGCAAGTTTAAACCAGCTATGTTTTCTACCTTGTCAGTATTCTGCTAAGTGCATGCATCTCCCTTTACACATAGCACTGCTGAGCATTCTCCTCACACAATGCTGTGTCCACCTCCCTTTCTACATTCATTGGATTCAGTTTACATGTATAGATCTAGCCCACTGAAATGTTTTTTTGATCTCTGTCACTGTCTTCCCAAACCACTAAATGTCAAAGTGCCTTGTGATATGTTAAATAGGGATGCGGGAAAGGGAGAGGAATTGGAACTGCTTTGAATTAAGTTGTTTACACAGATCTGATCTGAATTGTGATGTTTGGCCTTTACTCAGCATTAAGTGGAGCAAACACAGATATGTTATGCATTTTAATATGGAACAGCTGGAAATCCAACACAAGGGCGACTGATAGATAGACGAGGTTCACAAGAATAAACTTGTACCGACAAGAGTTTTAGTAGACCCGGTTCCAGAATTGAATTCTTGACACCTATCCTGGTAATTAACTCTTCAACACCCTCCTCCATCTGCTGATACTTACAATCTCTGTGGGATCTTAGTCGTGCTGAGGCGGTTAGAGAAAAAATGTAATTGAAATCCAGAACTCCGGTGTTTAAAAGTCTCTTTTAGTAAAGTGTTGTCAGCTTACAGAACCTGAACTAGCAGCAAAAATATCCTGCTGTAACCACTCTCATTTTAATTGCGTCATACTTCACAAAGGGTTACTTAATCACACAAGCCTAAAGCAAACTCTTTTCACCTTTCAGTACATTTGTAACATGTTTTATTTGAATAAAGGTTAATATGGAAATATTGTGCTTTTCACAAGCTCAGGATGTCCGCAAAGTGCTTTACAACCAATGAAGTATTAAAGTAGGGAATGCCGCAGCCAATTTGTGCACATCAAGATCTCACAAACAGCAACGTGAAAATGACTAGCCAATCTGTTTTAGTGATTTTGGTTGAGGGATAAATATTGGCCAGGACGCTGGGGATAACTCCCTTGCTCTTCTTTGAATAGTGCCATGGAATCTTTTATGTCCACCTGAGAGAGCAGACTTGGTTTAATGTCTCATCTGAAAGACAGCACGCATTGATTGTCATGTATGTAACCTTTATGTAACAACACTGCAATACTGTATATACGTAAGAAATGCACACTTTGACCACAGGGGGTGAACTTGTGGGAGACACTCCTCACCTGGTCACCCAGGTATATTAAGGGAGGTCCCACGCAGGGTCATCACTTCTTGGTCCTGTGAATAAAGGTTCAGTTCATGGAGTGACCTTGTCCATAGAATGTGCCTCGTGTGGATTTGTGGTATTGTGTAAGGACTTTACATTGATAGTGCAGCACTCCCTGAGTACTTAACTGACATGTCAACCTAGATTATGCATTCAAATCCATGGATTGGGACTTGAACCTACAAACCTCTGACTCAGAGGCAACAGTGCTACCAACTGAGCCATGACTGACACACAAATGATGGATTAGTCATGGATCGCTCAAGTTTTACCACAGTGCTACTACTGAGCCACAGCTGGCACCTGAGAAACAGAACTAATTTGCATAAAGATCAGTTTTCCAGAATTATATATGGCTGATTTGGATTTGAACGTATTAAAATTTGTTAATGATACAAAGTTCGGGAGTTTGGCAAACAGCAAGAAGGACTGTAACAAAAAAATACTGCAGCTGGTAAACAGAAACAAAATGCTGGAAATACTTAGCATGCCAGGCAGCGTCTGTGGAGAAACTGGAGTCAATCAGTCGATGCTGCAGGTCTTAAGCTCCTTCCTTTGGACTGGAAGTTAATAAAGAAAGAAAGACTTGCATTTATATAGCACCTTTCATGATCACTAGACGTCTCAAAGCACTTTACAGCCAATGAAGTACTTTTAGAGTGTAGTCACTGTTGTGAGAAATGCAGCAGCCAATTTGCGCACAGCAAGCTCCCTCAAACAGCAATGTGATAATGACCAGATAATCTATTTCTTTGTTGTGTTGAATGAGGGATAAATATTGGCCAGGACATTGGGGATAATTCCCCTGTTCTTCTTCGAAATAGTGCCATGGGATCTTTTACATGCACTCAGCACTGCACTGGAGTGTCAGCCTAGATTTTTTTGTGCTCAAGTTGCTGGAGTGGGATTTGAACCCACTACCTTCTGACTCAGAGGCGAGGATACTACCCACTGAGCCACAGGTGACACAGCATTATAGATGAACAGCATTTACAAAGGAACAGTACAAGAGAAAGGGGGCAAGAGAAAAAAAAAATCGAGGGGTAATTTTAAACTATCCCACCATGAAGTCAGTGGGAAGT
This sequence comes from Pristiophorus japonicus, assembly GCF_044704955.1. Lineage (NCBI taxonomy): Eukaryota > Metazoa > Chordata > Chondrichthyes > Pristiophoridae > Pristiophorus > Pristiophorus japonicus. Next base: position 105,182,979 of record NC_091987.1, read on the forward strand.
TAATTCGGGCGTGTGTAAAACAAGTAGACAATCTAATTCCATCATTTCCCGCCGAGTGGGATTGATATCACACAAACACAGGGAAAGCAAGGTGCATGGTTGCAGAAGAGATGATTAAATGGCAATAGTAATGTTACCACAAGGCCAACTTGAGAAAAATCAAATAAATAAAAGACATTTGAGACACAGAGCGTGTGAATAGCTAAATGGGGCTAGGTAGAAAGGGAAGCATGAAAAGCCAACAAGGTGGAGCAGGCACCAATGGCTTGGAGTCTGGTTGAAGAAAAAAAAAATCAGGTCCACAGCTAGGATGCAGATCATCTTGTCTGACCGAGTATTCTGACTGTACTTCAAGTACAAATTCGCTCCCTCTTCCATCCTCTGAAACACTGGCATGCCCATCCCAAGTTGCCAGCACATGACGCCAGGGAGAAAGTGTGGGCTATAGTTAAGGCCAGTTGATGTTAAAGCCAAAATTAAAGCCAGAGGGCTGTAAAGTACCTAGGACTGTACAAGACTTTAGAAGAAGATAGACTAGCTGAATGGGCTGACAGGAGGCAAATGCAAGTTTAATGTGGAGAAGTGCGAGATTTGTAAACAAGGAATGGGATATACTCAATGAAAGATGCTGAACGGTATGGATGAACAGAGGGATCTAGAAGTTCAAATATAAATTTGCTCGACAATGCCAGTTGTCGATAAAAAGAAAAAAGACTTACATTTATATAGCGCCTTTCACAAGATCAGGACATCCCAAAGCCCTTTACAGCCAATTAAGTACTTTTAAAGTGTAGTCACTGTTGTAATGTGGGAAATGAGCAGCTCATTTTCCCACAACAAACTCCCACAAACTGCAATGAGATAACAATCAGATTATCTGAGGGAGTAATTGTGTCATTTGCACTTCTCGTTAGCGCCCGGGCGCTAATGGGGCGCAAGCGATTCTTGCCTGGGGCGAGGGTCCGCTACTGCCTCCCGCAAAATTCCACGGGAGTTAGCAGAAGTGCAAACTGATCGTGCCCCATGCTGCTGCGCAATGACCCATTGAGCGAAACTTCGGTATCACTCCATGAGGCCGTCACGGGGGCAATGTCCGAGCCAGCCTCGCCTTGGTTTCCACCCCAAAAGGGGCGGTTTCGAATTTCAGGTCCTATGTTTTTCAGTGATGTTGATTGAGGGATAAATATTGGCCAGGACACTGGGTGAACTCCCCTGTTCTTCTTTGAAATACGTCCACCTGAGAGGGCAGACAGAGCCTTGGTTTTACATCTTATCTTAAAGCTGGCACTCCCTCAGTACTGCACTGAGTGTCAGCTTAGATTTTTGTGCTCAAGTCTCTGGAGTGGGACTTGAACCCACAACCATCCAACTCAGAGGCGAGAGTGCTACCCACTGAATCACGGCTAACATCAATTTTAGGACCCTAATGCAAAATTGGTGAGCAACTAGACGGAGCTTGCTCCACTCATGCTCTGACCAGTTGTTGGGCCACTTATCCCAGTGGTATCATAGACCCATGAAACCAAAGTTGTACTGTTGCAGTAAGCAAGCTTTTTTTTAATAATGTAAACTCATGGAGTTAGCGGGTATTTTGCTCCTATGTGGTTCCATAATGGAAGATTTGAGATTACATAGTATAAGGGTGGCAGAAAGGAACCAGGCGAGTTCTGAGAGCCTGATCAGGCTGAAGTCCAGCGTCGCAGACTAAAGTTCGAAGCAAGGAGTTCTAGAAGAGGAACCTCGAAGTTGTTGTATGCAGTGTTGTAGAGAGCTTTGATAGAGTCCGAAACGCCACCGGGATCGTGTGTGAGGGCGGAGAGTGAGGGTAGGGTCCAAACCTGTGGTTGGGGCTGGTCGGAGGCGTCCCAGACACCGACGGTGATTGAGAGGAGTAGCTGAGTCGGCCACATCCAGTGGGGGAGCGAAGTCTTGGCGGCAGGCGGGTTCGGTAGGTTGGAAGACCGATTTGAGCGGAAAATCCGGCGCTCATTGATGGAGGTAAGGAGCAGACGTGGTTGGGGGATGGGCAGTGGGCTCAGGTAACTACCCTTGCAGCACGGATTTGTACTTTAGGGGTAAGAATTGCACCCACTATTAGGCTCAGGGGAAACTTAAACAGTGGAGGCGGGGAGATTGGGGGAGAAAGAGTGAAGGATGGCAACGGATGGCCAGAGCTAAAGTTGTTCAGCAGAGGAGCTTCCCAGGGAACTGCCACCCCGGGGGCCATCTTGAGTGATAGATAATGTGGAGTGTTTTCTTTCGGGCCTGGGCCTGCACTCATCAAGAATAAGCTGGTGGGCCGTCTCAGAGACTCACCCTGCGGGATAAACGAACAACTCATGACTCTTCGGCTCACTCTTGCCTGGAACCAGCACGCTACGGTCATCAGCGCGTACGCCCCAACACTGGATTCTACAGATGAGACCAAAGAGGAATTCTACTCCAACCTTGAACAATCCCTGTCCTGAGTCCCAATGGACGACAAGCTGATTCTCTTCGCCGATTTTAACAACAGAGTCGGAAAGGACACAGACCTCTGAGGAGGCGTGATTGGCAGAGAGGGGGTAGGGAAAGCCAACTCCAGCGGTACCCTGATCCATACAAAATGCCGAGAACATGACCTTGTCATAACCAACACCTTGTTCTGTCAGAGGGACAAGTACAAAGCTTCATGGCAGCACCCTCGCTCCAAGCACTGCCATCTGCTCGACTACGTCATCGTCCGAACAAGGGATCGCAAGGACGTGCGCATCACCCGCACCATGACAGGAGCCGACGATTGGTGGATGGACCGCTGCCTAATCCGCTCCATCATTAACATCAATGTAGCTCAAAACAGCGACGGCAACAGGAACAGTGCCGCAGAAAAATCAATGCAGAGGCACTCAAAGACCTTGATAAAAAAGTCCTATTCAGCCAGCGCCTCACTGCCACCCTGGCGACCTTCGATAACCCAGAGATGCAGAGTGCCCACAGTGCCTGGTCTGCCCTCAAGACCTCCATAATCAGCACTTGCGAAGAGATGCTCGGCCACTCAGCCAGGAAACACCAAGACTAATTTGACAAGAATGACCAGGAAATCCAGGAGCTAATAAGTCACAAGTGCTAGGCATTTCTGAACTTAAAGCAGCAACCCAACTCGAGAGCAAGAAAGCAGGACTACAGTCAGCTGAAAGCCGAGGTCCAACAAAAAACCCACGACCTAAAGAATAGATAGTGGGTGGAAAAAGCACAGGAGATCCATCAGCTAGCCGACAACCAGAACGTGCGAGGATTCTCTGAGCAGCCAAGGCCTCATCCCACTGCTGGCCAAGAAAGGAGAGGTACTCATCAAGGATACCGTGGCAGTCAATGCCCGCTGGAAGGAACACTTCGAAGATCTCCTTAATTGAGATTCTGCCTTCGACACGAGTGAACTCGACTGCATCCCGCAGCATGTTACCCACCACCATCTCAGCACAACCCCAGCATGGCATGAGGTAGAAAAGGCCATCCACCAGATGAAGAACAACAAGGCATCAGGAGCAGATGGAATCCCTGCTGAGGCACTAAAGTATGGCGGAGAAGCACTATTGGCATGAATGCATAATCTCATCTTTCTTATCTGGAAGGAGGAGAGCATGCCGGGAGATCTCAGAGATGTCGTATGTTATATATGTGGACTTGAATTTACTCTGCACAGCCACCAGAGGGCTCATTCCCCAGAGTCCCAAGAGATCCCATAATCCCTTGGGAGCGCAGGTATTTAAGAAGGCTTCACAGGTTGGAGAGGCACTCTGGAGACCTGCATTAAAAGACTGTCACACTTTACTTTGAGCTCACAGTGTTCAGTTTGACTATTTCTCCATACACAACACCGTAATCAAGACCATCTTCAAGAAAGGGGACAAGTCCGATTGCGGTAACTACAGAGGAGTTTCCCTGCTGCCGGTCACAGGGAAAGTCATTGCAAGGATCCAATCCAATCGTCTTCACCCTGTGGCTGAAGAGCTCCTCCCAGAGTCACAATGCAGATTCCGACCAATAAAGGGTACAACAGACATGATCTTCACTGCGTGACAACTACAAGATAAATGCAAGGAACAGCACCAACCCTTGTACTTAGCCTTCTTTGACCTCACAAAGGTCTTTGACACTGTCAACTGTGAGGGAGTATGTTCTCCTCCATTTCGGCTGCCCTCAAAAGTTTGTCACAATCCTCTGTCTACTCCACAATGACATGCAAGCCGTGATCCCTACCAATGGATGCACCACAGACCCAATTCACATTCGGACCAGGGTCAAGCAAGGCTGCGTCATTGCACCAACGCTTTTCTCGATCTTTCTTGCTGCAATGCTCCATCTCACCCTCAGCAAGCTCCCCGTTGGAGGGAAAATAAACTATACAACAAATGGGAATCTGTTCAACGTGCGTCGCCTCCAGGCTAGATCCAAGGATCCAAGGTTGTCCCATCCTCTATCATCAAACTACAGTACGCAGACGATGCTTGCGTCTGTGCGCACTTGGAGGCCGAACTCCAAGCCATCGTCAACACCTTCACTGAGGTGCATGAAAGCATGGGCCTTACACTAAACATCTGTAAACAAAGGTCCTCCACCAATCTGACCCCGCCACACAGCACTGCCCCACACAGCAAAATCCACGGCATGGCCTTGGGCAACGTGGACCATTATTATCAGCAAGGGCAGACATCGATGACAAAATCCAACACTGCCTCTAGTGTGCTAGCGCAGTCTTCACTCGCTTGAGGAAGAGAGTGTTTGAAAACCAGGACCTGAAATCGAGCACAAAAATTGTCATGTATCTTACAATTATTATAGATAACTGTATCCCAACATGCTATACATGACTGTAATAAGATATGACCTGTAACCACCAGCATACCTTACCACTGGGGGTGCACTTGCAAGAGACAGGTATATAAGCACAGGTCTCAGGCAAGTGCAGCATTCCAGAGCTGTGAAATAAAAGGTGCAGGTCCAGATTGACCTTGACTTCACTACATGCCTCGTGTGAATCTGTACTGAGGGGACAGGACTTTTCAGTGGCGACGGGTTACGGGATTACAGAATCCACAGAATGGCGAACAATGGATCAGATGAAAAGTACAATGCGGGATACAATTGGGAGGACTTTATAGAAAGGCAGCAGCAAAGCTTTGTAACCAAAAACTGGTTAGGCGATAATACGGCAGACAAGAGAAGAGCCCATCTCTTGACCAGCTGTGGCTCGAAAACATACGCTTTAATGAAGGATCTGTTGGCACCTGAGAAACCAGCAAGCAAGTCGTTTGAAGAATTGAGCACACTGGTAAGAGACCACCTGAAGCCAGCGAGCAGCCTACACATGGCCAGACACAGGTTCTACAACTACAGACGCTGTGTGGGCCAGAGCATACCCGACTTCATGGCGGAACTTCGGAGGTTGGCTAGTTTATGTGAGTTCTCCGATGAACTGAGGAGAGAAATGCTGAGAGACATTTTCATTGAAGGAATAGGCCACGCAGGCATATTCAGAAAGCTCATAGAGACCAAGAACCTGACCTTAGAGGCAGCAGCACTGGTTGCACAGACATTCTTGGTAGGGGAAGAAGAAACGAGGTTGATTTACAATGCAGGTACGACAACTAGCGAAATAATGGAACAAGGAGTTCACAGCATTAGAAAAGCTGCTACCCCCACACACAGACAAAACCGGCAGAACAGGCTTTCAACAGCAAGCAGTGGCAACAGAAGCCATCAAGGGCTACAGGAACGGCCGTTCACACCTCATCAACCCACAATGCGAGCAATCAACTACAAACTGAGAGAAGCTCAAGAGAGATCAGCCAGACGCAAGCTCATTCTTTGCAAGCAGTCTGTGCTGGAGGTGTGGGCGTGGGCACTTGTCAAGAGAATGTCGATTTCAGCAGGCTGTTTGCAGGAACAGGGCATTTGGTCCGCATGTGCAAAAAAACGGCAGCTCGGTTGGTATACGAATCGGATGGGTCGGAAAGCGGACCAGAAGACGGTGGGGACAGTACCCGGGACACCGATGTACAGCGGGTCAACACGATCAATGGCCGCTGCTCCTACGACAGGACGCATAGAAACATAGAAACAGAGAAAATAGGTGCAGGAGTAGGCCATTCGGGCCTTCTAGCCTGCACCGCCATTCAATGAGTTCATGGCTGAACATGCAACTTCAGTACCCCATTCCTGCTTTCTCGCCATACCCCTTGATCCCCCTAGTAGTAAGGACTTCATCTAACTCCTTTTTGAATATATTTAGTGAATTGGCCTCAACAGTTTTCTGTGGTAGAGAATTCCACAGGTTCACCACTCTCTGGGTGAAGAAGTTTCTCCTCATCTTGGTACTAAATGGCTTACCCCTTATCCTTAGACTGTGACCCCTGGTTCTGGACTTCCCCAACATTGGGAACATTCTTCCTGCATCTAAACTGTCTAAACCCATCAGAATTTTCAACGTTTCTATGAGGTCCCCTCTCATTCTTCTGAACTCCAGTGAATACAAGCCCAGTTGATCCAGTCTTTCTTGATAGGTCAGTCCCACCATCCCGGGAATCAGACTGGTGAATCCCCCAATAATGATGAGGGTCCTACTCAACGGGATATCTGTCAACATGGAGCTGGATACGGGAGCGAGTCAATCTCTCATGGGCGCTCAACAATTTGAACAACTGTGGCCGCATAAAAGAAACAGACCAAAACTCACAAGGGTCAACAAACTCACCAAACTAAGGACCGATACCAAAGAAATCGTACCAGTCCTCGGCAGCGCCATGCTCTCTGTCACACACAAAGGGATAGTGAACCGACTTCCCCTGTGGATTGTTCCCGGAGACCCCCCAGCACTGCTGGGGAGAAGCTGGCTGGCAAAACTAAACTGGAAATGGGATGATGTCCATGCCATGTCATTAGAGGAACGGTCCTCTTGCTCAACAGTTATAAAGCGATTTGAATATCTCTTTCAGCCAGGTGTGGGCACTTTCAAAGGCGCCAAAGTCAAAATCTACATCACACAGGATGCTAGACCGGTCCATCACAAGGCCAGAGCTGTACCCTATGTGATGAGGGAAAAGATTGAACACGAACCAGACAGGCTTCTGCGGGAAGGCATTATATCATCTGTGGAATTTAGCGACTGGGCAAGTCCCATCGTCCCAGTCATGAAGCCTGATGGATTCGTATGAATCTGTGGGGACTACAAATCTACCATAAACAGAGTCTCCCTACAGGACCAGTACCTGCTGCCCAGAGCGTAGAACTTATTTGCCACATTGGCTGGAGGTAAACTTTTCTCAAAATTAGACCTCACACCTGCGTATATGACGCAAGAATTGACCAAGGAATCCAAGCTACTCACCACCATCAACACACATCGAGGCCTTTTCATGTACAATCGATGCCCATTCGGCATCAGGTCGGCAGCTGCCATATTCCAGCGCAACATGGAGAGTCTGCTCAAGTCCATCCCGGGGACAGTTGTATTTCAAGACAACATACTTATCACGGGCAAGGACACCGACTCCCATCTCCGTAATTTGGAGGAAGTACTAAAGCGGTTGGATCGAGTAGGCCTACGAGTCAAGAAACCCAAGTGCCTGTTTCTCGCACCCGAGGTTGAATTTTTGGGCAGAAGGATTTCCGCTGATGGAATCCGCCCAACAGAGTCCAAAACAGAAGCAATTTGCCTGGCACCCAGGCCCCAGAATGTCTCAGAACTGCGCGTCTTTCTCGGGCTACTCAATTACTTTGGGAACTTTATGCAGAACTTAAGCATGCTACTGGAGCCTCTCCAAGTGCTACTCAGGAAGGGGTGCGATTGGTTTTGGGGGGACGCCCAGGAACGCGCCTTCAATAAGGCACGCAACCTTCTGTGTTCCAGCAGTGTTTAGACTTTCTTTGACCCAGGTAACAAGCTAGTTCTCACATGCGATGCGTCAGCGTATGGGGTCGGGTGCCTATTGCAACATGTCAATGGTGCGGGCAAATTACAACCCATAGCTTATGCCTCCAGGTCACTTTCGCGGGCGGAGCGCGGGTACGGAATGGTAGAGAAGGAGGCACTCGCGTGCGGTGTCAAAAAGATGCACCAATACATTTTCGGGGCCAAGTTCGCGTTAGAAACCGACCACAAGCCCCTCACGTCCCTCCTATCCGAGAGCAAGGCAATAAACGCCAACGCCTCGGCGCGAATTCAACGCTGGGCACTCATGCTGGCGTCCTACGACTATACTATAAGGCACAGACAACTGTGCCGACGTGCTCAACAGGCTACCCCTGGCGACCATGGAAGGGTCTGACGAACAGGACTGTGAGATAGTCAAGGCAATCAATGTCTTTGAGTCCACAGATTCGCCCATGACGGCTCGCCAAATCAGAGCCTGGACAGCCAGCGACGGCACGTTATCCTTAGTAAAAAGATGTGTCCTTACCGGTGACTGGGCAGAGGCTCGCGATGCCTGCCCCGAGGAATTAAAACCCTTTCACAGGCGCATGCATGAGCTATCACTACAAGCAGACTGCCTGATGTGGGGCAGCCGAGTAGTCATGCCTCTGCGAGGCAGAGAGGCATTTGTCCGGGAGCTCCACCGCGAGCACCCGGGGATCATTCTCATGAAGGCCATAGCCAGATCCCACGTCTGGTGGCCTGGTATTGACGCGGACTTGGAGCTCTGCGTCCGAAGGTGCACCATTTGTGCCCAACTCAGCAATGCCCCCAGGGAGGCTCCACTGAGCCCCTGGCCCTGGCCTACCAAACCGTGGTCGCGGGTGCACGTAGACTATGCGGGCCCATTCATGGGCAAAATGTTCCTCGTAGTTGTAGATGCATTTTCAAAGTGGATCGAATGCACCATTTTAAACTCGAGCACAACCTCCACCACTGTGGAGAGCCTCGCAACCATGTTTGCAACGCACGGAATCCCTGACATATTAGTCAGTGACAATGGTCCGTGCTTCACCAGCGCAGAATTCCAAGATTTTATAATTGACCACGGCATAAATCACGTCAAGACGGCACCGTTCAAGCCGGCCTCCAACGGCCAGGCGGAGAGAGCAGTGCAAATCATTAAACAAGGCATGCTTAAAATCCAAGGTCCCACGCTGCAGGGTCGCCTGTTGCGACTGCTGTTGGCATACAGATCTCGTCCGCATTCATTGACTGGGGATCCCCCCCGTGCAACTGTTGATGAAAAGTACTTTAAAAACAAGGCTCTCATTAACCCTCCCAGACATGCACAAAATCGTTGAGTCAAAGCGCCTTAAGCTGACTGAGTACCATGACAGAAATTCGAGAGGGAGATGGAATGAGATAGGGGACAAAGTGTTTGTACTAAACTATGGCAGGGGTCCCAAATGGCTTGCAGGGACAGTAACGGGCAAGGAAGGAAACAGGCTAACGGTAGTACAAATGGACAATGGCAAAACCTGCCGGAGGCATGTAGACCAAGTCAAAAGTAGATTTACCAACAGCACTGCGGAACCAGAGGCAGACTACAATGTGGAACTCGCACCACACCTGGTGGACAGACAGAGGGAACAACCTGAGGAAAGGGCAATCCCAACAGACAGCCCAGGCGAGTCAACAACAATCACACCAATCGAAACAGACAGCCCAGGCGAGTTACCAGCAACCACACACAAAGAAAAACAGACACCAAAGCAAACAACTGAACCACAATTCAGACGCTCCACGCGAGAGCGTAGACCAACTGAGAGACTGAACTTATAAAGACAATAAGACCTTGGGGGAGGGTGATGTCTTGTATTTTACATTATTATATATAACTGTATCCCAACATGCTATACATGACTGTAATAAGATATGACCTGTAACCACCAGCATACCTTACCACCGGGGGTGCACTTGCAAGAGACAGGTATATAAGCACAGGTCTCAGGCAAGTGCAGCATTCCAGAGCTGTGAAATAAAAGGTGCAGGTCCAGAGTGACCTTGACTTCACTACATGCCTCGTGTGAATCTGTACTGAGGGGACAGGACTTTACAAAAATTATGGTCTAAAGGGCAGTGGTGATACCCACCCTCCTAATGGCTCAGAGACATGGACTATATACAGCAGTCACCTCAAAGCACTCGAGAATTACCACCAGCGCTGCCTCTGCAAGATCCTGCAAATCCATTGGGAGGATAAATGCACCAACGTCAGTGTTCTCCCTCAGGCCAACATCCCCAGCATTAAAGCACTAACCACACTCGACCAGCTCCGTTGGGCGGGCCACATCATCCGCATGCCCGACACGAGACTCCCAAAGCAAGCGCTCTACTCGGAGCTTTGTCACGGCAAATGAGTTCCAGGTGGGCAGAGGAAATGCTTCAAGAACACCCTCAAAGCCTCCTTGATAAAGTGCAACATCCCTACTGGCACCTGGGAGTCCCTGGCCCAAGACCGCCCAAAGTGGAGGAAGAGCATCCGGGAGAGCGCTGAGCACCTCGAGTCTCATCACTGAGAGCATGCAGAAAACAAGCGCATGCAGCAGAAGGAGCGTGCGTCAACCCAGACTCCCCACCCACCCTTTCCTTCAACCACCTGTGACAGACCTGTGGCTCCCGCATTAGACTCTTCAGCAACCGGAGAGCTCACTTTTAGAGTGGAAGCAAGTCTTCCTCGACTCTGAGAGATTGCCTATGATGATGATGAGAGAGCTTTGAGGAGGAGGATGCGTGGAGTCAGTGGACCTACAGTGACCGGGTCGCTAGACTGAATGTAAATGTGGGAGAGTGATGCAATGATGCACTGTCAAACACACAGACAGATTTCCTTTTTAGTTGTGAGCCAAAAACACTTGATCAGATTCCATTCGAGTGGATAAAGTTTCTTCATTCAAATTATCTGTTCATACAAATTTTTTTCCAGCACAAAAAGACTCTTTATTTACACTATTATTTACACTTTATTTACACTATTTACACTTTATTTATACTATTTAATTTGAATTGTTGGATAAATGACTTTGAATTAATATGAGCAGCCTTGAGTGCTGTATATTTCCACAGTAACAAGTACCTGCCAAGACTCGCTTTCACAGCCTCATCTCTTTTCTGTCTTCGCCTTGGACTTAATCCACGTGGATTCCAATTGAAATTCCACCCTTCATGCTTTGGATCCACCCAGGATTACAGATATCGCCGAGATATTCATTGTTCCTCCAACCACTGCTCTCGCAGTATTCCTGGGATCCACACTCAACGCTATGCGCCGTCACATGCACGCTCTCGATCTCTCTCTTCAGTAGCACCGACTCACTCTATTTCTAAGCTGTCCTGGTCTGCAGTTCCATTTCATCCTTCGCCTCATCCGGCGCTTTAACAAAAAAACTTTATTCCTTCCTTTCAAGTGTCAAGGATCGTAAACTTCAACAACTCTTGGACACCAACCACCCTCTGGAAACTTCTTCCCCCGCACTTCACTCTGGTCCCATCCCTTTTTCCAATCTCACCCCCTGCCATGTTTTCACTCTCCCCTCTAACCTTCCCCTCTCTGACCCCGAACGATCAGTCCACAGCAAAGGCCTGAGCTTCATCCCCTTATGCCCCCACTTCAATGAATTTCGAGCTCGGCACGATGCTGAGCTCTTTTTCCGCCGCCTTCGCCTCCGTGCCCACTTCATTGGCCAGGAGTCTTGCCCCTGCACAGCTGACCCTTTCTCCTGTTTTCAGAATTCTCGCTCTACCTAGACCCCTCCCTCTGGCCTCTCGAGACCTCTTCATTGCAAACTGCTGACGGGACATCGGCTGTCTCAATTTCTCTGCTCCCCTCACTCATTCCAATATACCTCACTCTGAACTTGCAGCACTCTGCTCGCTCAGATCCAACCCCAACCTCGTCATCAAACCTGCTGACAAGGGTGGCATTGTTGTTGTTTGGCAAACCAACCTCTACCTTGCAGAGGCTGATCACCAACTCTCTGACACCTCCTCCTACCTCCCCCTGGACGATGGCCCCACCACTGAACATCAAGCCATCATTTCCAAGACCGTCATTGACCTCATCTCCTCTGGAGATCTTCCCTCCACAGCCACCAACCTCATAGTTCTCCAACCCCGCACAGCCCGCTTCTACCTCCTTCCCAAGATACACAAACAGGACTGCCCCGGTAGACCCATCGTTTCAGCCTGTTCTTGCCCCACAGAACTTATTTCTTCCTATCTCGACTCTATTTATTCTCCCGTTGTCCACTCTCTTCCCACCTACATCCACGACTCCTCCAACGCCCTCCGTCACTTTAACAGTTTCCAATTTCCTGGCCCCAACCGTCTCCTTTTCACCATGGACGTCCAATCCTTCAGCACTTCTATCCCCCACCAGTATGGCCTGAGGGAGCTCCGCTTCTTCCTCGAGCAGAGGCCCAACCAGTCCCCATCCCCCACCACCCTCCTCCCCCTGGCTGAACTTGTTCTCACATTGAACAACTTCCCCTTTAATTCCACTCACTTCTTCCAAATTAAACGTGTTGCAATGGGGACCCGCATGGCTACTAGCTATACCTGCCTTTTCGTGGGATATGTGGAACATTCTTTGTTCCAGTGCTACTCAGGTCCCCTCACTCACCTCTTTTTCCGGTACATTGATGACTGTAGCGGTGCCATTTCCTGCTCTCACCCTGAACTTGAAAATTTCATTAATTTTGCATCTAATTTCCACCCTTCCCCCACCTTCATATGGTCTATCTCTGACGCTTCCCTTCCCTTCCTCGACTTCTCCATCTCCATCTCTGGGGAAAGGCTTTCGACAAGTATCCACGAAAAGCCCACTGACTCCCACAGCTACCTGGACTACATTTCCTCCCACCCTGTATCATAGAAACATAGAAACATAGAAACATAGAAAATAGGTGCAGGAGCAGGCCATTCAGCCCTTCTAGCCTGCACCGCCATTCAATGAGTTCATGGCTGAACATGAAACTTCAGTACCCCCTTCCTGCTTTCTCGCCATAACCCTTGATCCCCCGAGTAGTAAGGACTTCATCTAACTCCCTTTTGAATATATTTAGTGAATTGGCCTCAACTACTTTCTGTGGTAGAGAATTCCACAGGTTCACCACTCTCTGGGTGAAGAAGTTTCTCCTCATCTCGGTCCTAAATGGCTTACCCCTTATCCTCAGACTGTGACCCCTGGTTCTGGACTTCCCCAACATTGGGAACATTCTTCCTGCATCTAACCTGTCTAAACCCGTCAGAATTTTAAACGTTTCCATGAGGTCCCCTCTCATTCTTCTGAACTCCAGTGAATACAAGCCCAGTTGATCCAGTCTTTCTTGATAGGTCAGTCCCGCCATCCCGGGAATCAGACTGGTAAATCTTCGCTGCACTCCCTCAATAGCAAGAATGTCCTTCCTCAAGTTAGCAGACCAAAACTGTACACAATACTCCAGGTGTGGCCTCACCAAGGCCCTGTACAACTGTAGCAACACCTCCCTGCCCCTGTATTCAAATCCCCTCGCTATGAAGGCCAACATGCCATTTGCTTTCTTAACCGCCTGCTGTACCTGCATGCTAACCTTCAATGACTGATGTACCATGACACCCAGGTCTCGTTGCACCTTCCTTTTTCCTAATCTGTCACCATTCAGATAATAGTCTGTCTCTCTGTTTTTACCACCAAAGTGGATAACCTCACATTTATCCACATTATACTTCATCTGCCATGCATTTGCCCACTCACCTAACCTATCCAAGTCACTCTGCAGCCTAATAGCATCCTCCTCGCAGCTCACACTGCCACCCAACTTAGTGTCATCCGCAAATTTGGAGATACTGCATTTAATCTCCTCGTCTAAATCATTAATGTACAATGTAAACAGCTGGGGCCCCAGCACAGAACCTTGCGGCACCCCACTAGTCACTGCCTGCCATTCTGAAAAGTACCCGTTTACTCCTACTCTTTGCTTCCTGTCCGACAACCAGTTCTCAATCCACGTCAGCACACTACCCCCAATCCCATGTGCTTTAACTTTGCACATTAATCTCTTGTGTGGGACCTTGTCGAAAGCCTTCTGAAAGTCCAAATATACCACATCAACTGGTTCTCCTTTGTCCACTTTACTGGAAACATCCTCAAAAAATTCCAGAAGATTTGTCAAGCATGATTTCCCTTTCACAAATCCATGCTGACTTGGACCTATCATGTCACCATTTTCCAGGTGCACTGCTATGACATCCTTAATAATTGATTCCATCATTTTACCCACTACTGAGGTCAGGCTGACCGGTCTATAATTCCCTGTTTTCTCTCTCCCTCCTTTTTTAAAAAGTGGTGTTACATTGGCTACCCTCCACTCCATAGGAACTGATCCAGAGTCAATGGAATGTTGGAAAATGACTGTCAATGCATCCGCTATTTCCAAGGCCACCTCCTTAAGTACTCTGGGATGCAGTCCATCAGGCCCTGGGGATTTATCGGCCTTCAATCCCATCAATTTCCCCAACACAATTTCCCGACTAATAAAGATTTCCCTCAGTTCCCCCTCCTTACGAGACCCTCTGACCCCTTTTATATCCGGAAGATTGTTTGTATCCTCCTTAGTGAATACCGAACCAAAGTACTTGTTCAATTGGTCTGCCATTTCTTTGTTCCCCGTTATGACTTCCTCTGATTCTGACTGCAGGAGACCTACGTTTGTCTTTACTAACCTTTTTCTCTTTACATACCTATAGAAACTTTTGCAATCCGCCTTAATGTTCCCTGCAAGCTTCTTCTCGTACTCCATTTTCCCTGCCCTAATCAAACCTTTTGTCCTCCTCTGCTGAGTTCTAAATTTCTCCCAGTCCCCAGGTTCGCTGCTATTTCTGGCCAATTTGTATGCCACTTCCTTGGCTTTAATACTATCCCTGATTTCCCTAGATAGCCACGGTTGAGCCACCTTCCCTTTTTTATTTTTACGCCAGACAGGAATGTACAATTGTTGTAATTCATCCTTGCGGTCTCTAAATGTCTGCCATTGCCCATCCACAGTCAACCCCTAAGTATCATTCGCCAATCTATCCTAGCCAATTCACGCCTCATACCTTCAAAGTTACCCTTCTTTAAGTTCTGGACCATGGTCTCTGAATTTACTGTTTCATTCTCCATCCTAATGCAGAATTCCACCATATTATGGTCACTCTTCCCCAAGGGGCCTCGCACAATGAGATTGCTAATTAATCCTCTCTCATTACACAACACCCAGTCTAAGATGGCCTCCCCCCTAGTTGGTTCCTCAACATATTGGTCTAGAAAACCATCCCTTATGCACTCCAGGAAATCCTCCTCCACCGTATTGCTTCCAGTTTGGCTAGCCCAATCTATGTGCATGTTAAAGTCACCCATTATAACTGCTACACCTTTATTGCATGCACCACTAATTTCCTGTTTGATGCCCTCCCCAACATCCCTATTACTGTTTGGAGGTCTGTACACAACTCCTACTAACGTTTTTTGTCCTTTGGTGTTCTGCAGCTCTACCCATATAGATTCCACATCATCCAAGCTAATGTCTTTCCTAACTATTGCATTAATCTCCTCTTTAACCAGCAATGCTACCCCACCTCCTTTTCCTTTTATTCTATCCTTCCTGAATGTTGAATACCCCTGAATGTTGAGTTCCCAGCCCTGATCATCCTGGAGCCACGTCTCCGTAATCCCAATCACATCATATTTGTTAACATCTATTTGCACAATTAATTCATCCACCTTATTGCGGATACTCCTTGCATTAAGACACAAAGCCTTCAGGCTTGTTTTTTTTAACACCCTTTGTCCTTTTAGAATTTTGCTATACAGTGGCCCTTTTTGTTCTTTGCCTTGGGTTTCTCTGCCCTCCACTTTTCCTCACCTCCTTTCTGTCTTTTGCTTTTGCCTCCTTTTTGTTTCCCTCTGTCTCCCTGCATTGGTTCCCATCTCCCTGCCATATTAGCTTAAATCCTCCCCAACAGCACTAGCAAACACTCCCCCTAGGACATTGGTTCTGGTCCTGCCCAGGTGCAGACCGTCCGGTTTGTACTGGTCCCACCTCCCCCAGAACCGGTCCCAATGCCCCAGGAATTTGAATCCCTCCCTGCTGCACCACTGCTCAAGCCACGTATTCATCTGCGCTATCCTGCGATTCCTACTCTGACTATCACGTGGCACTGGTAGCAATCCCGAGATTACTACTTTTGAGGTCCTACTTTTTAATTTAGCTCCTAGCTCCTTAAATTCATTTCGTAGGACCTCATCCCTTTTTTTACCTATGTCGTTGGTACCAATGTGCACCACGACAACTGGCTGTTCTCCCTCCCATTTCAGAATGTCCTGCACCCGCTCCGAGACAAGCTTGACCCTTGCACCAGGGAGGCAACATACCATCCTGGAGTCTCGGTCGCGGCCGCAGAAACGCCTATCTATTCCCCTCACCATTGAATCCCCTATCACTATTGCTCTCCCACTCTTTTTCTTGCCCTTCTGTGCAGCAGAGCCAGCCACGGTGCCATGAACTTGGCTGCTGCTGCCCTCCCCTGATGAGTCATTCCCCTCAACAGTACTCAAAGCGGTGTATCTGTTTTGCAGGGGGATGACCGCAGGGGACCCCTGCACTACCTTCCTTGCACTGCTCTTCCTGCTGGTCTTCCATTCCCTATCTGGCTGTGGACCCTTTCCCTGCGGTAAGACCAACTCACTACACGTGCTACTCACGTCATTCTCAGCATCGTGGATGCTCCAGAGTGAATCCACCCTCAGCTCCAATTCCGTAACGCGGACCGTCAGGAGCTTGAGGTAAGGACTCCATTCCATTCTCCCATTTTCTCCGTCTCCGTCATATCTGCTCTGACGACACCACCTTTCACACTAGTGCCTCTGACATGTCTTCCTTTTTCCTCAACAGAGGATTCCCCTTCACCGTGGTTAACATGGCTCTCGACCGTGTCTGTTCTATTTCCTGCACCTCTGCTCTCACCCCTTACCCTCCCTCTCAGAGCACCATGACAGGATTCCTTGTCCTCACCTTTCACTCCACCGGCCTCTGCATTCAACGGATCATCCACCGCCATTTTCGCCACCTCCAGCGTGATCCCACCACAAATCACATCTTCTCCTCCCCTCCCCTCTCAGCATTTCAAAGGGACCGCTCCCTCCGCGACACCCTGGTCCATTCTGCAGTCACCACCAGTACCCCCTCCACTTCCCACGACACCTTTCCGTGCAAGTGCAGGAGATGCAACACCTGCCCTTTTACCTCCTCCCTTCCCACTATCCAGGGCCCCAAATACTCCTTCCAGGTGAAACAGCGATTTACTTGTACTTCTTTCAATTTAGTATACTATATTCGCTGCTCACGATGTGGTCTCCTCTACATTGGGAAGACCAAGCGTAGATTGGGTGACCGCTTTGCAGAGCACCTCCATTCAGTCCACAAGTGTGACCCTGAGCTTCCAGTCGCCTGTCACTTTAATTCTCCACTCCATTCCCACTCTGACCTCTCTGTCCTCGGTCTCCTGCAATGTTTGAATGAAGCTCAACATAAGCTCGTGGAACAGTACCTCATCTTTCGTTTAGGCACTTTACAGCCTTCTGGAATTAACATCGAGTTCAAAAATTTCAGAGCGTAACCACTGCCAATCTTTAGAAGCTGGCCTACAAAAAAAAACAAAGCCATGAAATTCATGTTCAAAACATTCAACATTTTTAAGAAAGACTCCTTTAAAATGTTATTGCATGTTCTACTTAAAACTGCTCTAGGGATTATCATCGAGAGGACATTTAGTTTACTAACCCATTAGTACCAGGTAGTGAGCACTGTTTGCCTGCTAGTTTGTACGAGGAACAGCGCTGTGGGCATTTTGTGTAAATTGGAGTAGTAAGTAACTACCCGTCCCCCAATATTTTTAACACAAAATCAGAGGGACGCAAGGGCAACTTAAAGCAGGGTTTAACAGTACTCTGAATCCTGAACTGTGGGCGGGGGGGGGGGGGTCGGGGAGATGGCGGGGGGGGAAACACACTCTATAAATGGCTTGATTCTTATCCCAGAAGGATCAGGCTGTTGTTGTATGTGTTTTAGTGTAAAACTTCTGTCGATAATTATAATATATTATTACATGCTTTGTCAATGTTCCATCGATGGGCTGATCTCCGTTAGAAAAATTGCTTTCTTCCGTTCACAAATGACTTTATTTTGAGCTTGGACATTCTCATCTACACCTTCGGTCTCAATAATGTTATTGGCCCAAAAAACATCTCTATCCGTTCAATCTAAGACTGAGTGGTTCCCGAGCTCGGTCATACATGCCGAGGCTGCCGATGAATCCCGTAGGTGCGGCCATGATTGTCCTGATCCCATCAACAGTGACTCAGCATGCTACCTGTGTACCTGTGAGAATCAACGCCGCTGTTGCTGTGTATATATAAATGTGAAGACAAAGCAGTGATGATTCTGCATCAGCATTAATGGAAAGACATTGCAAAAATTCAGTTTAGGTGTCACAAATTCACCTTAAATTTGTCCACTCAAAGGTTGAATACTGTGCCCTTCCATGAGCACTAAAAATGGCTATGGGATCTCACCCTCATCGCCAAAATATTATATATGTGGGTACAATTAATGAAGGAGAGAGACTCCGTGTGTTTACATTATTAGTCCAGAGTGAACTGAGCATGCTCATACTAAACCATGTGATAAGAACATAAGATCATAAGAAATAGGAGGTGGCCATTTGGCCCCTCGAGCCTGCTCCGCCATTTAATAAGATTATGGCTGATCTGATTATGGACTCGGCTCCACATCCCCGCCCACTGCCCATAACCTCTTATCCCCTTATCATTTAAGAAACTATCTATCTCCACTTCCCTGCCTGCTCTCCATAACCCTTTATTTCCTTATCGCTCAAAATTCTGTCTATCTCTGCCTTAAATATATTCACTGACCCAGCCTCCACAGCTCTCTGGGGTAGAGAATTTCACAGATTTACAACCCTCTGAGAGAAGAAATTCCTCCTCGGCTCACTTTTAATAAGCGGCCCCTTATTCTGAGACAATGTCCCCTAATTTTAGTTCCCGTATGAGTGGAAATATCCTCTCTGCATCCACCTTGTCGAGCCCCTTCATTATCTTATATGTTTTGATAAGATTACCTCTCATTCTTCTGAACTCCAAGAGTATCGGCCCAACCTACTCAACCTATCTTCATATGTCAACCCCCTCATCTCCGGAATCAACCGAGTGAACCTTCTCTGAACAGCTTCCAATGCAAGTATATCCTTCCTTAAATACGGAGACCAAAACTGTACACAGTACTTTAGGTGTGGCCTCACTAATACCTTGTACAGTTGTAGCAGGACTTCTCCCTGCTTTTATACTCTATCCCCCTTGCAATAAAGGCCAACATTCCATTTGCCTTCCTGATTACTTGCTGTACCTGCATACTAACTTTTTGTGTTTCATGCACAAGGACCCCCAGGTCTCTCTGCACTGCAGCACATTGCAATTTTTCTCCATTTAAATTATTTTTGCTTTTCTATTTTTTCTGCCAAAGTGGATAACCTCACATTTTATCATATTATACTCCATCTGCCAAATCTTTGCCCACTCTCTTAACCTGTCTATATCCCTTTGCAGATTTTTTGTGTCCTCCTCACAATTTGCTTTCCCACCCATCTTTGTATCATCAGCAAACTTGGCTACATTACACTCGGTCCCTTCATCCAAGTTATTAATATAGATTGTAAATAGTTGAGGCCCCAGCACCAATCCCTGCGGCACCCCACCAGTTATTGTT
The DNA here is from genome assembly GCF_044704955.1 of Pristiophorus japonicus. Lineage (NCBI taxonomy): Eukaryota > Metazoa > Chordata > Chondrichthyes > Pristiophoridae > Pristiophorus > Pristiophorus japonicus. The sequence continues at coordinate 105,202,734 of NC_091987.1, forward strand.
TGCCAACCGGAAAATGACCCATTTATCCCGACTCCCTGTTTTCTGTTAGTTAGCCAACCCTCTATCCATGCTAATATATTACCCCCAATCCCGTGAACTTTTATCTTGTGCAGTAACCTTTTATGTGGCACCTTATCGAATTCCTTCTGGAAATCCAAATACACTACATCCACTGGTTCCCCCTTATCCAACCTGCTCGTTACATCCTCAAAGAATTCCAGCAAGTTTGTCAAACATGATTTTCCTTTCATAAAACCATGCTGTCTCTGCTTGGTTGAATTATGCTTTTCCAAATGTCCTGCTACTGGTCAGGGCCTGCTGGAAGGAGCACGTCGAAGATCTCCTCAATCGAGACTCTGCTTTTGACTTGAGTGTTCTCGATTCCATCCCGCAGCATGCGACCCGCCACCACCTCAGTGAAAATCCAATGCTGCACGAGGTAGGAAAAGCCGTAAGACTGCTCAAGAACAACAAGGCTACGGGTGCGGATGGAATCCCTGCTGAGGCGCTAAAGTATGGCAGAGAGGCGCTGTTAGCGCAGATACATGACCTCATCTCTCTCACCTGGAGGGAGGAGAGTATGCTGGGAGATCTCAGAGATGCAGTGATTGTAACCATCTTTAAAAAAGGGGACACGTCCAACTGCGGCAACTACAGAGGAACCTCCCTGCTATCAGCCACTGGGAAAGTAGTTGCTAGAGTCTTCCTCAATCATCTTCTCCCTGTGGCTGAGGATCTCCTTCCGGAGTCACAGTGCGGATTTCGTCCCCTATGGGGAACAACGGACGTGATCTTTGCAGCGAAAAATGCAGGGAGCAGCGCCAGCCCTTATCCATGGCCTTCTTTGGCTTTACAAAGGCCTTTGACACTGACAACCGTGAGGGGCTATGGAGCGTCATCCTCTGTTTCGGATGCCCCCAAATGTTCGTCAACATCCTCCGCCTGCTCCACGACGACATGCAGGCCGTGATCCTTACCAACGGATCCATTACAGACCCAATCCATGTCCGGACTGGGGTCAAACAGGGCTGAGTCATCGCCCCAACCCTCTTCTCAATCTTCCTCGCTGCCATGCTCCACCTCACAGTCAACAAGCTCCCCGTTGGTGTGGAACTAAACTACAGAACCAGTGGGAAGCTGTTTAACCTTCGCCGTCTCCAGGCCAGGTCCAAGACCACCCAAATCTCTTTCATCGTGTTACAATATGTGGATGACGCCTGCATCTGCGCATATTCAGAGGCTGAACTCCAGGACATAGTCGATGTATTTACTGAGGTGTACGAAAACATAGGCCTTACGCTAAACATCCGTAAGACAAAGGTCCTCTACCAGCCTGTCCTCACCGCACAGCATTTCCCCCTAGTCATCAAGATCCACGGCGCAGTCCTGGACAACGTGGACCATTTCCCATACAATGGGAGCCTCTTATCAACAAAAGCAGACATTGATGAGGAGATTCGACACCGCCTCCAGTGCGCTAGTGCAGCCTTCGCCCACCTGAGGAAAAGAGTCTTTGAAGACCAGGCCCTCAAATCTACCACCAAGCTCATGGTCTACAGGGCTGTAGTAATACCCACCTTCCTGTACGGCTCAGAGACATGGACCATGTACAGTAGACACCTCAAGTCGCTGGAGAAATACCATCAACGATGCCTCCGCAAGATCCTACAAATCCCCTGGGAGGACAGACGCACCAACATTAGCGTCCTCGACCAGGCCAACATCCACAACATTGAAGCACTGACCACACATGATCAGCTTCGCTGGACAGGTCACATTGTCCGCATGCCAGACACGAGACTCCCAAAGCAAACGTGCTACTTGGAACTCCTACATAGCAAACGAGCCAAAGGTGGTCAGAGGAAACGTTACAAGGACACCCTCAAAGCCTCCCTGATAAAGTGCAACATCACCACCGACACCTGGGAGTCCCTGGCCAAAGACCGCCCTAAGTGGAGGGAAGGCGCTGAGCGCCTCGAGTCTCATCGCCGAGTGCCTGCAGAAAACAAGTGTAGGCAGCGGAAAGAGCGAACGGCAAACCTGTCCCACCCATCCTTACCCTCAACGACTATCTGCCCCACCTGTGGCAGGGACTGTGGCTCTCGTATTGGACAGTTCAGCCACCTAAAGAATCATTTTAAGACTGGAAGCAAGTCTTCCTCGATTCCGAGGGACTGCCTATGATGATGATGATGATGCTACTGCTTCCTTAATGATGGACTTCAGCATTTTCCCAATGACAAATGTTCGGCTAACTGGTGTAATGTTTCCTGCTTTTTCTCTGTCTCCTTTTTTAAATAGGGACATTACATTTGCGGTTTTTCAATCTGCTGGGACTGCTCCAAAATCCAGAGAATTTTGGTAGATTGCAACCAATGCATCCACTATCTCTGCAGCCACTTATTTTAAGCCCCTAGGATGCAAGCCATCAGGTCCAGAGGACTTGTCTGCCTTTCGTCCCATTATTTTACCGAGTACTACTTCTTTAGTGATAATGATTGTATTAAACCATGTGCTAATACATTACAATAATCTAATCATCAATGTAGGAAATCCCGATGTGTATTCATGATGATCTTTTCGCTGCAGTTATCAATGGGAGGATTTTTACCCTTGGGAATAATTGCCTCTGTATTGTAATTTGTAATAAAATCTTGATTACCTTCTTCATACATGTTGCTCTGAGCCGCTGTACGTAATAAAGAGCAGAAATCTCCCTGTGTTTATTCCGCTGAAGACGAGATTGTATTCTTTCATTCAAGTCACCCAGCTGATACCATCCTGGGCTGGATGTACAAGGTAACCTGTGCTGCTAATGGGAATGGTGAGTTCAGGAGTCAAATGTCAGGAAGGTTGCTGGAGGCAATTTTGAAATATTTAAATACGTGGACCACATGAATGGACAGTGACATATTTCAGCTGGTGAAAATTCCTTAAGCTTTCTCCATGGGTAATAAACCCCATAGCGTTTTGGTTATTTGGCGGCTCCAATTTCCAGAACGGAAAGTGGGTTGGAGCCCCATAATGACAGGGCTGCCCCATTGCACACACATTTCCTAAGGTCAAAGGGCCATGCTGGAAAGCCCTGCCTGGAATGGGGAACAACTAAATCCTCTTTAAATGATGCGTAAGTGATGTCACAATGCCTTCTGTATCATTTTCCAAGCAGTCCGAAGGCTAACCTGAAACTTCCCATCGAAACTTGGCCTCTAATATATAACGTCATTCACTGGCATACAACTGTAGGTTAAATTTTAATGTTAACAAAGAGCATTTAGAATAGTTAATTAAAAATGAACTATTTAGACTTTAATTCTTAAAGATTGCAGTTATACAACATTCAATTTGGGCAAATATGCATTTTAGTTATATTATGTGTTCTCACTGCTGCAAAGCCAAAAACACTGAAGAAATATCAGATTTTTTTGTGCACGTCCTCCCTGTGACCTTGATAATCTGGCTGACTGCTGCCAAGGTGAACGCTTCACTTTAACGCTGGGAAATTCACTCGCTGAACTTGCCAAATCTTGTTGCTTTTATCAAATGGGCTGACCTGGCCTTGGATGACTACTTAGTTTACGTGGCAAACAAGGGCCTGATGCACTCTCTCGCCAGACTGAAGGTAGGTGAAGCAAAGTGATTGACAGCTTTTGACTCATACTCCGATGAGGGAGGACAGGTAATGTTTGAAGAGGCTCTGCCTTCACGAGAAAGGGATTGGCAAATGTTTGGGAAGGAGAAGAGTCAGACTGGTCAAGTAACACATATGTCATGGCAACGTAACACACAAGTGATGAGTTTTGATACATGTTCTAGGTTCTTTAAGCACGTTCCTATTATTTTGACCATTGTTAAAATCCACCTCTTTGACCAAGCTCTTGATCATCGCTCCTGATATCTCCTCCTTTGGCTCTTCATCTATTTTTGCCTGATTACATCTCAATGAAGCACCTTGGGATATTTTTGCGGTGAAAGGTGCTATATAAAATGAAAACTTTTTTAGATTTGAACAGCTATGAGAGTTTCAAGCGTATTCAGATGATTAAGGCACAGATCCCGCGCGGTACATCCACCAGCCAGCACTGAGTTTGATACAACAACTTGTATTTATATAGCATTTTTAACTTGGTAAAACATCCCAACCCGCTTCACAGGAGCGTTACCAAACAAAATTTGACACCGAATCAATTGAGGAGATATTAGGTGACCATTGGTCAAAGAGGCAGGTGTTAAGGAGCGTCTTAAAGGAGGAGAGAGGTGGAGAGTTGGAGAGGTTTAGGAAGGGAATTCCAGAGCTTAGGCCATCGGCAGCTGAAGCACGGACACCAAGGGTGGAGCGATGAAAATCGGGAGATGTGCAAGAGGGCATAATTAGAGGAACGCAGGGGCTGAAAGAGATTACAGAGATAGGGAGGGGTGAGGCATGCAGGCATTTGAAAACAAGGATGAGGATTTTAAAATCGAGGTGTTGCCCTATGTTGGTCAGTGAGCACAGGGATGATGTGCGAATGGGGCTTGGTGTGAGTAGGAATATAGCAGTTGGAGGAGGGTGCAAAATGGGAGGCTGGCCAGGAGAGCATTGGAATAGTGGAGTCTAGAGGCAACAAAGGCTTGGATGAGGGTTTCAGCAGCAGATGAGCTGATGCAGGGGCAGAGACAGGCGATGTTATGGAGGTGGAATTAGGGGGGCCGAAATTCAGGTGTGCCAGAAAACTGGTGCACCTATGAGTTTTTTTTAGTGGTATTTACTGCTGGGAGGTCCGATGATTGATTTTCGGGACTTTGAATTTTTTTCTAAGTCCCAATGGGAATCAGTCATAGTGGGGGCGGAACTTAGATGGGAAGGATTAGTCAGCCAGTTGACCTCAAAGCGGCGGCCATTCGATTTTGACGAATGGCCGCCGCAAATGGGCATTAACGGGTCTCTGAGACCCTGAATTTCGGCCCCAGGCAGTCTTGGTGATGGAGCAAATATGGGGCTGGATGCTTGTCTTACGGTCAAATAGCGTGGCAGCGTCAGTCGCGACTTAGCTAGTAGCACCCTTGCCTCCGAGTCCTAAGATTGTGAGTTCAAGTCCTATGCCAGAGACTTGAGCACAAAAATGGAGGTTGGCACTCCAGTGCAGTGCTGATGGAGTGCTGCACTGTCAGAGGTGCCATCTTTCGGATAACCGTGGCCCCATCTGCTCTCTCCAGTGGATGCAAAAGATTCCATGGCACTATTTTAAAGAAGAGCAGGGGAGTTATCCCCGGTGTCATGGCCAATATTTATTTATCCCTCAACCAACATCACTAAAACAGATTACCTGGACATTATCACATTGCTGGTTGTGGGATCTTGCTGTGCACAAATTGGCTGTCGTGTTTCCTACATTACAATAGTGACTACACTTCAAAAATAAATTTTCATTGGCTGTAAAGCACTTTGGGACATCTAGTGGTTGTGAAAGGCACTATATAAATGCAAGTCTTTCTTTTTATGCAGATGAGAAATTCTGAGTTGTTACTTTTGTTATCTTGACATTGCTGAATTTGAGTGTTTGCTTGCTGAGATTAATAAGAGTGCTACAGAACAGTAACAGCTCCTGGTAGCAACAGTAATCAATGGTTGCAACTAGAAAGGGCAGAGGAATCCGAGGAGACAGATTGTAAACTGTAAAATGAGATAGACAAAATATGTAAGTGGGCAGAACAATGTCAGATGAAATTTAATACAGGCAAAATGTAAACTATTACACAAAGGAAGAAATATGGGTGTGACATAAGTATTCCATTCTGTCAAAATAGCCCATGGGTGAAGTTGAAACAGAACAAGGACTTCGGCAGATTTGATGTTCAACATATCTGATCACTGTTGGGCAGCAATCAACAAAGACTATGGCTGTAATTTCACCTACTGAGGCGGGACCGAGGCGGGCGACGTCGGTGGTGGGTCCTGACCCCGCTGCTGTCTCCATTCCGGCCTCCCACACAACTTTCCCCTGATTGGACTTGTTAAGGTCACCTAACCAAGTCCAATTAAAAGGAAGTGGGACTGATGACATCACTTGATGATGCTTCATCAGCTGGGTTCCTTAAAGGGACCATGCGCAAATTAATTTTGACAGTTGTGGTGTCAGTGTTCTACAGCATTGAGGTTCTGCAAACACCAACAAGCACCGTACAGAGGTGCACGGCTGAACCCACGCTCTCCCATGACTCTCTCCATATCTCCAGGAGACCAACGCAGCCTGGTTGCACATTGCACAGGAGGACACAAGCAGGGATGTCATCAGGAGGACCAGACTGCAGTGGCGCAAACCTTTCAATGATCTCAGTAGATCATGAAACGTTACTGCAAAGCCACACTCAACCTCATGATATATCCATCACTCTGACTTCCCTACCCTACTCCTACACATCCTTACGCACACCAACTTACCTTGCACCCCCACGCATTCCACTCTCTATCTACATTATCACTTCCCCATCTCACAAGCCACCCCTTACATTCACCCTTATCCTAGTCCAAGTATACCAACTAACAATACACAAGGGTAGGTACTTGGGTGTTTTCGCCAATGTTCACATAAAGTTCCTGTTAATGTGTTGTCAATCATTGAAATCTTTATTTTCAACACTTTGCCTTCTTGGATAGATTTGTGTGCACCTTTGGAAGTGGCTTAGTGAGTTGCAGTGAATGGTGAGACATAAGGTTACCCCCACAATGCTGATGAGTGCGAAAGGAATGGCTTGAGCATTGTAGGGATACTTTATGGTGTTGGTGTGGGGTGGTGACAACCTGACACTTCATATGGCAGCCAGGATGTACAGCATCAAGTGAAGTAAATGTGGCCATGGTGAGGCCATACCTGGCATTCTGGGCAACAATGTGGTTGATGCTTTGGGGCTGAAATTCAGCTCCCCAATAAGACCCGTTACCGCCCTTTTGTGGTGGCCGTGCAGTAGAGCCGAGCGGTCGCTGACTTCTGGTCGAATGACCCCCTCAAGCGAAATTCAGCTCAGGGGTTTTTCTGGTGGTCCCCACTTCTACCCCGCTGCTGCTGACCAGCTGTGCATGCGTCATCAGTGCACGTACCTCCAGGATCCCCCACCTCTGCGAAATTTATCAAGCACAATCTTATTGCCGCCGAGCGGTGCTCCCGACAACTTTTTCTGTTGGTGTACCTTGTATGCTGACTTTCTGCCCTGGCTGTGCGTCGGCTATTAAAGATGAGGGCCGCAGCCACCATTTAAATTTTTTTGCCGGCCGACTTCCATGTCAGCTGGACTATTGTGGCCCCGGGTTTGGCCAGGCCACCAACAGGCAGCCTGGCACCCCCTCTTGGGTGCTAGGCTGCTGGCTCAGCCGAAACCCTCCCTGGTGGCCCAGTGTCCGATTGTGACTGATAATCGATTCTCCCCCCTTTAAATGGAGGAGAAGCACAATGACGTCACCACCGCTCCACTGCTGAGTGACAGCAGCGGAGAATCCGTCCCGCCTCCACTTCCGCCCCTCACCAGCACTTACCGCCGCACTTCCTCCCCCTTTATGACCGACTTCCTGTCCAATTGAAAAAAAAAGACAAGAGCTGAATTTCACGAAACGGTGGTAAAAAAACTTAAAAAATGGTAGGTGCGCCAGCTTTCAGGCAGGGCTGAATTTCGGTCCCCTTCTGTCCTGTGCAGCATCAGTTGATTGTGGAGAAGGTTGGTGTTGTTGTTGGTGCTGCTGGTGTGCCAGGTGCTGCTGGTGTTGGGGCTGATCCTGGTCAGATTCTGAGGGTCAAGGTGACAGAGTGTAAATGGTTTCCATCCTGATGGAGTAGATACCAGTTGAAGGCGAGATGACAGAAGCACTCTGTTAAAGGTGAGAGAGGCTTAGCAATGAGTTGAGCCTGGCTGGAGAGTTTGCTGCAAAGACTTGCAGCCTGCATAAACCACAATGTGGGCGAAATTGCCTTGCGCCCTGATTGGGAGTAGTAACCATCTGGGGCAGGGGCTTTCTGTAAGCTGAATTCGGCTTACTGCACCTCAAAGGAAGTGGAGCGCAATCTCGTGCACTGAACTTCCGTTGGGGCCAGTTGCTATTTAGATGGTGAGGGAAGCGCTACACTGACACGCTCCAATGCCCCTCCCCTTCGCTTAAAGGGGAGGGCCACTACACACTCGGCTGGGCCTCTGATGACCTCCACTTGGCCACCAGGGCAGCGTGCGGCCCGGCATCCGAAACGGAGTGCCAGGCAGCATGTTGGCAGCCTGTACCACACTAGGGTCATCATCTTCGAGCCAACCCAAGAGTCAGCAGTCAAAAAAAGATGGCGGCTCGAGCGGATGCCGGCCAGCTTAGTGACCTGCGAAGCTTGTGTTGACATCTGCTAGCAACAGCCTTGCGGCCCGTGGGCCAATTTCCCCCATGGGGTGATAAGGGGTCTGCGCGGGACAGTAGGATTCACCACGTAAGGCGATGACATCATCGGCAATTGCGCGGCGGCCCGGGGTGCAAATCGGGGTGCCCCGCTGTGGCAGCACCTCCACAAACTCCCGGGTGGCGGTAATACACCCTCCCCTGGGCAAAAAGTCTCCTCCGCCTCTTTAGTGTCCCTTGGGTGCACTTTAAAAAAGCCCCGAATGTCTTCCAAGGGGAGGAACCAAAGATTCTCTGGGTTTGGAAAGTGTGCAGGAGTAAATTGTGAGGTACTATATGAGTTTTAATGCTGTCACCAATTATCTGCTTCAATGGCCACTCAACCTCTGCCTCAGATGAACAGTCGGGGTCCAGGAGCAGTGTTAAATCTGTGGGCGACCTGGTAAAGTTAAAAGGTGAGTAAACTATCATTGTTAAGGCCTTCTAAACAAGCCAATAATTGGCTCAATTGCCTGCCCCAGCACTGTCGGTCGGGTCTATTCAGCACTGATGCACAAGGTTGCAGCCCCTGTTCCACTATTTGAAGGGGCTGCTCCTGAAATTCTGGCTGCACTTCAGTCCCACTCTCCTGATCTTTGTGCACCCTGTGCGGAGGGGAGCGGGTAGGTCCGAAGGCCTCCTCGTAGGACTGCTCCTGGGCACGGCCAAGGGTGCCATCAGCCGGTCCAGGCAGCGGGCGGTCGAGGGGGTCGTTCAACCTGACTGCCTGCCTCTCTTCCGCTCTTACATCCGGTCCAGGGTGTCCTTGGAGATGGAGCACGCGGTGTCCACCGGTACGCTCGCGGCCTTCCGCGAGAGGTGGGCACCGGAGGGACTGGAGTGCATCATCACGCCCGGCAACCAAATTTTAATTTGATTTTATGTTTTAAAGTTTAATTTGTTTTAATTGCCGGTGCTTTTAGTGTCCCCCTCCCCTTTTATAGGGGGCACTGGAAAAATTTGATTTTAGCGCCCCAAAAAAAAAACCAAAAACCAAAAAAAAAAAAAGGGGCCTTGAAAATGTCTGCTGTGTCACCCAGGTCGGGTGGCATGGTTTTAATGTTTTATGTTTTTGCAGGTTAACTCAAAAGAGTTTCAGCACTGACAGACCTGAGATTTGGGAAAGGCACTTGGCAGCAGGTTAACAGCGGAGTCCTGACCCGCTGACAACCTTTGTCAAATTCCCAGCCAACCTGCCCCCAGTCCTGCCCACTGAGTGCCAGTGAAATCACGGCCTGTATAACCAAAACAGTCGAGTATAAGTGGGACAAAGTCATGCTTATAGTGCTCTGGCCAGATTCACTTTGAGTACACAGCCCAGTTCTGCTGACCGGGACACAGGGAGACATTCAAGCCCGGACGCGGTTCCGGTGTCGGAGGAACATTGGAACAGGAGGAGGCCATTTAGCCCCTTGAGCCTGCTCTGCCATTCAATGCGATCATGGCTGATGTGTGACCAAGCTCCATAGAGCCGCCTTTGCTCCATATCTCATAATACCTTTGGCTAACAAAAATCTATCAGCCTCAGAGCTAAAAGTAACAATTGCTCTAGCATCAATTTCTGTTTGCAGAAAAGAGTTCCAAACTTCTACCACCCTTTGTGTGTAGAAGTGTTCTGTCTTGAAAGGTCTGGCTCTAATTTTTAGACTATGCCCTCCAAGTCCTGGACTCCCCAACCAGCGGAAATAGTTTCTCTCCATCTGCCCTATCTGTTCCCCTTAATATCTTGAAAACTTCGATCAAATCATCCCTTAACCTTCTAAATTCCAGGAAGTACTATCTAGTTTGTATAATCTCTCCTCGTAATTTAACCCTTGGAGCCCAGGTAGCATTGTGCTAAACCTACGCTGCACTCCTTCCAAGGCCAATATATCCTTCCTAAAGTGTTGTGCCCTGAACTGAACACAGTTCTCCAGGTGTGGTCTAACTAGGGCTGAGATATGAGGAAAGATCGAAATAAATGTGGGTTTTCTGCCGGGCTGCAGTGATGCGGGCCTGTGCCCCAGAAGCAGCTGCTCAAGAAATGATTAGCAAAAATGTAAGTGTGTAGAATTCGAGGAAACCTTGTGATCTGGTTGTTAATTGGTTGGGAGGTAGGAGGCAGAGTAGGATTAAAGGAAACATTCTCTGATTGGTGAGATTTGACAGCGATCTGTCCTCGGGCTTCAGTTACTTACTAAATTTAGAAGGACAATAAGTTATGTAGATAGAAGTAGCAAGTTACAAAGGGATATAGACAAACTAAGTAAGTTGGCAAAACTATGTCAGATGGCGTTCAGGCACAAGTCAGGAGTGTGATGGAATATTGTCCACTTGGCTTGATGAATGTAGCTGCAACAACACTGAAGAAGCTCGACACCATCCAGGACAAAGCGGCCCACTTGATCGGCGCCTCATCTACTCGCCAAAACATCCTGCACTTCTACCACTGCTGTACTCCTTACATTACAAACACAATCCACGTCCGGACCAGGGTCAAACAGGGCTGCGTCATCGCCCCAACACTCTTCTCAATCTTCCACGCTGCCATGCTCCACCTCACACTCTAGTTCCACTCCAGCAGGGAGCTTGTTAACTACAGAACCAGTGGGAACCTGTTCAATCTTCACCATCTCCAGTCCAGATCCAAGACCACCCCAACCTCTGTCGTCGAGCTACAGTACGCAAACGACGCCTGCGTCTGCGCACATACAGAGTCTGAACTCCAGGACATAGTCAATGTATTTACTGAGGCATACAAAAGCATGGGCCTTATGCTAAACATCCGTAAGACAAAGGTCCTCCACCACACTGTACTCGCCGCACAGAACTGCCCCCTAGTCATCAAGATCCATGGTGCAGCCCTGGACAATGTGAACCATTTCCCATACCTCGGGAGCCTCTTATCAACAAGAGCAGACATTGACGACGAGATTCAACACTGCCTCCAGTGCGCCAGTGCAGCCTTCGGCCGACTGAGGAAAAGAGTGTTCGAAGACCAGGCCCTCAAATCTGCCACCAAGCTCATGGTCTACACAGGGCTGTAGTAATACCCGCCCTCCTATATGGCTCAGAGACATGGACCATGTACAGTAGACACTTCAGGTCGCTGGAGAAATACCACCAACGATTTTGATCAGTTCCGCTGGGCAGGCCATATTGTCCGCATGGCAGAAAAGAGACTCTCAAAGCAAGCGCTCTACTCGGTGAATGAGCCAAAGGTGGGCAGAGGAAACATTACAAGGACACCCTCAAAGCATCGCTGATAAAGTGCAACATCCCCAGCGACACCTGGGAGTCCCTGCCAAAGACCGCCATAAGTGGAGGGAGTGCATCCGGGAGGGTGCTGAGCGCCTCGCGTCTCATCGCCGAGAGCATGCAGAAAACAAGCGCAGGCAGCAGAAAGAGCATGTGGCAAACCTGTCCCACCCTTCCTTTCCCTCAACTATCTGTCCCACCTGTCACAGGGACTGTGGTTCTCATATTGGACTGTTCAGCCACCTAAGGACTCATTTTAAGAGTGGAACAAGTTTTCCTCGATTCCAAGGGACTGCCTATGATGATGATGACTATCTACAGAGTGCTTTGCAGCAATTCGCCAAGGCATCTCTGGTAGAAACTCCCAAATCTGCGAACTCCACCACCGAGAAGGTCAGTGTCATAGGAATACCATCACATCCAAGTTCTATCCGAGACACACACCATCCTGACCTGGACATGCATTGTTATACTCATAATAAATGGTCAGACTGAGTACTGTGTGTAATGAGCAAGTGTGACCTTAGCTCCTTTATTAAGGTTCCAGAGTGCGGGTACCTCGTGAGTGGCCTGCTTATCTTCTGTGTTCCCAAGGGATGCTGGGATCCCTTGGGACTCCAACAGGTAGGCCCTCTGGTGGTCAGGTGTGATGCAGGTTACAAGGGGTTAAATACATAACATCACTCCCCCGTAAAGTCAACAGTACACTTATTTACAAGGTGAAACGATCTGGGGCTTTGCGCTCCCTTGTCGATCGTCTCGGTACAAATGCTGGTGTGGGTGGGTTGGTCAGTTCTTCATTGGGCTGTTGGGCAGCCGGCCTTGCTGGGCTGCTTGGGTTGATGAGTTCGGTTTCGTGGTCAACTGTGATGTCAGTTGCCACTTGTGTGTGTGTGTTGGAAGATCAAAGTTGGCGGTGTCCTCTTCAGGTTGTTCGTAGCTGTTGGTGAACCGCAATTTGATTTGGTCCAAATGTTTTCTGTGCATGTGTCCATTGGCCAATTTGACCTGAAACACCCTATTCCCCTCTTTGGCTGTGACCGTGCCAGTGAGCCATTTGGGACCATGTCCATAATTGAGCACAAACACCGGATCATTGATCTCAATATCGCGTAACAAATTTGCGCGGTCATGGTACACACTTTGTTGATGCCGCTTGCCCTCCACGTGATCATGTAGATCAGGGTGGACCAGAGATAGCCTTGTTTTGAGCACCCTTTTCATGAGCAGCTCAGCTTGGGGAATCCCGGTGAGTGGGGTCTGGTGCGGTAGCTGAGCAGTACTCAGGACAACCGAGTCTGCAGCGAGTCTTCCGACATGCGTTTCAAGCTTTGCTTGATGGTCTGAACTGCCTGTTCTTCCTGGCTGTTGGATGCGGGTTTGAACGGGGCAGATGTGACATGTTTTGATCCCGATGTGGGTCATGAATTCTTTGAATTCAACACTGGTGAAGCACGGCCCATTGTTGCTGACTAGGACATTGGGCAAGCCGTGTGTGGCAAACATGGCTCGTAGACTTTCAATGGTGGCCGTGGATGTGCTTACAGACATTATTGCACATTCAATCCACTTTGAGTAAGCGTCCACGACAACCAAAAACATTTTACCTAGGAATGGGCCCACATGGTCTACATGGATTCTCGACCACGGTTTGGATGGCCATGACCACAAACTTAGCGGTGCCTTTCTGGGTGCATTGCTCAACTGAGAGCAAGTGTTGCACTGGCGCACACATAACTCTAAATCTGAGTCGATGCCGGGCCACCACACGTGGGATCTAGCTAAGGCTTTCATCTTTACGATGCCTGGGTGGGTGTTTTGCAGTTCGCAAATAAATGTGTCTCTGCATTTTTTGGGCAAGACTACGCAATTGCCCCACAAAAGACAGTCCGCCTTCAAGCTCATCTTTGCGTCTGTGGAACGGCTTAGTCACTTCCTGCATCTCCACTGGGACACTGGACCAGCTCCCATGGAGGATACAGTTTTTTTTACCAAGAACAGTAAAGGATCTGGTGGGCCGTAACAGGGGATTTCTCGTCTCAAATGCCTCCATGATTATGAGCAAGTCTGCTGGCTGTGTCATTTCCACCCCGGTGGTGGGCAATGGTAGCCGATTGAGAGCATCTGCGCAGTTCTCTGTGCCTGGTCTGTGGTGGATTACATAGTTGTATGCCGACAGCATGAGCGTCCATCTTTGGATGCAGGCAGAGGCATTGGTATTAATCCCTTTGCTCTCCGAGAATAGCGATATGAGCGGCTTGTGGTCAGTTTCAAGCTCAAACGAGGCTAAATAAGTACTGGTGCATTATTTTTACCTCGTAAACACATGCCAGAGCCTCTTTTTCAACCATGCTGTAGGCCCTTTCAGCCTTGGACAAACTCTTGGATGCATACGCAACTGGTTGCAAAATTCCCGATTCATTAGCCTGTTGTAACACACACCCATATGACGACGCATCGCAAGCGAACGCCAATCGTTTACATGGGTTATACAGGACAAGCAGTTTGTTAGAACACAATAAGTTTCTGGCTTTCTTAAAGGCAGCCTCTTGTGAATTCCCCCATACCCAGTCGTCTCCCTTATGCAGTAGCGCATGCAGGGTTCTAGCAGGGTGCTTAACCCAGGTAGGAAATTACCGAAGTAGTTAAGGAGTCCCAAGAACGACCGCAGCTCTGTTACGTTTTGTGGTCGTGGCGCGTTCTTGATGGCCTCCGTCTTGGCATCCGTGGGTCTGATGCCGTCTGCTGCGATTCTCCTTCCTAAGAATTCGACGTCCTGTGCCAGGAAAACACACTTTGAGCGTTTCAACCTGAGTCCCACGCGATCTAACCAACTAAGAACCTCCTCCAGATTCTTCAAGTACTCCATGGTAACCAATATGTCGTCCTGGAAGACCACTGTGCAAGGAACCTAATATGTCCTTACTATACAGTATAAATGCACATGAGGCCCATACTTGAGAAAAGATCACTCTGTGACCAGTTACCTTTATTACCAAGACCTCAAGAGGCAGACATGGGTGGAGCTTTCCCTTTTATACCAGAAAGTCCAGGTTAGGAGTGTCTCCCACAAGTTCGCACCCTGTGGTCAGTGTTCTCAAGGTATACAACTTAGGTCAGCTTATACATGGGTTACAATGACATTTGAATACATGACATCACCTCCCCCCAAAGTCTGATTGGGATCACAGGTTAAGTCTCTCTGGTGGTTTACACTCCCTTGTAGAGTGCCTAAGTTGGGGCTCCGGTTGTTGGGCGCTGATCTGAGTGTCTGCTGTTTGCGGTGCCTGAGGCCTGTCCGGACTGCCCACGGTGACTGGGCCCTCCTCCACTTGGTTCCGGTGTTCTGTCACCTGTGGTGGAGTAAACTCTACGTCGTGTTCTTCCTCTGCTTCTTCTCTGGGGTTGCTGAACCTCCTTTTAGTTTGATCCACGTGTTTGCGGCAGATTTGTCCATTGGTAAGTTTAACTACCAGAATCCTATTCCCCTCTTTGGCAATCACAGTGCCTGCAAGCCATTTGGGCCCTGCAGCGTAATTAAGGACAAAAACAGGGTAATTGACATCAATACATTATGCCCTCGCATTCCTGTCATGGTAATCACATTGTAACTGACGCCTGCTCTCAACAATTTCTTTCATAGTAGGGTGTATAAGGGATAACCTGGTTTTGAGCATCCTTTTCATTAGCAGCTCTGCGGGTGGAACCTCTGTGAGCGAGTGTGGTCAGGATCTATTGGCCAACAGGAGGCGTGATAAGCAGCTTTGTAGGGAACCCCTTGGATTCTGAGCATCCCCTGTTTGATTATCTGCACTGCTCGTTCCGCCTGGCCATTTGAGGCCGGCTTGAATGGTGCCATTCTGACATGGTTGATTCCATTGCCTGCCATGAAGTCCTGGAATTCAGTGCTTGTGAAGCATGGGCCATTGTCACTGACCAAGACATCCGGTAGACCATGGGCGGCAAACATTGCCCGTAGACTTTCTACCGTGGCAGAGGATGTGCTTGAATTTAAAATGGCACACTCAATCCATTTGGAGTAGGTGTCTACTACAACCAAAAACATTTTTCCCATGAAAGGACTCATGGATGCGTGACCATGGCTTGGCGGGCCAGGATCAGGGGCTAAGGGGGGCTTCCCTGGGTGCGTTTCCCAGCTGAGCACACGTGTTGCACCTGCGAACACAAAGTTCCAGGTCTGCATCTATCCCTGGCCACCAAACGTGTGACCTGGCAATTGCCTTCATCATGACAATGCCCGGGTGCTCATTGTGAAGTTCTCTGATAAACACCTCTCTGCCCTTCTGGGGCATGACTACTCGGTTTCCCCACAATAGGCAATCGACCTGAATCGAGAGTTCATCCTTGCGCCTATGAAACGGTTTATACTCCTCAGGGTATGCCTCGTATGTGGCTGCCCAGTCCCCATTCAGGACACGTTTCTTAACTAAAGACAGTAGCGGGTCTTTATTTGTCCAGACTTTAATTTGAGGGGCTGTCACAGGTGAGCTTTCGCTTTCGAAAGCTTCAACAGCCATGACCATCTCAGCAGCATGCTCAGCTGCCCCCTCAGTGGTGGCTAGTGAGTGCATCGGCACAGTTTTCAGTGTCCGTTCTGTGCTGAATTGTGTAGTCATATGCGGCTAACGTGAGTGCCCAACTCTGTATGCGGGCCGATGCATTCGCATTTATGGCCTTGTTGTCGGCCAAAAGGGATGATAGGGGTTTGTGATCTGTCTCCAGCTCAAATTTCCTGCCAAACAGGTACTGGTGCATTTTTTTTTACTGCATATACACATGCTAGCGCTTCCTTTTCTACCATCCCATAGCTCCTATCTTCCCGGGACAGACTTCTGGAGGCATAAGCTACCGGCTGTAACTGACCATTGGCATTCACATGCTGCAACACACACCCGTCCTCATAGGACGACGCATCACATGTTAAAACAAGTTTCTTACACGGGTCATATAACGTTAACAGTTTGTTGGAGCATTACAAATTGCGTGCTCTATCAAAAGCCCTTTCCTGGCTGTCCCCCCAGACCCAATCCAGACCTTTGCTTAGGAGCACATGTAGCAGCTCTAACAGTGTGCTCAATTTGGGAAGAAAGTTGCCAAAATAGTTCAGGAGCCCCAGGAACGAACGCAGCTCCATCGTGTTACGGGGTCTGGCTGCTCTCTGGATCGCTTCCGTTTTGGACGCAGTAGGTCTGATCCCGTCTGCTGCAACCCTCCTCCCCAGGAATTCTATCTCTGGAGCTACGACGACGCATTTCGCCTTTTTCAGTCGCAGTCCTACCCGGTCCAGTCTGCGTAGCACCTCCTCCAGGCGGAGGTGTTCTTCAGTATCACAACCCATGATGAGGATGTCGTCTTGAAAAACCACCGTCCTTGGAATCGACTTGAGGAGGCATTCCATATTTCGCTGAAAGATCGCGGTGGCCGAACGAATCCCGAATGGACATCTGTTATACTTAAACAACCTCTTGTGTGTCATGATGGTGGTCAGCATCTTTGACTCACTCGCCAGATCCTGGGTCATGTAAGCTGAGGTCAGGTCTAATTTTGAAAAAAGTTTGCCACCGGATAGCGTCGCAAAGATGTCCTCCGCTCTCGGTAGCGGGTACTGGTCTTGGAGTGACACCCGATGATGGTGGCCTTGAAATCACCACATATCCTGACCAACCCATCCGCTGTGAGCACTGGCATAATTGGGCTCGCCCAGTTACTGAATTCGACTGGCGAGATGATGCCTTCCCTCAGCAGGCGGTCCAATTCGCATTCTATCTTTTCCCGCATCACATACAGCACCGCTCTGGCCTTGTGGTGTACTGGCCTGGTGTCCGGGTTTATGTGAATCTTGAAAGTGCCGATGCCGGGTTGAAATAATGAGTCAAATTTGTCCAGGACCTGTGAGCATGATACTTGCTCAACAGAAGAAATTGCATTGACATCGCCCCATTTTCAGTTCATGACAGCAAGCCAACTCCTCCCCAGTAGTGCGGGACCGTCCCCCGGGACAATCCAGAGTGGCAACCTGTTCTCCGAATCTTTGTGGGTCACGACTACCGTGGCGCTGCCTAGCACCGGAATGATCTCCTTTGTATATGTCCGAAGCAGTACATCAATCGGCAATAATTTTGGCCTCCTGGCCTTGGACATCCACAACCTTTCAAACTGTTTGATACTCATCAAGGACTGGCTGGCCCCCGTGTCTAGCTCCATTAATACTGGGATGCCATTGAGGAGCACTTTCATCAATTTCAGTGGCGTCCTGGTATATGAACTGTATATATGCTCCACATGAACTCGCTGAACTTCAGCTTCCAGCGATTTCCCCCGGTATTTATTTGGCCTCGTAGGGCTTACATTGGGCCCTACCTCCTCGTACATCAACCTGGCTGCAGGCTTCCTGCACATATGCGCCAAGTGACAGCTGACGTTGCAGTTTCTGCAGGTATATTGCTGATACCTGCAAGCTCTGGCTGGGCGTTTGCCTCCACACCTCCAGCATAAGCTGGAGGCCCCGTTGTTGGAAACAAAAGGTCCATTACCAGTCGATCGTCTCTGACTGTCTCTGTAACTGTCCTTAAGTGCACCATTAACAGGTATTGATGACCCCATTACTGGCCGCATTGTCCATTGCGATGGCATGAATCGCCGTTCAGCCAGCCATTGTCTCTGTTGAACTCCGCCTTTGGATTCGACTACATGCTGGGGCATGTCCGATTTCTCTAGGCAGACAAGGGCACTGTGTGTCGCGTTAACAATGTTGACTTCCTGGTTGTTTGCCACATTTGAGCCAAGATTTTTGCCATAAATCATTCTGGTCTCTTCCTCCCCTGAGATAAATGTCTGGGCCTCAAAGCCACCGTTTCCAGGGTCAAGTCTTTGGTCTCAATCAGTTTCCTGAAAACCCCAGCGTGCCCAATGCCCTCAATAAAAAAGTCTCGCAGCATCTTCGCTCTGCATGCATCTGGGAACTTACATAGGCTCGACAGTCGCCGGAGATCTGCCATGAAGTCAGGAACACTTTGCCCTTCTCGCCGCCAGTGCGTGTAAAACCGGTGTCTCGCCATGTGCATGCTGCTCGCCGGTTTAAAGTGTTCCCCAATCAACTCACTGAGCTCTTCAAAAATCTTGTCCACCGGCTTCTCTGGCACTAGAAGGTCCTTCATCAGGGAGTACGTCCTGGATCCACAAACCGTCAGGAGATGTGCCCTACGTTTGTCGGCCGAATCCTGTCCCAGCCATTCCTTAGTGACGAAACTTTGCTGTAGTCTCTCAATAAAATCGTCCCAATCATCACCAGCACAGTACCTCTCTTCTGTGCTGCTAGTGGCCATGCTCGTGTGGTTTAAATCCCAATTTCTCGTCGCCAATAATATGTTCTTACTCTACAGTATAAATGCACATGAGGCCCATACTTGAGAAAAGATCACTCTGTGACCAGTTACCTTTATTACCAAGACCTCAAGAGGCAGACGGTGGGTGGAGCTTCCCCTTTTATATTGGAAAGTCCAGGTTAGGAGTGTCTCCCACAAGTTCGCCCCCTGTGGTCAGTGTTCTCAAGGTATACAACTTCGGTCAGCTTATACATGGGTTACAATGACAGTTGAATACATGACAGAACTGACTTTAGCAGGCTCTCCATATTCTGCTGGAAGATTGCTGTGGCCGACCGAATCCCGAACGGGCACCGGTTGTAGATAAACAGACCTTTGTGCGTGTTGATGCAGGTGAGGCCTTTCGAAGATTCCTTCAGCTCCTGCATCATATAGACCGATGTCAGGTCCAGCTTGGTGAACATCTTCCCTCCAGCCAGGGTCGCGAATAGGTCGTCTGCCTTGGGTAGCGGGTACTGGTCCTGCAACGAAAAACGGTTAATCCTTACTTTATATTCCCCGCAAATTCTAACCGTACCGTCCTCCTTGAGTACCGGAACAATCGGACTGGCCCAGTCATTGAATTCCACCGGCGCGATGAGGCCTTCATGTTGCAACCTGTCCAGCTCGATTTCCACTTTTTCACGCATCATGTACGATACCACCCGAGCCTTGTGGTGGATGGGTCACGTACTGTGAACCAAATGGATCTGCACTTTCTCCCCCGAAAAGCTTCCAATGCCTGGCTCGAATAACGAGGGAACTTGCTTAGAACTTGGGTACATGCGGTGTCTGCGACGGATGAAAACGCTCGGATGTCGTCCCAGTTCCAGTGGATTTTTACCAGCCAGTTTCTGCCAAACAACGTGGGGCCATCCCCTGGCACAATCCACAGTGGGAGTTCGTGTACTGCTCCATCATAGGAGACTTTGACTTCAGCACTGCCAATTACAGGGATTAGTTCCTTTGTGTAAGTCCTTAGTTTGGTGTGATGGGGCTGAGCTTGGGCCTGTGTGCCTTCTTACCCCACAGCCTGTCGAAGGCCATTTTACTCATTATGGACTGACCAGCTCCATAGACACTGGGATACCGTTCAGTTCAACTTTCAACATTATTGGTGGGCATTTCGTCGTGAACGTGTGTACACCGTACACCTCTGCCTCCTCCATACGAGTTTCCAATTGCGTCTGATCCACTGTGGATCGATCTTCCTCTGCAACGTGGTGGTTTGCAGGATTTGCAGGGTCTGCACATTTGTTGGAGGTGTCCCATTGTTCTGCAGCCATTGCACGCATAGTGCTTAAAGCGGCATTGATGTGGCCGATGATCACCTCCACAGCGCCAACAGGGTGTTAACTACCTCGCATTAACAGATGATGGTGGACTCTGGGTCAATTGAGGTCGGGCCATAGCAGCTGGTGTGTACATTCTGCCCTGTACATTTCTGGTCAAAACCGACGTTACTTTATGCACAGTACTGGCCGAAATTTCTTTGTTCTGTAAAATCTGCTTGGTGTTGTCGCTGGTGGACATAAATGCCTGGGCTATCGTTATGGCTTTACTCAGACTCGGAGTTTCTACAGTCAACAGTTTGCGAAGGATTGTCTCATGTCCGATGCCCAGTACAAAAAAGTCTCTGAGCATTTGTTCTAGGAATCCCTCAAACTCACAATGTCCTGCAAGGCGCCTTAGTTCGGCAACATAGCTCGCCACTTCCTGGCCCTCCGATCGTTGACACGTGTAGAACCGATATCTCGCCATCAAAAAACTTTCCTTAGGATTTAGGTGCTCCCGGACCAGCGTACGCAGTTCTTCTCTATTGGTTTTGCCGGGGCCAGGAGATTCTTCATGAGGCCATAGGTTATTGCCCCACAGTTAGGAGAATCGCCTTTCGTTTGGTCGCGCTCTCGTCCCCTTCCAGCTCGTTGGCCACGAAGTATTGGTCGAGTCTCTCCACGAAGGTCTCCCAATCATTCCCCTCTGAGAACTTCTCCAGGATGCTGACTGTTTTTCGAGTTTTCGCGCGGTTGTTCGTTCCCTCGTCGCCAATTGTTATATTCATAATAAATGGTCAGACTGAGTACGGTGTGTAATGAGCAAGTGTGACCTTAGCTCCTTTATTAAGGTTCCAGAGTGCGGCTACCTCGTGGGTGGCCTGCTTATCTTCTGTGCTCCCAAGGGATGCTGGGATCCCTTGGGACTCCAACAGGTAGGCCCTCTGGTGGTCAGGTGTGATGCAGGTTACAAGGGGTTAAATACATAACAGGTATCACCATTCTTTCACCATCACTGGGTAAGCATCCTGGAACTCCCAAATAAAGCGGCATGATGCGAGCCCCTTCACTGATCATCCTTCAGCGTTTAAAGAAGAAGATCCACTATCACCTTCTCAGGGGAAGCAGGGATGGGCAATAAATGCCGGCCTTGCCAACGATGGCCACATCCTAAGACATTTAGCATTTAGTTTTCTAAAAAAATTATTGTTGAAAATCTCTTCTGGCTGATTGAAACAGAATGACAAACCTCACTCTGAGTAACAATGCAGCATTTAGTTTGTTTGTATAATATTGTGCAGGGGGAGCACATTTAGAGGGTGTTGTGGTTTGCAAGAGAGGTACCTTTGATGAATGACGAGAACTGTTTGTTTGAAGAGAAAATTGAATTTTTACAAGGTTCATTTGCGAAGTTACAGCTTGTTTGCACATTTTGACCGAATGATTTTTCTATTTACCCACCTACGCAGATATCGAACCTGCAGTGCAGCATGTACATCTGTGGAAAGTGTGGGTGTTGGATTTATCAGTTGAGAGAGACATGCTGTGTAACATGAGCACATTATTTGTTAGTGCTTGACAGGGAATATCTTAAAAAGGACTTTTCATCCAGTATTGTGCAGGTGTGTTGCAAGTCACTGTACTGGGATTGTAAACAAAGACTTGTGAAATGAACAGCAATAATAATTGGCAGGGCTAATATGTGCTATGCTGTAAACTAACCCAGGTGGCCAATGCTGGTGCCAAAACAAAAGAAAGTTTCAGCCGTGAGTTTTCCGATTCATATGTACAGTTACAGTAATAGCTTCAATCTGTGCCTCGGTTATTTTCTATTCCCGGCACTAAAGGATTTATTTGAATTTCTTACTTTCCTTCGTCCAGTATTGAGGCATTTTTTTTAAATGGAATGAGAATGCTGGCCTTTTACCAGTAGGAATGGGGAGAAGAGACATGCACATGTATTGGGAATGGTAGCAAAGAGGTTATGTTACTGGACTAATAATCTGCAGGTCTGGACCAATGATCTCGAGACATAGTTCAATCGCCACCACGGCATCTGGAGAATTTAAAGTCAGTTAATTAAATAGATCTGGAATAAAGCTAGTATTAGCAATGGTGACCATGAAACTACCAGATTGTTGTAAAACCCCATGGGCTGCATTTTCGGCTTTTGAGATTTCGGGCCGGTAATGGCGGTGGGGCGCTCCGGATACCATCATAAGGTCAGAAGTGGGGATGTTTGCTAATGATTGCACAGTGTTTAGTTCCATTCGCAACTCCTCAGATAATGAAGTAGTCTGTACTCGCATTCAGCAAGACATTCAAGCTTGGACTGATTAGTGGCAAGTAGTATTCGTACCACACAAGTGCCAGGCAATGACTATCTCTAACAAGAGAGAGTCTAACTACCTCGCCTTGACATTCAATGGTATTATCATCACCAAATCCCCCACCATCAACATCCTGTGGGTTACCGTTGATCAGAAACTTAACTCGACCAGCCGTATAAATACTGTCGCTACGAGAGCAGATC
The DNA here is from genome assembly GCF_044704955.1 of Pristiophorus japonicus. Classification (NCBI taxonomy): domain Eukaryota; kingdom Metazoa; phylum Chordata; class Chondrichthyes; family Pristiophoridae; genus Pristiophorus; species Pristiophorus japonicus. The sequence goes on from NC_091987.1 coordinate 105,225,549, forward strand.
AGAAGCTAGGTATTCTGCAGTGAGTGACTCACCTCCTGACACCCCAAAGTCTTCCCACCATCTTCAAGGCACAAGTCAGGAATGAGTTGGAATATTCTGGAATGGATGAGTGCAAGTCCAACAGCACTCAAGAAGCTCAACACCATCGCGGACAAAGCGGCCCATTTGATTGGCACCCCATCCACCACCTTAAACGTTTATTCCCTCCATCACCAGCACACCGTGACTGCAGTGTGTACCATCTACAAGATGCACTGCAGCAACTCGCCAAGGCTTCTTCGACAGCACCTCTCAAAGCCACAACCTCTATCACCTAGAAGGACAAGGGCAGCAGGTGAATGGGAACACCACCACCTCCACGTTCCCCTCCAAGTCACACATCATCCAACTTGGAAATATATCACCGTTCCTTCATCGTCGCTGGGTCAAAATCCTGAAATGCCCTCCCTAACAGCACTGTGGGAGTACCTTCTCCATGCGGAGGTTCAAGGTGTCAGCTCCCCATCACCTTCTCAAGGGCAATTAGGGATGGGCAATAAATGCTGGCCTCACCAGCAAAACCCACATTCCATTGAATGAATTTTAAAAAACCCAGCAGGCGAGTACGAGCTGAATGTAATTTTAATCATTCTTACGGCCCCCCTCATCCCTCAAACGTCATGAAACCAAACATTCACGTGTTGAAATCACAGTATGATGTTCGCAACCTGCAACTCAGACCCGAGCCATTGACTTCTATTTGCACTTCATTCTCCCGCTTTTTCTCTCTTTCCCTCCTTGGTCAGTCTCTAATGTCGTTGTGCCGCCTCATCTCTCCTCTCTCATATACTCTGTCCTCCAAAAGTCCTACACCAACGTTTCATTACCTTCCTACTCTCGTGCCGCTGTCGCAGACTTGACTCCCTTTTAGACAAGCCAGAAGCTTTCCTCTGTGCCTCGCTTGGCATTCTCCGAAGGGCCCACCGTGGCATTCGTCGCTGCCTCCTTATGAGCAGCAATACCAACTGTCCCATCCTACTCTCTCACTGACCTTACCGCCCAGCTTGCCCTGGGAGGGCTAACCTTGCAAATCTCCTCTCCATCCAACTCATCCCTCCAAGCAATGACCATGTGTATGCTGGCAGTAGATCAGCCATCACGGATCCTCTCAAAATCTTCTTGCAGAATGTCCGTTCACTTGCAAACAAAGCCCTTGCTTCCCATGACCTTATGGATGACTGCATCAACATCATGGCACTAATGAAAATTTGGCTGAGGGATAATGACACATTACTTTTAATCGAAGCCTCCCCTACCGGCTATACCTTCCACCACTTGCCCCGCCCAGGCTGCCATGGTGGCGGAATAGCTCTCATCACCAAATCATACCTTGGTCTGTCCCCCTACTCCTCCGGCACTTTCTCATCTTTTGAACATCTCACCTTATTCCACCCCTCTCACTTCTCATCCAAAATTCTCATTCTCTACTGCCCACCCAAGTATGCTAAAAAATTGATCACGGATATATCCTCACTGCTTTCCTCCCTCAGCCTCTGCACCGAGCGACTGCTCATCCTTGGTTACTTCAACCTCCATCTCAATTCATCATGCTCTCTCTCCTCTGACTTCATTACCCTCCTGTCCTCCCTTAATCTCTCCCTCCATGTAAATTCCTCAACCCATATTCATGGCCATCCCCTTGACCTTGCAATCTCTCGTGGCCTTGCTATTCTGACTGTATCAATTAAAGATAAAGCCATCTCTGACCATTTCCTTGTATTGTTCTCAACCCTCATCCCCCTTCTCCCTTCCCCTATCAAACCTACTTCTTTCTGCATCCGCTCCTGGAAAAATCTCTCTCCAAGCTCTCTTACAACTGCACTTATCAACTCAAAACTGTCCAACCTTTGGCCCTCTTTTATCAATGACATTTATGCAGCCATTGATCTGCTCAACCACACCCTCACCACCACCTTTGATGCCCTAGTCCTTATTAAAAAGATCACTCTCTCCCAAGCTGGCCATTTTCCCTGGTACAGCACTCATCTTCGCTCCCTTAAGTCAAAAGGGCGCAGATTTGAATGGATGTGGCTGACATCTGATTTAGCCATTCACTGCCAGATCTGGCTCGAACACATAAAACATTATTGGATCCTACTCTTGTCTACGAAAATTGCTCACAATTCCAGGATCATTCTGGAATGCAAAAATAACCCCCGGCTACTATTCTCTACTGTTAACCATCTCCTTAAAACCCTCTCCCCTGTCTCCATCACATTCACCTCCAACAACAAGTGTGAGGAGCTCATGGACTTCTTTGTCTCAAAGATTGAGAACATCTGATCAGCTGCCTCTGCGAGTTCCCTTCCTTCCCCTAGCCTACAGGGCCAAACTTCATCTGAGGCTCCCATCTGCCCGAGCCCTAAACTTACATCTTTCCCTAGTTTCTCTTTGATCTGATTTTACTGTGAGCAGCGATGAACAGCGTCTACCATTCATTAGATTTACGCTTGCCCATATACTTTCTATGGGGTTTTGCACGGCAAGTTGCTGTCAGAAGGACATTCAAATAGCACAGCACCCTCGACAGGACACCTGGGACCTGTATGAACAGAGCAAGCAACAGTGTATCAACTCAACCAATCAGATTGAAGAATCGTTAATGAGCTGCACAGAGTCTGAACCAGGAAGTATCAGTTAGAATAGTGAACTCAAAGTCAAATCAGGTACAGAACGCAAAATAAAGAGAGGGAATGAAAGATTGGATTAAGAGAGACAGGGAATTTAAAAAAAAATCTATTCAAATTTAAAAAAAAAATCTCTACCAATAATTAAAAGCTGAAGGAATGAGACTCCACACGTGTAAAAGTTCATTTTCTGTGCCAGAGAAGTTATTTGGCAGTAATTAAGACTTACCCTGCCGTAAAAAGGTTACTCAGATTGGAATGGACAAGCCTTAACTTTTTGTGGTGTGTTTAGTCTGTATCTACACAGGAACTTCACGTCGTTCAATACATTTGAATGGTGAGCCAGAGAGCAGTTCATGGAGAAGCGACGTATTTCGGACAGCAACTTCCAGATTTTCATGTTTAATTACGCATGTGAGCTCGCCTGAGTGGCTGTTTGCCTCACCATTATGGTCACAGCAAAATCCAGCAATTGTGGGATTAATAGAGTCACACTGCCTACAGCCATGGAAACTCTTTTGAGTTCACCTGTGAAAACATAAAAACAATAAACGGTGCCACCCGACCTGGGTGACACTCCAGACATTTTCAAGGCCCTTTTTTCCCCCCCCTTTTTTTTTTTTTTTGGTTTTTTTTTTGTGTTTTTCTTTTTTTTTTGTGTTTTTTTTTTTTTTTTGGGCACTAAAATCACAATTTTCCCCAGTGCCCCCTATAAAAGGGAAGGGGGACACTAAAAGCACCGGCAATTAAAACAAATTAAACTTTAAAACGTAAAATTAAATTAAAATTTGGTTGCTGGGGGTGATGATGCACTCCAGTCCCTCCGGTGCCCACCTCTCGCGGAAGGCCGCGAGCGAACCGGTGGACACCGCGTGCTCCATCTCCAAGGACACCCTGGACCGCCTACAGCCATGGAGCCCCAAACACATTTAACAAATGACATCAATCAAACAATTTGTGAAGCTAACCACTTTGATATTCCCTTTAATTAAAAACAAGTCCACACACTTGTGACAACATGGTTAACTGTGTGATATGAGATACAACTGAAAGCACTACACTTTATTGGTATGATTAATCCTTGTTGTGTTTTGATTTTCTGTTGCTTCACATTGGCCAGTTCCAAGCTGGACAGGCGTTCTCACTGAGACTGCTTCTCAGGTGACTGTACTTTGTTTCGAGGTAAGGCAGTAGAGTGGGTCCAGGGTGATTCATCCACCAGTCTTCATTCTATTCTAAACTGCTAAGTGTCACCACCCCCGCCCCTCCATTGCTGTGACTGGGATTTTTATGCTTCTGTAAGAGCTCTGTGGCTGTGAGCTGCCTTGTATTTTTTGCATTTTGCAACCTTCCGGACTCAACATTGAGTTCAACAATGTCAGATTATAACTATTGCCCCCATTTTTCAGACAACAATAGTTAGTAATGATTATACTATTGCCATTTAGACCTCCTCTTTACTTGTTCCATTACCAATGTAGCCAAGTTTGCTGATGATACAAAGATGGGAGGAAAAGCAATGTGTGAGGAGGACACAAAAAAAATCTGCAAAAGGACATAGGCTAAGTGAGTGGGCAAAAATTTGGCAGATGGAGTATAATGTTTGAAAGTGTGAGGTCATGCACTTTGGCAGAAAAAATAAAAGAGCAAGTTATTATTTAAATGGAGAAAGATTGCAAAGTGCTGCAGTACAGCAGGACCTGGGGGTACTGGTGCATGAAACACAAAACGATAGTATGCAGGTACAGCAACTGATCAGGAAGGCCGATGGTATCTTGGCCTTTATTGCAAAGGGGATGGAGTATAAAAGCAGGGAAGTCTTGCTACAGCGATACAAAGTATTGATGAGGCCACACCTGGAATACTGCCTACGGTTTTGGTTTCCATATTTACGAAAGGATATACTTGCTTTGGAGGCAGTTCAGAGTAGGTTCACTAGGTTGATTCTGGGGATGAGGGGGTTAACTTATGAGGAAAGGTTGAGTAGGTTGGGCCTCTACTCATTGGAATTCAGAAGAATGAGAGATGATCCTATCAAAACGTATAAGATTATGAGGGGGCTTGACAAGGTGGATGCAGAGAGGATGTTTCCACTAATGGGGGAGACTATAACTAGAGGGCATGATCTTAGAATAAGGGGCCGCCCATTTAAAACAGAGATGAGGAGAAATTTCTTCTCTGAGGGTTGTAAATGTGTAGAATTCGCTGCCTCAGAGAGCTGTGGAAGCTGGGACATTGAATAAATTTATGACAGAAATAGACAGTTTCTTAAACGATAAGGGGTTATGGGGAGCGGGCAGGGAAGTGGAGCTGAGTCCATGATCAGATCAGCTATGATCTTATTGAATGGCGGAGCAGGCTCGAGGGACCGTATGGCCTACTCCTGCTCCTATTTCTTATGTTTACGTTCATCCCCTTTTGCCTTGTACCATCATTCCTTTTGTCATGAATCTCTCCTGCCTTCCCCCCTATCACAGATCTTCACTTTTGTTCTTTCGTCCCCTCCCTCCTTCCCCAGCCTCTGCACTTGCTTAAAAATCTGTTACATCTCTAACTTTTTCCAGTTCTGATGAAAGGTCATCGACCTGAAATGTTAACTTTGTTTCTCTCTCGACAGATCCTGCCTGACCTGCTGAGTATTTCCAGCATTTTCTGTTTTTATTTCACCTGCAGTATTTTGCTGTTTTGTATTTGTTCTTTTATTATACGCTTAGGGACGTCATTCTGCGTTCGAGGTGCTATTGGGTTTGCAAACCCCTTAGGATTGTTCTGGAGTCCCCAGGAATTGAAATGTAATCTCCAATACACTGCCGGGAGCAACCTGGAAGAGAATTCATGGGGCATTTTTTTTAAAGTAATAATTTTCTTTCAACACTTTTGGTTATTAGTTACAAAAATGTTGGAGTGGGGATAGCAAAGGCTGTTTGACTGACAGTCAAAGATCATCCATTCAGGTAATGAAGAGTCTGTTCACTTTCCAATTGGTATGGGAAGCCATTGCATTGTGAAAATAGAGATATTGGGTGATGAATTGGGGGTGGAGTGGGAAATGTGGGGGCGTGGCAGTTGGAGGGAAGAACTCATGTGAGGAAACTTTTAGAAAAACACCCAGCCAGCTTTGGTAGCCCTAGGCACTATATAAATTAAAGTTGTCATGGTTCATATCTTCCTTGATAGTTCAATATTTTGACTATATGCTCTACTAGGATTCATCCCAGACACAGATTGAAGGAGTCGATTGTCTGAAAAATTGCTAAGCAGCACAATAGCATTAGCAACAGTGCCATAATTTAGTCCATGCCCAGGATGAATTCTAGGAGAGCATATAGCAGAAATATTGATATATCACGGAAGGTACTAACTACAGCAAGTTGAATTTCTCCAGCACCTTTAACATAGGACAACATCTAAAGGTGATTCACAGAGGCATAATCAATAAAGTAAGATGCTGAGCCAAATTGGAGATATTAGGAGGGGTGAGTAAAAACTTGGTCAAAGAGGTAGGTTTTAAGGAGGGCCTTAAAAGCAGAAGCAGGAGTTGGAGAAGCAGAATGGATTAGGGAGGAAATTCCAGAGAGTGGGTCTAGGCGCTCGAGGCACGGCCATCAAAGGTGGGGGTGAAAGTATCATGAGGCCAGAAGATAGGATATTGAACAGGAAGGGAATAGAAAGACAGATATAGACATTGAGTAGAGATATGGGCGCTCTACCAATCCAGACATATCATTCATCAGTTCTGAAATCGACCTGAATTGTTGGCCTCGCTAATAACTCCAAGGTGTGTTCGGAGCAGGGGGGATGTGATATCAGGTGGGAAACCCACATGAACTTTCAGCCCGTCTGTCTGTGGCATTTTGAAGCAGCCGCCTAATTATAATATTACTTCTGGGGTTAGCACCGACTGCGCAACAGCGGGCATGGTGCACGTCCGCATGACGCGATCTCAACTGGAGTAATTGATGAGCCAATCCAAAGATGGAATTTGGAGGAGTTAGGAGTTTGAACAAAGAGAGGGAGAAGTTTCATCATGGATTCATAACGGTCAAGGGCTGCGCCTCGATTTAATGATGCACCGCTTGATGCACTGTTGGTTGCAGTAAGGAGTTGGAGAGAGATACTCTTCCCCAGAAAGGGAGGAAGAAACCTGCTGCTGTGACAAAGAAGGCATGGCTAGCCGAGGAGATCAGCAGTAGGAGCATTGTGCCACGCTCCTGGATTCAGTGCAGGAAGCGCTTTAATGACCTATCCAGGTCAGGAAAGGTGAGTACAGTTGTACATTCACCTATATCCTACTGTGCACATCACTCTGTACCCCTCTCTCTGTCTGCTCAAGCTACTTTATCACATCACTCCTCACACCCACTTAACTTGCAGGTGCACCCATCGTTCTCTTTTTATGCACTTCCTCACATTCCCACCTATCCATCCACCACTGCCACTCACCCTGATCCTTATGCAAGTTGATGCCTCTCCCTGATAGTCACCCTCACCAAGTGCACTGCATCCATCAGATGAGCATATGCCATTATAGTCACTCATAGGCCTGTTATTTCTCCTGTTACAGGGGAAGAGAGCGCAAAACACAAGGGGGAGAGAGAGTGCTGAGGGTGGTACTCCACAGATTGTGCAATTGACCTTTGCAGAGGAGGAAACGCTGGACATTAATGACATTTTGGCTTTCCTGACCAGTGGCAATGGAGAGATTGGGACCTCGCCGTTACCTGGTGATGGAATTAAATATCAGCAACCCACAAGTCATACAACACTCAGTCATTTTAACTTGATTTCAGCAGTGAGAGAAATATGAGCATCTTCATAATGCTAAGTTGCAACATTCTTAGCTTGTCAATACATGATTCATATATGTTCTCTCCACCAGGTCCATCACATGTGCAGCAGCAGTCGGAGGAGCTCCTGGATGATGATTCCTTAGAGGAGCTAATTCCATCTGAGGATGCAATCTGACCGGACTCATGCTCACCTGTTCAGATACGCGCACATCGGTGGGTCCAGCTAAGTAGCTAGTCGGGATTTCACCTGTTGACGCACAGTTCACAAGTGAGCAAGAGCAGACAGTGGTGGCAGGGACAGCTGTCGAGAGTCCGTGTTGGAGGGCACAGCCACCTGTGAGCTCAGCTACAGCTCTGCAGTACCTTGGGGGCCATCAATGAAAAGGATAATCATTGAGCGGCAGCAGAAAACTTGTGACGTAGTGGCAGGCCTTCTGCGCACACTGCCCACGATTGCAGAGAGAATGGAGGAGTCCAGCTCAAGCATGAGTGGGTTGCTGTCACAAGGCATTGCAAGGATGTCTTCTTGCATAGATAGATTGGCCAACTCCCTGGAACTTCAATTGCAGCAATCAAATGAGTCTATGCAGGCCTGGACCATTACTGTGCAGACTCTGGATGCCAACATGTCTAGCATCTTAAATAGGATGAGAGACACCTTAGCCTTGCAGCACGTCACTGATATGCACCAAGTTGCTCTTCCACAGAGTGTAGGAGTGAGGTGTGGCTGACCCATGAGAGGGATGATGGCAAATGGGGACATGGAAATGAGCACTCCGCTCAAAGCGCTCCCACTTCTCACCCGTTGCCCCCATTCAGCCAGTACCTGACATGCTGCCTCCTCTCCCGATGGCCAAGTCTGCCCCTGCACAGGTGCAGGTCGAGCAGTCTTTGGCAGGCCCCTCAGGGGCTCAAACACCAAAAGGTCATCAGCCAAGCGTATTTCAGCAGTCAGAGTAAGGATCAGAGAAGCCTGCCTTTACCTCTGCTGAAGCCACAGGATTGCATCACGTGCATCCTGCCGTACGCATTTATATGCAGCCAAATACGATAGCCTCGATTTGGGGAGCAGGTCTTGTTCTAGGAGGCTGCGATGTCTGCCACCACTTGACACAACAATCTCAGCCTCCAGAAGCACTGCTCTTCCATGAGGTCAAAGAAACTGAGCCTCTGCCTGTATACCCTGTTTACGTGGGTAGTGCTTCCTGCAACCACAACCTCTTTGCTGCTGCTCCCCTCTCTGCTGACTACCTGTAGGTCTCTCCACAGCAGGCTGTTGCTGCTGCTGATGGTCATCTTGCTCCTAGTCCGAAATCCAATCTAAGGCATCACCCATCGTGAACTTGAGTCTCAATAACTCCGAAGTACACAAATTAGCCTCTCACTAGAAGTACTCTCAGCAAACCATTTCCCAGTGGGAGGTCAGAAAGCAGCCATGAGCACTGAGTATTTATTGCAGTATTTGCCTGACTTGTAATGAGTCCCATGAATTGCCGTTCTCTTCTCGCCATGATTTCAATGGCGAGTTTCAGGAAGACCAGGAAATCTATGCATTAAATTTAACTGCCAGTTAAATATTGTTGCAATCCATTGATTTATACATTCAAATCGCTAACCTGCCTCTCTGGAAGGGGTTACTCTCACGCAACCGAACGCACTCGAGTTAAACCCGAAAGTTGGGGCCGGATTCCGGACCACTGACATTTGGCAAACTTAACTCCCCAGCAACATCTAAACCCACACGCTCTTCAATGTTAAATCCCCCCGACCCCGTTATCTCGCTTTCTCTCTACACAGATACTACCTGACCACCTGAGGGTATCCAGCATTTTCTGTTTTTATTCCAGAAGAGGACTCATTTGCAGGGCTACGGGAGAAAAGCTGGGGAGTGGGATTAAATTGGGCCGCTCTTTCAGAGTCGGCACAGGTGCGATGGGTCGAATGGCCTCCTTCTGTGCTGTAAGATTCTATATCGTTGCTGTGGTAGTTCATCAGCTGTCTAGTAAGTAAAAACTTGCATTTATATGGCTCCTTCCACATGCTCAGAGCCAATAGATTACTTATGAAATATAGTCACTCTTGTTTTGTAAGCGAACACAGCAGCTAATCTGTGTACAACAAGGTTCCACAAACAGTAGTGAAGTGAATGACCAGTTAACAAGAAGCAAAAGAAGGACATTTCACTTTTCAGGGGGTTAAATATTTATTTCAAAACAAAGAGTGCTACTAAAAGTCACATTTTATATTTAAATACCAAAATTCTTTGTGCAACTGAAAGTACTTTGACTTTACTTGGTAACCATGAACTTTTGTTCTTCGAATAACACCCACGCTTAAGTTTAGCAGTTTGGGCTCAGGCCAATGCTTAGAACTATGCCCAGCCGTGAGCTAACAAGACTTATCTGGTGGCACATCTCACTGATAAACTACCCTTTGTGTAAGTCTCGTATCTCAACATTTAAAAAAAAATACTTGCAGACATCCCGTGACATTGCGCATGGTGTGGTGGAGGTTCCCTTGGAGAATAGTGTGAAGTAGTGAAAAGATTTTCAAGTTGATTAACAGTCTGAAAGCCCATCACATGAATTCTCCTCCCAAGGCTGTACGCATTCTTATACCAGCCGAAAAGGGGGCTAGTCCTATAGTAGAGGATTCGATACTGAGGGGGTGGAGGTCTCTCTCACCCATCAGACAGAAGCATTCTGCTAGACTTTAACCCAGAATTTAGAAAAGAAAGACTTGCATTTATATAGCACCTTTCAGACCACTGGACATCCCAAAGCGCTTTACAGCCAATGAAGTACTTTTTGAAGTGTAGTCACCGTTGTAATGTGGGAAACATGGTAGCCAATTTGCGCACAGCAAGCTCCCATAAATAGCAATGTGATAATGACAAGATAATCTGATTTAGTCATGTTAATTGAGGGATGTATATTGGCCATGACACCGGAGATAACTCCCCTACTCATCTTCGAGTAGTCCCATGGGATCTTTCATGCCCACCTAAGAGAGCAGATGGGGCCTCAGTTTAACGTTTCATCCGAAAGATGGCACCTCTGACAGTGCAGCACTCCTTCAGTACTGGACTGGAGGATCAGCCTAGAATTTTGAGCTCAAGCTTACGGCGTGAGACTGGAACGCACAACGTTCTGACTCAGGCGAGAGTGCTACCCACTGAGCCACGGCTGGCACTTAGGGGTGGACCTCCGGTCTTCACTTTCTAGCAGTGTGTGGAAGAGGGTGTGACCCGGCACCTCCTGCTTCAGAGGCAGGAAGGCTACCACTAAGCAAAAGGCTCACTCTAGGTGGAGGTCATGCTGTTTTATATATCAATGGGGTGTTAACCGCAAAGTGTGTACTTGGCTTCCACGTGCTCCGTGTGCTCCCACCCTCCTATATGCTTCAGAGAAGTACTACCAACGCTACCTCTGCAAAATCCTGCAAATCCATTGGCAGGATAGGCGCACCAACGTCAGCGTTCTCTCAGGGCAACATCCCCAGCATCGAGGCATTGACCACATTCGATCAGCTCCGATGGATGGGCCACATTGTCCGCATGCCCGCAACCGCTCCACTCCGAGCTACGTCACAGCAAGCGAGTCCCAGGAGGGCAGAGAGAACACTGCAAGGACATCCTCAAAACCTCCTTGAAAAAATGTAATCCCCACCGACTCTTGGGAATCCCTGGCCCAAGACCACTCAAAGTGGAGGAGAAGCATTCGAGAAGATGCCGAACACTTCGAGTCTCTTCGCCGGGAGCACGCAGAAGACAAGTACAAACAGTGGAAGGAGCGTACGACAAACCAAGCACCCCACCCACCCATCCCTCCAACCATTATTTTCCCCACCTGTGACAAACACTGTAGACCCCACATTGGTCTCATCAGTCACCTCAGAACTTATTTTAGTGTGGAAGCAAGTCATCCTCGACTCCGGGGGACTGCCTAAGAAGAAGAGTGGCTGGGAAACAATGATGGGGGAAATGTAAGTTTGACATTTACTGGCAGTGTGTGCTATATGCAGGATTATTACTATAACTTGTAGATGTTTGGATCAGCTGGGAGCATTGCAATTGACCTCAAACACCTGGGATAGCGAGGAGAAACTTTGCCTACATTTCCTGCTCCTGATTGCCATCCATTGACTGCTGCTGACCTGTGGGCATATATAACATCAGGTGAAGACAGGGTTGAATTTGGTGTCATCCCTCCATGGTTGAGTTGCCTGCCAATACTCATTGACTAGGCTCAGACATGAAGAATAGTTGCTTCAGCGAGGTGCTCAAAGACTGAGAGTGCTCATGGAACCCTATTCCACCAAATACTGACGCACACTTTCCAGCTTATTTTTCCACTCCCTAGCCCAGGGGGTATGAGACCACTTGTAGTGACCCTACCACTGCCACTTTTAGCTAATTGAGTGCATAATGAGCATTGGGACCTTACTGGTCAATATGCCTTAACTACTCACTGAATAAACATGCTGAACATCGGGGGAACTCTCCTAAATATTTTTCTAAGCCTTCTGTTCATTTGTCTTACATTGAAAAACTGCATGTAAAATCATAATTACACTGTGTAGTGATTTGGCTTGAAGCCACGTCTAAAGTCCTTGACCTGCCCTCTACCACAAAGAACTGCAACATGGAATAATTTAAATCTGTCTCCTTTCATAAGCAGGGTGTGGCATAATAAGGTAATTTGCATGGAGTCCGATAATATCTAAATTCGATCCAGACTATTAAAAAAAAACAATTAGATCCCTTAAGAATGATTAGATCTAACTGCTTTGATCCAGTTCAATAATCATGGCTTCCTTTATTCCTATGGTTAACATCACATATACCTGGTAAAATATAATTTATTATGCACCAATGTGTCAAAGGTGGCCTTTTATTTTGCATGATGTAAATAGATTGACCTGTTATGCTCCGTTCACCCTCCAATTCAATGATTCTACAACTCTTTTTGAAGGACAGACCACAATGCATATTGATCAAGCAGCCAAGCACCACCAACTGCATTGTGATCAGGCACAGGAACTGTGGTGATTTCCCCCCTCTGGCCTGTTTAACCCTGGGTGGGGGAAGGCGGCTGAGATTGCCTGTAGCATCCCAACTAAAGCCTGCCTTTTATTAGTTAACTCATTGCAGACCAGTGATCAAAGCTGGTTTGCATGGCATCGTACTATCCAGAGTCATCCTGCAGAGGAGCTGATTCCAGCATTTGGACTGTGCTGTATTAAGGTATGTCCTCCCTGATTTCTTTATGGAATTTGGTGAGTATCATGGTAACAAAAGGCAATTCTCACTTTTTCAAGGACAAGACGGCCCAAGAGACAGCTGTACTGCATCATACAAAGCCAGTGTTATGTATGAAACACCATGTAATCAGCATTTCTACTGCCACCAGAGGGCGCATCTGTTGGAGTCCCAAGGTATCCCAGCATCCCTTGGGAGCACTGCATATAAGTAGGCCTCCCATGCTGTGCGAGCACTCTGGAGTCAGAATAAAGAGACTAAGGTCACACTTACTCAAGTCTACAGTACTCAGTCACATTGCTTTATTTGAGACATAACAGCCAGGCTCCAGCACCGATCACTGGTCTCTGCTGAAATAACTGGTCTCACATATAATAGAGGTGATCCAAAACTTGGCAGCCCATGTCCTAACTCGCACGAAGTCCTGCTCACCCATCACTCCTGTGCTCGCTGACCTACATTGACTTCCGGTTAAGCAATGCCTCGATTTCAAAATTCTCATCCTTACTTTCAAATCCCTCCATGGCTTCAGCCCTCCCTATCTCTGTAACCTCCTCCAACCCCACAACTCCCCGAAATGTCTGCGCTCCTTTAATTCTGCCCTCATGAGGATCCCTGATTGGTGGCCCTCAACCATTGGTGGCCGTGCCTTCTGTTGCCTAGGCCCTAAGCTCTGGAACTCCCTGTCTAAATCTCTCTGCCTCTCTATCTCTCTTTCCTCCTTCAAGACGTGCATTAAAACATACATCTCTGACCAAACCTTTGGTCACCTGTGCCAATTTCTACTTATGAGGCTTGGTGCCAAAATTTTAGCGCATAATACTCCTGTGAAGCGCCTTAAGATGTTTCACTACATTGAAGGCGCTATATAAACACAAGTTGTTGTTGTTGTTGAAAGTTTGACAGTAGGTAGCTAAAGGCATTAAAATGGCCAACAGTATTTTGTGTTTTATAAATAGGGCAAAGATCATGACAGATTTATATAAGTCAATAATTAGCCCACAGCTAGAGTACTGTGTGGATCCCAATATAGAAAGAGAATAAAAGCCATAGGGAGCATAACACGTGGATTACCAGGGTCATACCAGGGAGAGGAGAGAATTGGGACAAATTCCACTGGAGCAGGTTAATGGCAAAGGAGCGTCAACTTAAAATGGTCACTGAGGATCAGGGGAGAAGCCAGTAGATATTTCTTTCCACAGTACTTATAAGAGCATGGAATATTTGCCACAGGGAGTGATTGAGGCAGAAACCATTATAACTGTAAGGAGAAAAGTGGATAAATATTTGAAGCAGCAGATAATACAGGACTACGGGGTGAGTTCAGGGTCATAGAATTTGTTTTGGATTGCTTTAGCACAGAACCTCAACAAAAGCCCACCCTGGTGCCCGAAGGCAAGCTGGGTCAGACTGCCCCAGCAGCCACTGAGTTGCTGCAGTCTGCAGCCGAATCCCCTCCAGCCCACGTTTCTTGAGGTCACCAAATATGAGCATCTCAAGAGACCTTGAATGAGCGACAGTAGTCTGCCACCTCCTGTGCTGAAGCCACTGGGTGAGCACCTCATAGGAGCAGTAGAGTAGGTAAGACAGGGACCAGGGGCTCACACCAGGGAGATAATTAGTGTTTAGACATTTGTGTGAGTAAGTAAAATGATAAACCTTTTAGAAATCATTGTGTAAAGAGTGTTCCTGTAGTAACTGGTGACCTTGCAGCGTCAGTTAACATGAATACCGATGTTGGTCTTTGGAGGCATGCAATGAATTCGAGGGTGGAAGGACTGGGACAGATGTCGAACATAACTGTTAATGCAAGGGAGCAGGGATTGTTCAAAATGAAGAACCGTCAATGAGCTGCGGCCAAAGAGATCTGGCTGCAGGCAGGGATTGGAGCTTTCCAGCTTAGCAAGAACAATTTACATTTGTATAGCGCCTTTAATGTAGAAAAACGTCCCAAGATATAGAAGCATAGTCACCGTAATGAGGCAAAGTAGGAGATATTAGAAGGGGTGAAAAAGAAATGGAATTTAAGGATGGTCTTAAAGGAGAAGAGGGAGGTGGAGAGGCGCAGAGGTTTAGGGATGGAATTTTAGAGCCTAAATTCCTGACAGCTGAAGGCATGGCTGCCAATGGTGAGGAGCAAGGTGTGCATAAGAGGCCAAAGTTGGAGGAATGCAGAGTAGAGACAAAAATGGCACCGGGAACATAACTGTATCTATCACTTGACTCCAATTTGCATACATTAATGTCTCCCTCCTGTATCCATTGGGAGCTTCGGTCTCTTAAATCAAAGTCTTCCCGACAATCAGCGTGGGCGACCCTCCGGTGCTAAGTCGGTGGTCCCACTACCAACCTGCTTCGAGGTGTAAGCAGGTCGACGGAAAGATGAAAAGCAGCCCAGGTATCTCTGCCACTATTTCCAAATTCTGACTGCTATTATTATTTTTTTATACAGTTTATAGCGGCGTAAAAGTGGCAAAATATTTTGCACTCACATAAATGAGCTATATATCTTGTTGTAGCTTGCTGTTGTGTCACTTTAGCTTCAGATGTTTAGAGCAGGTACAGACACAGATTATCTCTAAATCTATGGAGAGGTTGCCAACTGCATTCCAGCAATCAGGGAGGAGGCAGGTTTCAACAAGAGCAGTGGCTGAACAGCATGCTGAACAATGGAGCAGAATTTTTTTTTTATTGGGGTTAAAATCAAACTGATCTGAAACTCTCAGAGTGGAATATCTTGGTAATTGGTAGAGAAATGGCAGAGAGATAGTAGGGGCAAAAGGAAATATCGTCTAATTGGTGGGATGTGACGAAAGGATGTCCTTAGAGATCTGTAATGACGCCTCAACTTCTCACCATAGATATTAATAATTTGGATGAAGGAATTGAGAGTATTACTGTATATCCAAATTTTCAGATGGTACTAATTTAGGAGGACACGGTAAGCTGTGTGGGTGTGAACAGAAAGTTATAAAGGTACATAGGCAGGCTAAGTGAGTCGCAAAAATAATGGCAGTTGGAATTCAATGTGTGGCAGTGTGGGGTCATCCATTTTGGGTCCAAGAAAGACAATTTGGAATATTTTCTTGATGGTAAGAGACTCGGAGCTGTGAAGGAGCAAAGAGATTTGGATGTCCATGTACACAAATCACTAAAAGCTATTGCACAGGTACAAAAAGTAATCAAAAAGGCTGATGGAATATTGGTCTTTATCCCAAGGGGTTGGAAAACATAGAAACATAGAAAATGGCTGATCATGCAACTTCAGTACCCCATTCCTGCTTTCTCTCCATACCCCTTGATCCCTTTAGCCGTAAGGGTCACATCTAACTCCCTTTTCAATATATTTAACAAACTGGCCTCAACAACTTTCTGTGGTAGAGAATTCCACAGGTTCACAATTCTTTGAGTGAAGAAGTTTCTCCTCATCTCAGTCCTAAATGGCTTACCCTTTATCCTTAGACTGTGACCCCTGGTTCTGGACTTCCCCAATATCGGGAACATTCTTCCTGCATCTAACCTGTCCAATCCTATCAGAATTTTATATGTTTCTATGAGATCCCCTCTCATTCTTCTAAATTCCAGTGAATATAAGCCTAGTTGATCCAATCTTTCTTCATATGGCAGTCCTGCCATTCGGGAATCAGTCTGGTGAACCTTCACTGCACTCCCTCAATAGCAAGAATGTCCTTCCTCAGATTAGGAAACAAAACTGTAAACAATATTCAAGGTGTGGCCTCACCAAGTCCCTGTACAACTGCAGTAAGACCTCCCTACTCGTTTACTCAAATCCTCTCGCTATGAAGGCCAACATACCATTTGCCTTCTTCACCGCCTGCTATACCTGCGTGCCAACTTTCAATGACTGATGTACCATGACACCCAGGTCTCGTTGCACCTCCCCTTTTCCTAATCTGTCACCATTCAGATAATATTCTGCCTTCCTGTTTTTGCCACCAAAGTGAACAACCTCACAGTTATCTACATTATACTGCATCTGCCATGCATTTGCCCACTCATCTAACCTGTCCAAGTCACCCTGCAGTCTCTTAGCATCCTCCTCACAGCTCACACTGCCACCAAGCTTAGTGTCATCTGCAAACGTGAAGAAATAACATTCAATTCCTTTGTCTAAATTATTAATGTATATTATAAATAGCTGCGGTCCCAGCACTGAACCTTGCGGTACCCCATTAGTCACTGCCTGCCATTCTGAAAAGGACCAGTTTATTCCTACTCTTTGCTTCCTGTCTACGGACAAGTTCTCTATCCACATCAATACATTACCCCCAATACCATGTGCTTTAATTTTGCACACTAATCTCTTGTGTGGGACCTTGTCAAAAGCCTTTTGAAAGTCCAAATACACCACATCCACTGGTTCTCCCTTGTCCACTCTATTAGTTACATCCTCAAAAAATTCTAGTAAATTTGTCGAGCATGATTTCCTTTTCATAAATCCATGCTGACTTGGACCAATCCTGTCATTGCTTTCCAAATGCATTGCTATTACATCTTTAATAATTGATTCCAACATTTTCTCCACTACTGATGTCAGGCTAACCGGTCTATAATTCCCTATTTTCTCTCTCCCTCCTTTTTTAAAAAGTGGGGTTACATTAGCTACCCTCCAATCCATAGGAACTGATCCAGAATCTATAGAATGTTGAAAAATGACTACTAATGCATCCACTATTTCTAGGGCCACTTCCTTAAGTACTCTGGGATGCACACTATCAGGCCCTGGGGCTTTATCGGCCTTTAATCCCATCAATTTCCCTAACATAATTTCCTGACTAATAAGGATTTCCTTCAGTTCCTCCTTCTCGCTAGACCCTCGGTCCCCTAGTATTTTCTGAAGGTTATTTGTGTCTTCCTTAGTGAAGACAAAACCAAAGTATTTGTTCAATTGATCAGCCATTTGTTCCCCGTTATAAATTCACCTGATTCTGACTGCAAGGGACCTGCATTTGTCTTCACTAATCTTTTTCTCTTCACATATCTATAGAAGCTTTTGCAATCAGTTTTTATGTTCCCTGCAAGCTTACTCTCATACTTTATTTTCCCCCTCCTAATTAAACCCTTTGTCCTCCTCTGCTGAATTCTAAATTTCTCCCAGTCCTCAGATTTGCTGCTTTTTCTGGCCAATTTATATGCCTCTTCCTTGGAGTTAACACTACCCCTAATTTCCCTTGTTAGCCACGGTTGAGCCACATTCCCCGTTTTATTTTTATGCCAGACAGGGATGTACAATTGTTATAGTTCATCCATATGATCTTTAAATGTCTGCCATTGCCTATCCACCGTCAACCCTTAAATATCATTTGCCAGTCTATCCTAGCCAATTCATGTCACATAGCATCAAAGTTACCTTTCTTTAAGTTCAGGACCCTAGTCTCTGAATTAACTGTCACTCTCCATCTTAATGAATAATTTTACCATATTATGGTCACTCTTCCCCAAGGGGCCTTGCACAACAAGATTGCTAAATAATCCTCTCTCATTACACAACACCCAGCCGAGGATGGCCAGCTCTCTTGTTGGTTCCTCGACATATTGGTCTAGAAAACCATCCCTAACACACTCCAGGAAATCCTCCTCCACCGCATTGCTACCAGTTTGGTTAGCTCAATCTATATGCAGATTAAAGTCATCCACCCATGATAACTGCTGTAACCTTATTGCACACATCCCTAATTTCCTGTTTGATGCCATCCCCAACCTCACTACTACTGTTTGGTGGTCTGTACACAACTCCCACTAGCGTTTTCTGCCCTTTGGTGTTCTGCAGCTCTACCCATAAAGATTCCACATCAACCAAGCTAATGTCCTTCCTTACTATTGTGTTAATCTCTTATTTAACCAGCAACGCTACCCCACCTCTTTTTCCTTTCTGTCTATCCTTTCTGAATATTGAATACCTCTGGATGTTGAGTTCCCAGCCTTGGTCACCCTGGAGCCATGTCTCCATAATCCCAATTACATCATATCCGTTAACAGTTAACTGCGCAGTTAATTCATCCACCTTATTACGAATGCTCCTTGCATTGAGACACAGAGCCTTCAGGCATGTTTTTTTGATGCTCTTTGTCCTTTTAGAATTTTGTTGTCATGTGGCTCTTTTTGATTTTTGCCTTTGATTTCCCTGCCCTCCACTTTTCCTTATCTCCTTTCTACCTTTTGCTTCTGCTCCGTTTTACTTCCCTCTGTCTCCATTCAAAAGTGAGGAAGTGATGCTTCAGCTGTACAGAGCCTTGGTAAGACCACACCTGGAATATTGTGTTCAGTTTTGGCCATTGACCCTCAGGAAGGATATATTGACCTTGAAGGGATACAGCATAGATTCACCAAAATGATAGCAGGGCTTAAAGGGTGAAATTATGAGGCCACGTTGCATAAACTTGGTTTGTATTCCCCTGAGCTCAGAGGTTGAGGGGTGATCTAAAATAATAAACGGATTCCTTAGGGTAGATACAAAGAAGCTATTTTCTCTGGTGGGGAATCCAGAACGAGATGGCATCATAAAATTAGAGCTAGGCCATTTAGAAACAAAATCAGGAGGCACTTTTTCATCCAAAGTGCAGTGGAAATCTGGAGCGCTCTCCTCACAAGGCTATGGATGTTGGTTCAATTCAAATTAAGATCGCTAAATATTAGTTGGGTAAGGATATCAAGGGATATGGGGCTAGAACCTCCACTTTTTTGCATGCTTACACCCACTTAACGTCCATTTTACCACTGAAATGATGTATAACGCCCACATATCGCCCATTTTGGCACAAAGTTAAAACTGCCGGGCATTTTTCAGAAATTTATCGCTGAGCGTTACTCCAAGAAAAAATATTACCGCACGCCCACATTTTTGGGGGCAGAATCAGCAGAATGGGCGAATTCAACGCCCATAATGTCGATCAGCGTTACACGGAATTAACGCCGAGATTCAATATTAATGCCCGCCCACTATTTTTTTGTCGTCAAGAGCATATTAACCCAAACTAGCGGCCATGGAGGTCGCCTAGCGTCAATTTCACCACCTCGTACACATCGCCCACAATATCGCCCGCTCAAAAAAACCGCCCGCAAATGTGGAACTAACCGGAACGAATCACAGCGTTATGGACGCCATGTTCTAGATCACATGTTGCGTCCTTTAAAAGGCTGCTGCGCTTCAACCTCGGTGGAGTTTGAATGTACTCTGCAAGTCGTTGGAGTTGATGTGAACACCTCTAAAAACATCTTCACCATGCAGTGACCGATTGGAATTGAAGAGGTGTGTTCGTCACGACATTCCTTGTTTGTGAGCAATCGGTGTAAAACAGAGAGCTACTGCAATGGGGCCTGTCCTTTCTCCCCCTCTCTTGATGATCAATTACATACAGCAGACTCGACATCGCCGAAGGAACGCTCAACTGCATTATGTGCCCAATATAAGAAGTGACAGACAGATGAGGAGGATCAGACGTTACACGTCCCACAAGTAAAAGGAGAAGCATTCTTACCTCAACTTGCCCGACACCACCTGCCTTCGGAGACTGTGCTTCCACAAAGAGGTTATCACTGAGGTATGCCAGCTGTTAAGGGCAGATCTGCAGCCTGCCAGCACCATCAGTACTGCACTGTCCGTCGAGGTCAAAGTTACCGCGGCGCTGTCATTCTACGCCTCGGGTTCTTTTCAGGCCACAGCTGGCGACATTTGCGGACTTTCTCAGCATGCCATACATCGCTGTATTAGACAGGTCACTGAAGCCCTGTACACACGCAGGAGAATCTTGATCTGCTTCCTATGACCAGGGAGACAGAGTGAAAGGGCTCTAGGAGTCTCCAGAATTGCAAACTTCCTCAAGGTGCAGGGAGTAATATACTGTACGCACATCACGATGCGGTCACCTTTTCAGGATGCAGAGGTTTTCAGGAACCGCAAGGAATTCCACTCCCTGAATGTACAACTGGTTGTCAACCACCAGCAAATTATACTGGCAGTGAATGCTCAATTTCCGGGCAGCATCCATGATGCTCACATCCTATGTGAGAACACTGTATCATATTTGTTTAACAATGAGCCACAAGGTCAATGCTGGGACAAAGGATATGGCCTCGCCACCTGGCTGATGACCCCCCTGCATGATACCCACACCGAGGCCGAGAGGCAATACAACAAGAGCCACAGAGCAACTCGCAATATCGTGGAGAAAACCATTGGAGTGCTGAAGCAGCGCTTTAGATGCCTGGACCATTCAGGAGGCGAGCTCCAATACCACCCTGAGCAGGTAGCTCAATTCTTGGTGGTGTGCTCCATGCTACACAACTTGGCTATCAGGAGGGGACAAGAATTGCCTGATGAGTTTGACAGTCCACCTCACCAGAGAGAGGAAGAGGAGGATGAGGAGACGGACACTGACATCAGCCCAGACAATCAGGCTGATGCTGAAGCCATGCCCCCACCCCACTGTAGACCGCATGCAAGGCCCATGGTGGCATGATAGCTGCAAGAGCCTTACGTCAGGAGCTCATCAATGATTGCCTGAAAGAACGTTGGTGTTATTTACAAGGCTGGGTGTGCAGGTCATACATCAATGGTAGGCATTACCTTGGTGACAGTTAAAGTTCAAATTGATTGAAGTTAAGTGTGATTATACCCTTTAGAATATAAGAACATAAGAAATAGGAACAGGAGTAGGCCATATGGACCCTCGAGCCTGCTCCGCCATTCAATAAGATCATGGCTGATCCGATCATGTTAAGGAATCACCAGCTATCTGAGCCAATGTGCTACAAGGTTTTGTTAAATAAAAAACATTTAAACCGAACATTAGTCTGAAATCATCAGTATTTCTGTTCAAACCTCTTCCCCACCCCCGCTTCTCTTCCCCACCTCTACCCCTTGCCTTTCCCCTCCTGACTCTAAGCCACCTGGCTGAGGAGGTCCTCAGGCGATGTTTCATTGGGGGGGGAGGCGGGTGGAGGGGTGACGGGTGACGGCCAAAGCGCTGCTTAGATGGTTACGGGAGAGGACGGTCCCGAGGTGGGAACGTGCTCCGAGCCATAAGCAAGATGTTGCTGCTGGCTCTCGTGTGGTTGGCAATGGGGATGCATCACCTTGGGGTTCAGTGCGGCGCTCTGGGACCACTGGGAACCCTCTGCCACCAGTGTTCCTGGTTACCAGCTCCAGAGTCTCTTCCATGTTATATCC
This sequence comes from Pristiophorus japonicus, assembly GCF_044704955.1. NCBI lineage: Eukaryota > Metazoa > Chordata > Chondrichthyes > Pristiophoridae > Pristiophorus > Pristiophorus japonicus. The sequence goes on from NC_091987.1 coordinate 105,247,455, forward strand.
TATTTTTTGAACAAAAACTCGGTGCCAACTATGTTCTTGGTGCTTCGTAGGCTTCTTGCTGCTGGTGAATCTCCAACAGCCAAACAAGCACACACCACAGCCACACATGCTTTCAGTGCCTCTGAGCTCCCTCTCTCTCTGTCTCCTCTTCTGCGCATGTCATGATGACCCTTAACCTACTGAATCACGGGAATTGAGTGTTGCCATTCCATTGCTAAGGATGGCCAAACTTTACGGCAGAAGGTCAAAAAAAAATAATGCTACCGCCCATTTGATATCGCTTGCAGTAACGCCCAATATTCAAAAATGTAAACTAGGTGTTTTGAGAATGGGCGAGAAGCCGGCGATCTGAAAACCCTTTTTTAATGCCAGAAATAATGCCGATTTTTTGGGTGATACGCACAAAAGTGGAGGTTCTAGCCCATGGAGTTGAGGTTCAGATCAGTTAGATCTAATTGAATGACTGGACACACTGAACAATCCTGTTCCTATTTTAACCATCTTCCTTTGTAACTCCTCCTGCAGTTTATCTCCTCATGGTCGAGCTCTGTTGGGTGGGTCACATCATCCGCATGCCCGACACAAGACTCCCTAAGCAAGCGCTTTACTCGGAACTCCTACAAGCGAGCCCCAGGTGGGCAGAGGAAACATTTCAAGGACACCCTCAAAGCCTCCTTGATAAAGTGCAACATCCCCACTGGTACCTGGCAATCCCTGGCCCAAGACTGCCCAAAGTGGAGGAAAAGCATCCAGGAGGGCACTGAGCACCTCGAGTCTCGTCGCCAAGAGCATGCAGAAACCAAGCGCAGACAGCGGAAGGAACATGCGGCAAACCAGGCTCCCCACCCACCCTTTCCTTCAACCAGTGTCTGCCCCACCTGTTACAGAGACTGTGATTCCCATATTGGACTGTACAGTCACCTGAGAACTCACTTTTAGAGTGGAAGCAAGTCTTCCTTAATTTCGAGGGACTGCCTATGATGATGATCTTCTTATCTCTTGAAGGCACTGACTCTCACGCAGGCAGAGTTTCACCCTTCAGCGCCGTAACCTCGTAACCATTCTTTGGCTGTGAGCCAAACATAGTGAGTGCCGATGTACTGAGTTAGCATGTGGGGTTGGTGGGCATAGGGCATTGGGCTTTAACGTCAAATCAGATCTGTATCCGCACCTGATCCTCACTCAGGTGCACTTTCCAGCAAGAGTCACTCGAGAGTGATCAGATATGGACACATGGGTTGATTTTTCTTCTTGCTAGCATTGTAGTAGTGAAGCTAATTGTTCTTCCCCTATCTCCATCTTTGGCTGACGTCAGCACAGACTGGGGATTGGATCTTACTGTTTGATATGGCTCCGTACCAGGCTAGTTAACTGAGAAAGAAAAACTCCCATTTGTATTCTGGTTATCACATTGCTCAGAAACACCAAAGCACTTCAAAATTGTTTTGAAATGCAGTGACAAACACCGCAGTTATTTTGCACTCGGCAAGATTACAAAAAAACAGTCATGACTCGGATATGCAGTTAGTCCGTTGAGGGAATAATGTTAGCCTGGACACCAGGAGAACTCCCTGCAACTCTGCTATTGGGTGCCATAGGATCTTTAATATCCACCTAAACCATTGGAACAGGCAGCTATAGGTGGATGTCTCATCAAAACCTCGATGAAGAGGAATTCTATTTTGTCAACTTGTATTTATATAGCACCTTTTAATGTAGTAAAATGTCCCAAAGTGATTCACAGGAGAGTTATTAAACAAAATTTGACATCGAGCCACATAAGAAGAAATTAGGGTAGATGACCAAAAACTTAGTCAAAGTGGTAGGTTTTAAGGAGCGTCTTAATGGAGGAAAGAGATGTAGAGAGGTGGAGAAGTTCAGGGAGGAAATTCCAGAGCTTAGTGTCTAGGCAGCTGAAGATTGAGTGATTAAAATCAGGGATGCTCTAGAGGCCATAATAGATTAGCTCAGATATCTTGGAGGGTTGTGGGGCTGGAGGTGGTTCATCATCATAGACAGTCCCTCGGGGTTGAGGATGACTTGCTTCCACACTAAAAATTAGTACTCAGGTGACTGATGAACTAATTTTAAATGGTAGAAGTTGCCTGTGCGTGAATTCTTTTCACGTAGGGTGCCCGTTGCACATCAGCCACCACATGGGCTTAACGGAGCAAGGTCTTGGTTCAGTGGCAAGGGATCCAAGACGGCTGGAGACCAGGCTCTGCTGCATTTGCCAATACATACACACAAACTCAAACATACTCCTGCTGTCCTCCTTCTTTTCTCCTTCCCACAGGACCTCAGTCAAAGGAGCAGTTTGGAGCGTGAGGCTGGAGCACAAGGCTGGAGCTGTGGGCAAAAAAACAGTCCGATTTCATGGGACAGTCAGAGGAGCAGTTTAGAGTTTGGAGCGCGAGGCTGGAGCTATGCACAAATCAAAAAAAGCTAGCCACAGTTACAGAAATAGGGAGAGGCGAGGCCAAGGATGAGAATTAAAAAAATTAAGCAATGCTTAACTGAGACAATATAGCAAGCACAGGGGTGAATGGGACTTGGTGCGAGTTAGGACACGGGCAGCAGAGTTTTGGATGACCTCAAGTTTATGAAATGTAGAACGTAGGAGACCAAACAGGAGTGCATTTGGATAGTCAAGTTTAAAGGTAACAAAGGCATGGATGAGGGTTTCAGCAGTGAATGAGCTGAGACAAAGGCAGACTCTGGCAATGCTACGGAGGTGGAAGTAGGCGGTCTTAGTTATGGTGCGGATATGTGGTCGGAAGCTCATTTCAGGGTCCAATATGACACCAAGGTTGCGAACAGTCTGGTTCAGCCTCAGACGGATGCTAGAGAGAGGGATGGAGTGAGTGGCTTGGAAACAGTTTGTTTGCCATAGAAAACAATATCAAATCAGTATGATGATTCGCTTTGTGTGAACACACAGTAACTTGTCTGACTCCTGTGATGTGTGTGTGCTTGTTGTTTTGGACTAAGCTCTTTCTAGGGACTGAGGTATGTGGTACTGTATTGCAATGACAATCAGCAGCACTGCTACACCTTGCTGTCACAGCACTGTAAAACCCCAGACAATTTTCCGAATTGTAACCACCTCCTTCCTGTTTATCTGAATGTGAGTATTCTGGCTAGGGCTGGTATGACTAAGATTCATTATCAGTGTGGGAAAGATGCATTTCAAACACTTAAACAGCATATAAATATCAATTATCAGAAAGCAGCAGACATTCACACAGAAAATGTTTTTATTTTTAGTATACAGCAACAGAAATAATGTGCTGATATCTCAACAAAAGTAAAATTGTCATGACTGAGAGACCCCCTCTCGGAACCTCAGTTTTAAAAAGCGATAGTTTAAACATGTTCTGGTCTCAAACCGTTGCCCAATATTTAACGATGTACCAACACTTTTAGAGCAGAATTATTAAGCATCAAACCAAAAAAAGCAGACCTGAAATATTTACCTGTAATAATTGCAACAGTGGCTCATCCGACAATGTATCAAGGCAATAGTGAACAATCCAATGTGGTTTATGCTGGAGTTTTAATTAGGGCCATGTCACATATTCCAATGCAATAGCTTCCAGGTCACTCGCTGGAGCCTCAGCCTTGAAAAGGCATTGGACAACGTATGTTTCAGCATGGATTTGATTGTTTGTATTGGCATTGGATTGCACAGACAGACGCAGTTTGGGTGTGTGCAGCTCGATGACAAGCTTCGACAAGTATTGTAGGCACTGTATTTTCTTCCAATGTTGTAATGATGTCTCAGCATGGCACCTTGGTCATTGGTGAGCAATTGTTTGTGAAAATATCTCACCTGTTGGACATCATGAGTCATAATGCACACAAACTGATCTGCTTTATATATTATTAAGATATTTGCATTGTTTGTAATTAACGGAGCAAATGATCTGCTACAATGCAACATCACATAACAAATCCTGAAAATGTCTACTCTCGCCACACCACCACGATTTGCTGAGCGGAAATTTTGCATAACAACGAAGGGTCATCGACCTGAAACGTTAACTCTGTTTCTCTCTCCACAGATTCTGCCTGACCTGTGAGTATTTCCAGCATTTTCTGTTTCTAAGACCCAGTGGCAATTTTCTTAGCTGATCTGTTAATTTGCCATGTGCAAGTCTTTCTTTTCTATCTATATATATATATATATATATATATATGTATGTATTATATATATGGGGCTGATTTTCACCGGGCAGGAATGGGGTTTGACACTCCAAAAGTCTCGGTGCTGGGCTTACCACCTCATTCCCATTCCCGATACACCTATTGTTATTCCAGCCAGTCTTGTTTCAGGCGGGTGCCTCATTAAGCCATGTAAATCAGAGTCCTATGACATGCCTGGGACCCTGATGGAATTTTCAGTGGGCAAAGTCTCAATTATATATTAACTGATGCCATGGTTGGCTAATATGTCTATCATATTGTCTGTTTTAGCACAACCAGCAACCCTTCAGATTTCATAGTGTCAAACTTGGCTCTGTTGGCAGCACTCTCACCTTTGAGCCAGAAACTTGAGCTCAAAAATCTAGGATGACACTGCAGTGCAGCACTGAGGGTGTGCTGCACTGTTGGAGGTGTCGTCTTTTGGATGAGACATTTAACCAAGGCCCCGTCTGCCCTCTCAGGTGAATGTAAAAGATCCCATGCCATTATTTTGAAGAAGAGCAGGGGAGTTAATCCTTGGTGTCCTTGCCAATATTTATCCCTCAACCAACATCAATAAAACAGATTATCTGGTCAATTATCACGTTGCTGTTTCTGGGAGCTTGCTGTTTGCAAATTGGCAGTTGTATTTCCTACATTACAAGAGTGACTACAGTTCAAAAGTACTTCATTGGCTGTAAGGTGCTTTGGGACATCTTGAGGTTGTGAGAAATGCTATATAAATGCAAGTTATTTCTTTCAAAGTTCCAAAGCAATGAGACTATATTGGTCTGACCTGCTGAGATTTCCAGCATTTTCTGTTTTTATTTCAGATTCCAGCATCTGCAGTATTTTGCTTTTGTGTTGTGTGAGACTGTATTTGTCCTTGACCCTGGCGAATGTTGTGCTTGGAATCTTCCACACTTGTGAAAGATTACCATTAACTCTCTGTGCTGGAATGTCCAATGGCTTACCGCCCAGTTTCTGGATGGGTATTGGCCATTGTGGGCCCTAATCAGGTAAGCAGAAAATTCCCTGCCTGAATTACGCTGGTGGTTTCAAGGTACTGCTGGAGAGCAGACTGCCGGCATGAACCGTCCTGAGATCGCCCTGGCGCGATATTTGGCTGAGCGGTGATCCGTAGGTGAGTATGAAAAAAAACGCCCACGATGATCAGCAGAGCTGGGCGGTAGGTGAGTACTTCTGCAAGAAAAAGGTTAGTGATTGGTTTTTTACTAATTATTTAAAAAATTTGTTGTGGTTATTTAGTTTAAAAAGGTCTTGGGAATGTTTATTTGATTTTTTTATGTGATGTTTTTGGAAAAATTATTTTTATTGTTTTTCTGCTGCTAGGCCCAAATTTTTATTGATTTTTTAATTTATCGCTCATTTTGTTTAGGAATCACCCAATCGACCCTAAATTGCACTTTTTCGCCCATAATGGGGGTGCAACATCCATGTTTTTTGCTCGGCGGATTTTTTGATTTTTTGCGGGGGAGGTTTTCGCTGGCGATAATCTTCTCAATCTTAGCGGTCTTTTGGGTGGCAATCAGGCACTGGCGGGCTGATAGGAAATTCTAACCCTGTCTATGTACATTGGTGCTGATACCATTAACAGAAGCAGTGATACAATCCAGTCACGCTTTCCCTTTGTAATAACAACTGCAACTTCTCCCATGCCACAAACTGCTTGGTAGCAATGTTAGTGTGACTTCCTCGAGATGCAACTACAATAACAGCTGCCCCTAATTAGGTCAATCTATGATCTTATGACGCACTTCAGTTAGTTCCTGTATTGCTGTTTCTTGCTCACAGGTTCAGTTGGCAGTTCTATCCAGCAATCATGCCAACTTTACTACATCTCCTGTACAAATACAATTTCATCCAAACTTAACTGACACACCAAACATGGTATTTTTTATGCTCCTGCCTCAAGGCTTTCAAAGGAGAAATGAGAACATTCCATCACACTCCTGACATGCCTTGTAGGTGGTGGAAACACCCATTTGCCCATCACAAAAATGACTTAACTTCATACCATTTTCAGCATGAGAGTGACTTGAGTCATATAGAGCAGGAAGTTCTCAAGTTTTGGTTCCTCTGCTTGAGTTAGCTGGTTTCAACTGTGATGGGAGTGTCACAATTATCCTCAATGCCCCTTAATAGGGGAATCATCCAGGGCCATCATTCCTGATCACTAGCACATCACCTTTGCTGGAAAGTGTAAGTGTGCGGAAGTTGAGTGAGGATAGGATGGGTTGTGATGCTTTCCACAGCCAAATAGCTCTCCACTCTTCACTGTAAGTACATACAAAGCAAAACTTTGGCCACCAGTACCTTTGGACTCTAATGCAAAACCCTAATGTGAGATCGCACCATCAGCAAACATAGAAAATAGGTGCAGGAGGAGGCCATTCGGCCCTTCGAACCTGCACCTGCATCATCATTCAATATGATCATGTCTGATCATTCACCTCAGTACCCCATTCCTGCTTTCTCTCCATACCCCTTGATCCCTTTAGCCGTAAGGGCCACATCTAACTCCCTTTTGAATATATCTAATGAACTGGCCTCAACAACTTTCTGTGGTAGAGAATTCCACAGGTTCAAAATTCTCTGAGTGAAGAAGTTTCTCCTCATCTCGGTCCTAAATGGCTTACCCTTATCCTTAGACTCTGACCCCTGCTTCTGGACTTCCCCAACATCGGGAACATTCTTCCTGCATCTAACCTGTTCAATCCCATCAGAATTTTATATGTTTCTATGAGATCCCCTCTCATTCTTCTAAACTCCAGTGAATACAAGCCTAGTTGATCCAGTCTTTCTTCATATGTCAGTCTTGCCATCCTGAAAATCAGCCTGGTGAACCTTCGCTGCACTCCCTCAATAGCAAGAATGTCCTTCCTCAGATTAGGAGACCAAAACTGTAAACAATATTCAAGGTGTGGCCTCACCAAGGCCCTGTACAACTGCAGTAAGACCTCCCTGCTCCTATACTCCAATCCTCTCGCTATGAAGGCTAACATGCCATTTGCCGCCTTCACCGCCTGCTGTACCTGCATGCCAACTTTCAATGACTGATGTACCATGACACCCAGGCCTCGTTGCACCTCCCTTTTTCCTAATCTGTCACCATTCAGATAATATTCTGCCTTCCTGTTTTTGCCACCAAAGTGGATAACCTCACATTTATCTACATTATACTGCATCTGCCATGCATTTGCCCACTCACCTAACCTGTCCAAGTCACCCTGCAGCCTCTTAGCATCCTCCTCACAGCTCACACTGCCACCCAGCTTAGTGTCATCTGCAAACTTGGAGATATTACATTCAACTGAATTGAGGTGAAAATTGGAAAAGAAAAAAATTATTCAAGGAGATATTTCATAATCCTCAACAAAGATATATTCCAGTGAGAAACAAAAATTCTATGAGAAGGATGAACCATCCATGGCTAACTAAGGAAGTTAAGGATGGTATCACATTGAAAGAAAAGGCATACAATGTTGCGAAGATTAGTGGTAGGCTAGAAGATTGGGAAAATTTTAGAAACCAAGAAAGGATGACTAAAAAGATAATAGAGGGAGAAAATAGATTGTGAGATTAAAATAGCAAGAAATATGAAAACAGACAGTAAGAGCTTCTACAAGTATATAAAAAAGAAGAGAGTAGCTAAGGTAAATGTTGGTCCCTTGGAGGATGAGATTGGGGAATTAACAATAGGGAACAAGGAAATGTTTTGTGTCTGTCTTCACAGTAGAAGACATTAAAAGCGCCCCAATAATAGTAGAAAATCAGGGGGCAAAAGGGAGGGAGGAAATTAAAACAATCATTATCTCTCGAGAAAAAGTACTAGGTAAACTAATAGGACTAAATGCTGACAAGTCCCTTGGACCTGGTGGCCTGTATCCTAGGGTCTTAAAAGAAGTGGCTGCAGAGCCACATCTAGCCACCCTAGAATCTGGAAAGGTCACAGTGGATTGGAAAACTGCAAATGTAACGCCCCTAATCAAGAAAGGAGGAAGACAGAAAGCAGGAAACTATAGACCAGTTAGCCCAACATCTATCATTGGAAAAATGCTGGAATCCATTATTAAGGAAGTAGTAGCAGGACATTTAAAAAATTCATAATACAATCAAGCAGAGTCAAAAGGGAAATCGTGTTTGCCAAATTTATTAGAGTTCTTTGAGGATGTAATGAGCAGGGTGGATCAAGTGGAACCAGTATATGTGGTGTATTTGGATTTCCAAAAGGCATTCAATAAGGTGCCACATAAAAGGTTACTACACAAGATAAGAGCTCATGGTGTTGAGGTTAATATATTAGCATGGATAGAGGATTGGCTAACTAACAGAAAACAGAGAGTCGGGATAAATGGGTCATTTTCAGATTGACAAACTGTAACTAGTGCGGTGCCACAGGGATCAGTGCTGGAGCCTCAACTATTTACAATCTATATTAATAACTTGGATGAAGGAACCAAGTGTATTGCAGCCAAATTTGCTGACAATACAAAGATAGGTGGAAAAGCAAGTTGTGAGGAGAACAATATAGATAGGTTAAGTGAGTGGACACAAATTTGGCAGAAGGAGTATAATATGGGAAAATGTGAGGTTATCCACTTTGGTAGGAAGAATAGAAAAGCAAAATATTATTTAAATGGAGAGAGACTATGGAATGTTGTGGTAGAGAGGGATCTGGGGGTCCTTGTACATGAAACACAAAAAGTTAGCATACAGTTACAGCAAGTAATTAGGAAGGCAAATGGAATGTTAGCCTTTATTGCAAGGGGGATAGAGTATAAAAGTAGGGAAGTCTTGCTGCAACTGAACAGGGTGTTGGTGAGACCATACCTAGAGTACTGTGTACAGTTTTGGTCTCTTTATTTAAGAAGGGACATACTTGCATTGGAGACAGTTCAGAGATGTAATGTATTTGCTTCGTGGGTTCTTTGCTTAAGAATTCATAGCAACACATTGTTGTTACAAACTGGTTGGTTTATTAACAAAGGCTTAACAATTGCACCACACATTCCCAATTTATCCACTAGGCTCACAACTGCATACCTCATCGTGGATGACTTAGACCCAATTGACTGGGGTTTTATTGAGTCTTGTGAACACCATGTGACTGGCTAAACCACTCACAATGCAACACAAACCTGCGAGCATACTCACAGGTATACATTACAAGAGAAGGTTCACTCAGTTGATTCCTGAGATGAAGGGGTTGTCTTATGAGGAAAGGTTGAGCAGTTTTGGCCTGTATTCATTGGAGGTTAGAAGAAAGAGAGGTGATCTTATTGAAACATATAAGATTCTGAGGGGGCTTGACAGGGTAGATGCTGAGAGGATGTTTCCCCTCGTGGGGGAATCTAGAACTAGGGGCCATAGTTTCAGAATAAGAGGTCGCCCATTTAAGACAGATGAGGAGGAATTTCTTCTCTCATAGGGTCGTGAATCTCTGGAATTCTCTACCCCAGAGAGCTGTGAAGGTTGAGTAATTGAATATATTCAAGGCTGAGATAGACAGATTCTTGAACTATAGGGGAGTCAAGGGTTATGGGGAACAGACAGGAAAGTGGAGTTGAGGCCAAGTTCAGATCAGCCATGATCTTATAGAATGGCAGAGCAGGCTCGGGGGGCCGTGTGGCCTAATCCTGCTCCTATTTCTTATGTAACATGCTCTGTTAATTGTTACGTTTTCTTGATTTGAAAGAAGTGACTGAATCAGAGGGCTTCAATTTTCTCTGCTAGCCGATATAAATAAACAGGTTCACAACTGTGTTTAAAAATAGCCCAGATTAGAATTTTACACTAACGCGTTAATTAACGCATTAACCTACGCATTACATGTCGGTGACATCATCAGGGGTTAAAGAAATGACTGTGCATTTAAAGTGTGAGAGCTGAATTCAAAAATATTTGCAAAAGTGCTGACACAGAATGTGCAATTGATAGTCTCACTGCTGTCATGTGGTCAGTAACTGCCACAAAGACGGCTCCACCTAGTCAGACAAGAATTAAAATGTATACTTTAAAGATCACTTAAAATCACTTGAAATTAAAATTAAATCAATACTTGTAACTTTATTTTCAAAAAATAGTGGTCCACTCAGGTACAATAATGCAATGGTTATGTTGCTGGACTAGTAATCCGGGGACCTGCATGAATAATCCAGGGAACGAGAGTTCAAATCCCAAGAATTTAAATTCAGTTTAAAACAAATTTGGAATAGTATCAATAAAAGTAAAGATGACGCTGTCAGATTGTCATAAAAGGCTGAAATATTTACAACCATCTTCAGCTAGCAGTGCCAAATGCTTGGGCTGATCAGTGACAAATAGCATTTGCGCCACACAAGTGCCTTGCAGTGACCATCTTCAACAAGAGTCTAACACCTCCCGTTGACATTCAATGGCATTGCCACTAACGAGTCCCTCGCCATCAACATCCTGGATTTTGTTTTGTTTGACGACACACTTGTGAAGTGCCATGGGACATTTTGCTACTATAAAGACGATATATAAATGAAAGTTGTTGGTCATTATTAACGAGAAACTCAACTGGACCAGTCACTTAGAGTGGCTTATAGGCAGAGTATTGCAGCGAGTGGCTCACCTCCTGATTCTCCCCTCTACCACAAGTCAGGAGTGCGCTGGAATACTCTCCATTTGCCTGGATCTGCAACTGCAACAAGACTCAAGAAGCTCAGCACCATCCTGATTAACAATTCATCCACTAACATCCAGCACCGGTGTAGCCTGGCTGCAGTGCTTATCATCTACAAGATGCACTGCAGCAACTCGCCATGGCTTATTCGGCAGCACCTCCCAAACCTACAACCTTCACCACCCAGAAGGGCAGCAGGTGCATGGGAACACCGTCACCTCCAAGTCCCCTTCCAAGTCACACACCATCCTGGATTGGACATGGAGGCCGTGATTTCGCCACATGCAGCGGGATCGATGCAGCCGGGATAAATGGCGTGTTGAAAGCCCGCTCCTGACGCGAACCCGCGCTCTCTTCCGAATCTTCCCATTATGGGGCTTGTTAAGCCCGCTCTGTGGGCTTCCCGGCCAACATAGAGGAAGCCAGTCTGATGACGTCAATTGATGATGTATCATCACCGGTTTCCTTAAAGGGACCATGCCCACAATGGTTTTGACAGTTCTTCTGTCAGTGTTCTGCATTGAGAAGCTGCAAACAGTGAGAGGCGCTGCACAGCTGCACCCAGGCTCTCCCATGACTCCCTCCAGATGCTATAGAGGGAGTCACAGCATACAGGAAAGTCCTTTTCCTTTCCCATGGGCGGATATCAACACAACCTGGTTGCATAATCCACAGGAGGACACAAGTAGGGATGTTGTCACGAGGGTCAGACTGCAGTGGCGCAAACCCTTCAATGATCTCAGCAGATCGCGACATATTACTGCAAAGCCACACATCCTCATTCTGCAGTACCACTCAATACATCCCCAATCCCTACTCTATCCCTGCACATCCTTTCCCACACCAACTTACCATCCAGCTCCACCCAGCCTCTCTCACTCTCTCTCTCTAGCAATACTGTGGAGGAGGATTTCCTGGAATGTATAAAGGATGGTTTTCTCGACCAATATGTCAAGGAACCAACCAGAGAGCAGGCCATCCTAGACTGGGTCTTGTGTAGTGAGAGAGGATTAATTAGCAATCTTGTCGTGCGAGGCCCCTTGGGGAAGAGTGACCATAATATGGTAGAATTCTTCATTTAAGATGGAAAGTGACACAGTTAATTCAGAGACTAGGGTCCTGAACTTAAAGAAAGATGTGAGACGTGAATTGGCTAGGATAGACTGGCGAATGACACTTAAAGGGTTGATGGTAGATAGGCAATGGCAGACATTTAAAGATCACATGGATGAACTACAACAATTGTACATCCCTGTGTGGCATAAAAATAAAACGGGGAAGGTGGTTCAACCGTGGATAACAAGGGAAATTAGGGATAGTGTTAAATCCAAGGAAGAGACATATAAATTGGCCAGAAAAAGCAGCAAACCTGAGGACTGGGAGAAATTTAGAATTCAGCAGAGGAGGACAAAAGGTTTAATTAGAAGGGGGAAAAGAGAATCCCGGGATGGCAGGACTGACATATGAAGAAAGACTGGATTGACTAGGCTTATATTCATTGGAATTTAGAAGAATGAGAGGGGATTTCATAGAAGCATATAAAATTCTGACGGGATTGGACAGGTTAGATGCAGGAAGAATGTTCTCGATGTTGGGGAAGTCCAGAATCAGGGGTCACAGTCTAAGGACAAGGGGTTAGCCATCTAGGACCGAGATGAGGAGAAACCTTTTCACCCAGAGAATTGTGAACCTGTGGAACTCTCTACCACAGAAAGTTGTTGAGTCCAGTTCATTGGATATATTCAAAAGGGAGTTAGCTGTGGCCCTTACGGCTGAAGGGAACAGTGGGTATGGAGAGAAGGCAGGAGTGGGGTACTGAAGTTGCATGATTAGCCATGATCATATTGAATGGTGGTGCAGGCTCAAAGGGCCGAATGACCGACTCCTACACCTATTTTCTATGTTTCTATCGACATTATCAGTTCCCCATTTCACCAGCCACCCCTCACACTCGCCCTCATCCTTGTCCAATCATACCAACTAATAACACACAAGGCAACTTGGGTCCTTTAGCCAATGTTCATGTATAGTTAATGTTGATGTGTTGTCAAACATTGAAATCTTTATTTGGACAGATTTGTGAGTACCTTTGGAAGTCGCTTAGTGAGTTGTAGTGAATGGTGAGACATAACGGTACCCCCCCCCCCACAATGCTGATGAGTGTTAAAGGAATGGGTTGGACATTGCAGGGATGCTTTATGGAGCTGGTGTGGGGTGGCGCCAACCTGGTGCATCATGTGGCAGTCAGGGTGTGCAGCATGAAGTGAAGTCAATGTGGCCATGGTGAGGCGATCCCTGGCCTGCTGGGCAGCAATGTGGTCCTGTGAACTGTACAGCATCAGGTGATTGCAAAATGGTGTTGTTGGTGGTGATGCTAGTGTGTTTAGTGATGTTGGTGTTGTGGCTAATTGTAGTGGGATTCTAAGGACCAAGATGAGATTTTTTCAAGGTCACCGATGCTGCTGGAAGAGATGGCAGGTGAGGTTGAGATGACAAAAGCGCCCTGTCAATGGTGAGCGAGGTTGCTCCAAGGAGGTGACAGTGAATGGAGTGTTCACTACAAACACTTCCAAAGTGCAGACAGCTCAGTCTCTTCCAAAGGCTTAAGCTTCTGACATTGGAAAGTGAACAGCTGTGAAATGGTAGCTTTTATACCACTTCTGCAGCTGTCAACTAACCAAAGCAATAGAGTCACTGAGAACTCGACATACTTAGCTGGTGTAAAATCTGAGGGACGGCAAAGCCGTCAAAAGGTTGGTAAAATTGTAAGTGCCTGCTTTTAAGCCTCTTAAGCAGCATTTAAGTATTCTTGAATGATAATTACCTGTCGCGCCGCTTGCTGTCGGGTTGGCTATCCGAACGCCGACCTGGCAGTTAAGAAACTCACAAGGAGGCAGGTTCGGAGCGGGATCCCGACCCGCTGTCAATCAGGGTTATTGTAGTGAATGGTGAGACATAACGGTAACCCCCCCCCCCCCCACAATACTGATGAGTGTTAAAGGAATGGGTTGGACATTACAGGGATGCTTTATGGAGCTGGTGTGGGGCGGTGCCAACCTGGTGCATCATCTTGCAGTCAGGGTGTCAATGTGGCCATGGTGAGACCATCCCTGGCCTGCTGGGCAGCAATGTGGTCCTGTGAACTGTACAGCATCAGGTGATTGCAAAATGGTGGTCAGGGTCATTTTGACAGCGGGCCTGCCTCCAAACCCGCACTCGCAGGGCTAGGAAGATTCCGGTCATATTGTCACTCCTTCATTGTTGCTGGGGCAAAAATCATGGAACTCTCTATCCAACAGCATTGTGGAAGCACTTTCACAACACAGAATGCAGCCATTCAAGAAGACCCACCACCTTGTTCTCAGGGCAACTAGGGATGGGCAATAAATACCAGGCTTGCTGGAAATGCCAACATCCCAAGAATGAATAAAAGGGTGGAATCTTTTTAACTTAAATTCTTCACACTTGCCTATCCAGTGTTATCCAGAACTTGACCATCGAGATATTGTCGGGTACATCTATATTCCCATAAAGGGCCCAGGGAAAGTGACATTCAACAATAACTTGTATTTATATAGTGCCTTTAACATAGTGAAAGGTTCCCAGGCACTTCACAGGAGTGTTATGAAACAAAAAATGGGACCAATGATTTCTGTGTGCCAATCTTCCCCCTATGGGGCTACAATCCCTTTAGGTGTTTTATGGTTGGGTCTTTTATATTAGGGCGTATGTCGATGGTGTATCTGCAATCAGTGGTACTCCTTCAATGTAAACATGCCTGCATACTGTTCAGGAACTTGACTGAATCCAACAAGAGAAACCACATTCATTTTTGATCATCAGTGTGCTTTGCAGTGCATGTATTGTACTAGCTGATAGTGTAACCTTAACAATCTCTCTTTCTCTATGAAAACCGATTTATGGAGTTGTCTGTGAGTGAGTTAAATTGCTTGTCATAAATTCTATTTATAAGAACTTCTGATTTGAAGGTCCTCTCCAGATTTACAGTATATAATAGATTATATTATACTTGTATCAGTTTCAGCCACTCTTTCTATATTGCTCTACTGCAGTAGTATTCATTAATGTAGCCCAGGGCTCACTGGTGGCCCAATTAATCTTTAAGGTACACAGTTAATGCTCCGTGTATCTCTGGTCCTCCATGTCCCCTGGCTTATGAACGCTTTGAGACGCCCGGTGGCAATATAAATCCAAGTCTTTCTTTTTCTTATTTCTTCTCTGGGACAGCCTGGCCTCCACTCGACAGATTGGATTCAAGAGTCAGTGGAAGCAGCTCATCATTACATGGGGCAGCAGGTTGGAGCATCCCTGGACATTGCCCCCATTGCATTGCCCCAGCCCCCACTGGCAGGATTATACACACACGGGGGGCAATTGCATCCCCTTTCACAGCACTGGAGTGATTGAACATCTATATTCCAACACTTCACATTCGCAGAAAAAAAACAAAGTATATCGGGTATTTATCAGGAAATGGATTTATTATTTCAAAAATATATCGAAACCACAACCGTTTATACAAATAATATTTATTACAAATTTGTATCACTGTACAGAAAATTATACATTTTGCAGCATTCACAAAACCTTGTGTTTTTGCAATATATTTTCCCAGCTCGTTTCATTGTTAAACAATTCTCAAATTCAGTGCAGAAAACCAGCTGCAACACCAGCCCCTCGGAAGTGGCTTATAATTTATACATAAAAATAGAAGTCCCCTTGTACCCGGTCCCAAAGTAAACTGGCAAGCAGAGAGTTTCATTTTTTTTGGATACAAAATGATCCAGTGGGCTAATTGTTTTTTGTTTTTGGGGTTGGTTGGTTTAAATTCTGCAGATCCAATCAGAGGCCCACAGATGGACAAACTTGTAACTGGGCTGAGGTGTTACAGGATATAAAATTCAAACTTAATTATAATGTAAGGTTCCTTTTGATGACTTAACAAAAAAAACGTGATTAAAATGAAAGACCAGTTCCATTAAATGAGCATCTAGCTCCTGGAACCTGCTTGCAATCCATGATCCAGTCATACACAAGTTGATTCACTTAATTTTCCATTGAATAACCAACGGAAAAGTGGCGAGATATATCAAAAATATTTGCTGCATCCCTACAAGTAAGCCATACAATTATAAAAAATATACATATATATATGTATATAATTTACAGAAACTTTATAATACACAGTAGACTAAAAGACCAGTGACAGAATCCCTCCCATTGCTGCAAGAAGACTGCATTCTTTTTATTGCCTTGTGAAAACATTGCATTTGCGTAACTCTCGAAAACTTGAGCCTCTCCAGCAGTCTTTCACAATGTCTTTGCTGCCAAGGTTAAGGCAATGATAGCTGTGATCGGAAACAGCTGCCAGAGCCGTTTATATAGCTGTTAAAAATTACATTGCAATATTTAAATTCTGATTCTTAAACGATACCTGTCAGGTATACGATATACGAAAACGACAATCTTTTAGATAAGCACCAATTCTGGGAACGGTTGGCACAAAAGAAGACAGATGGAAACTCTTGGTTTTATATATTGCAGATGTGACTACTGCAATTAAGAAACGCGGATAATCGTAGCATTGGATATTTATTTCTTGATAGTTGCTAAGCAACAGCTCAACAGTTTCCACGTTTTGTTCAGCAGACAATGGCCTTTGGTCTCCAAGGAACAATTTGATTTATCAAAGAAATATTCACTGTGATAAGAAATCCAGTGTAGGCCACAGCCTACTTTTTCCAAGGACCCGAATATCTTACGCAGCTCTGGCAACTTATATCTACATTCATAACCTATTTCCTTAACATAGGAAACTGATCCGTTTCATGTGACAGCTAAATATTAACTGGTTACAGACGCAAGGCATCACAGAACAAAGGACAGTGTTGTGCTTGTGGGAGTGTGCTGTGCTTGCAAATAAAACCCTTCCATTTTATGACAATACCTTTGGTCCGAAACTACAACAACCTTACTCATGCCATGTTAAACAACGTCTTGTCAACACTAGAAAGCTTATACCAGTACTCATCAATTTTCCTTGTTATAAAGATGAAAAAAAAGCTTTCTTTAAAAAAAAGAGGCGATTCACAATCAGAAGGAAAACATGTGGCTGTATTGAATTGATGTGACTGGTCAATACTGTGCACCTCTACCAGGTAAGCAGTAAGAGAGTATTAGAAAGGTTTCCCATCGCCACTTGTTATCTTTGTCAAAACAAGGCGAAGGAAGATGCCTCCCTGGCATCTTTCCTCATTCTACCGTCTCCCACCACATTAGACCCGTCCTCAGTGAAATCCTTTGACCACTGCCAGTCACATTCTCACTGCTGGGTGGTTCAACAAAGGTGGCCTCAATCCTCAGTGTCTGGCTGCACTCCCAGCATAGCGTGAAGTTCCTCTGCTGTGTATCCCAGCAGGTTGTGCAGGTCGCAGACGAAGCGGTAGACGTACCTCTTGCCGGATGTCTTATGGATGATGTTCTTATCATAGTAATAGCGCAGCCCTCGGCTCAACTTCTCGTAGTTCATTTTGGGTTTGTTCTTGCGCTTGCCCCATCGCCGAGCAACCTGCGACACAGTGAGAAAATAATGTCGTTAGCATTCAGCACTAATAAATCAGGAAGACAGTGGATCGCTTGCTAAACCTGCTGGGGGGAAAGAATACAGTAACTGTGTCAACAGACTCAAATGAAAAGTAACTGGCATTATATGATTTCGACTGTGTGAAGTGAACTATATCAGTTACCTCCGATGCCTCTCACTCTTTTTCGTACAGCAGTTACTTCCTCTATCCAAACATCCTGACACTAATTTTCATTCTGTGACCAAGAGAGTGTGCATCAGGTGAACTTTTTTCAGGCCTACGTCAATGTTGCCCTTGACGTGAGCTGCTCTTTTCCTCCTCTCCAGGGGAGCACCTCATCTCAGTCGCTGCCTCCCCAAGATGGCTTCAACTCCGATCTTTGGTGCCAGGCATCACTGAACGAGGGCCCACCTTCTACTCTTATGGGGGATGCCAATGTGAATCCTAGCCTGGGTGGACATCGTTGCCATTCACCAGGTTACGACTGTAAGTAGTCTGCAGTTAGAGAAACGAGGAGCTAACCAGATTCAGAGCCGGGATTATGAGATTCCGGAGTCTCCCGCTTAATTCAGAAGACATTTTGTACATCTTATTCAAATGTTCCCTGCTGAAAAGCTTTACGCAGTATTCATGAGGCTAGTTGTGTATTTGGATAACAGCCTTTTCACTAAAATAAATTGTGCAATTTAAAATGATATATTTAGCCTTACTAAATACAAACAGTTATTACATTTAGTACACTATTGAAGGATTTCACATAATTAGTTTGTGTGCTAAATCATTGAGTCAACTAATTAGTGGTAGCCTCATAGTTGGGAGACTTTCAGACTTTTGCCTTCTCTGAAAATAGCCTTCAGGACCTGGCAAATGTACAATACTTATTTTGCTCTGTTAAGTGTTACAGTTGAAGCAATCCCGCACCGTCCCCCGCTCCTTTTTCACATGCTTATAATCTGATAATTTACAAGATTCTTACTTCATCAGGATCAGTCAGTTTAAACTCCCATCCATCCCCGGTCCAGCTGATAAATGTCTGACATGATTTATCAGTCAGTAATTCCAAGAGGAACTGCCAAAGTTGAATGGGTCCACTTCCTGTACAAACAAGTAAAAAAAAAAGATGTAAATTAAAAATGAAAATACAAAGTGGTGTTGAACCTTCTCAATGCCTTGGATCTGGATTTTGAAAACAGACTCTTTTGCCAAAGGCCATGGAGGAGTCAACTCTCATTACCAGGCATAAAAATAACAAAACTCCGAGCACTTGAAAAGGACATGTACCCTAACTGGAAAAAAATAAACAATTTTTCGACTCATAGCACTTTATTCTGAAGTAGCATGACTTATAAAATTATAGTTTCCCGTTACAATAATTTGTCACCCAATCATGGCTAAACAAAGAAAGTAAAATGGCCGATTTGTTAGGATTTGTTATTCACGGTAAACCGTTGCAAAATACTGCCCTACAGTCTATTTAATGAGTCAGCAATTGCAGCCTAGTTTGAAGCTCTATAAAACATGTCCCACACAGGAATCCTCTTTGCCTGCTGGGAAATCTGATTACGATTGAGGCGCGAGCACTGCAGGAAGAAGATCTCTCTGGTTATAAATTGTGTTCTTACAGGTTGAAATTTCTTCAGGAAACTTCCCCCCGCCCCCTCGCCACCAAGTACTTATGAACAGGTCAGAGGATTAGCTCGTTTTTCCTTCAGTCCCCCCGCGCCCCCGCCCTGCTCCCCGCACGACTCTTGCTGAAATACGATTCCATGCGTGCAGGCAGCCCTCCTCCACTCCTTTGCCAAGTGGCCAATCTTCGTGAGTGAACGTGGACAATTAATGTAGTTAACTATGGGGAGAGCATCACAACCATGTCAGATTCTTTACCCATCTGACATCCACCAACACACATTATCCGTCATGCCTCGCTGGAAAGTAACGAGCAGTGGAATACTTGGGATGATTTTATTTTAACCCCCTTAGCCCAAGGGAGCAAAGGTCAATTAAAGCACCTGTATGGAGATCAGTTAACTCAGTACAGACAAATGAACTTCAGACCTATATGGCTTATTTTTACAAAGGGCATTCTTCCCTGCTCCTTTCCTCAGGAGGAGAGAGAGAGAGCTCCTTTGAAAAGTTAGACGGTCCGATGAAGTAACATTTAATGCAAGATTTATTTTTTCTTTCAATTTGTTGGACTCCTGTAAAACAGCTGTGGGTAAAGTACAGGATGCTGCTTTCCTTTTTGTGGTTGGAATGACCGAAAGGACCCGACACACCAGGATCCCTTACCCGTGAATCCGGCAAGCACTGCTGCAGGAATGACTGGTTTCCCTTGTTCCAGCGGCTCTTTTCTCTCTTGGATGTAATCTTTGAATGAGATGTTTGGTTTGCTTGGGCACAGAGACTGGGAACAGTCGTCTTCGAAACTATCCTGCGAAGGAACACGCTGCATGTCGCACAAAGATGACTGACTGTTCCAGGATTTCAACAGCGGGTCTGCACTGTCGAAGCTGTCCTGGCTTTTGAGAGATCCTTGCTTCCTGGTCTCACCTGACAAGAAAATGAAAAGGGACGATGTTCAGTTTAAAAGCATACATGAAGAAGACAGTAACAGTATCTTATCCCCATCTTCCTTCTCATCGCTCTCTAGTTCCTGGCTTTAGTTTGCTCTTGAACTCATTTTTCTTTGCTACCTCTTTCCACTTTATAAATAGAATATTCTGCCCATTATCTGTAAAGTACCACATGGTGGCTCCTAACTATGAAACCATATTTCAGCACAAGCCCCCCCACATCCCCACATCAGGTATTTTGTTTTTCGCCTTAACCCGCAGTTCCTCTCACACACTTACCATGGCCAATTACGCCCACGTTTATTCGTTTTTGCTGTATGGCATAGTAGCTCATCTCTTCATTATCCAACTGCGGGTTAGCAAGAGTCGGGAAGTCATGGTTCAAATTGAGAAAATCCTGGTTACTTAAATCCGATGAGATCTGACACAGTTCTGACAGGAAACTTCCAGTAAAACCAGAGAGTTGGCCTCCACATTGGGGTAGATTGGAGCGGAATTCTGAAAGCATATTTTAAAAAAAAATGAAATCATCAGGATGGTTATACAAACCTCCTGCTCCGCTTGCCCTGACTGGGATACAGCAATGGACCCAACAAGAACCCAAACTTTTAAGTATCACTTCAAATTTTAAACAGCGGTTACTTTGGGATCAGCATTATCTGGAGGTACAGTATTTGATGTTATATGGTAGCTACCACCACTTGGCTCCTGTATGATATCTCACACTGGATGCTATGTTCATACTCCCCCAGCATCATTGTTTCTGCAACTGACTGCACATCAGTGAAGCCGAATCAACTAACCACTGCTTGGAAAGTTGGATCAACTCTATCTGCATTGACCTCAAGCCCATCAAACTTGGAGTCAGAGTCAGTGCAGAAAACCCACAATTTTCTCATCAATGATCATGTGAAAATTGGCTTGGCAAGAACTTCCAAGTAATAAGGACAAATGATTTGTTTAAAAAAAAAGATAATCAGAATTTATTTAGGGTCAAGAGAACCATTTTAGGATAAACTTAACGAAGTCGGTTAAATCTGTATTAATCTCGGAGTCTTCCTTGAATGGACATATCTCCAAACAGTGACAAACAAACTAATCTATCTATATAAATGTTTTGAGAAGTGTCTGCCAGATTTCAGACCACAGAATTGTGAACAAAATCAACTTCTGAAATACATGCCAGTAATTCCCCACAGGTTTTTATGGCTGTGATTTAACTTGGTTCCCTGTAAATAAGAGCCAAGCCAGAAAAACTTCTTACAGCAACAGTAATTAGATTCAGATCGATCTCAAGATGTTCCTAGTTAGATCACCTGGGCATGGGCCTTGAAGGAACAGGCCAGGTTAGTGACTAAATATCACAGCCATTTTCCAGCCCCCAAACTACCTGAACAAAACCACAGGAGACCAGACACAATTACAGAAATTTTAGCAGCTCATTACTTCGGTACATTGCAATACGTCTACGTATGAAACCTCCAGACTTTTCTCAATTACCAACTTGTCAGATTTTTAAAAAAAAATCTGAATCTAATGTTCACATTAGTCAAGTGTGAAAACACAATCAATACCATGTTAAAAGTCTTATGTCTGTCAACTTCATCATGAGGAATTCCTATGTTCGCATTTATAATGTCACACTGTAATTACACCCTCCTGCCACTGGTGGTGCTGCAGTATTTCAGTTTTACATCTTTCAGCTTATCAGTCTGTACTGGAGAGACACTGCTTTGCTCCAAATGATTTACTTCTCTATTTCCAAAATTGCTTTATGTTTTGCTATTTAAATATAAATCTATTATATATTGGATTTGGTAGATTGGACAAGCAAATTCCTGCAGTAGCCATTATTCCTGTCGGAGGCACTCTGATAGGTATTTCCAATGTTACAGATGTTACACTGTGTGACACACAACAGTTGGTATTTTATAATTAGGGTATACAAGTCGATCTTTGGTAATATTGCACACAGTAAATCAGAGAATGTGATCACTCTCTAATCCACCCCTACCCAAATCCGGCCGGACTCATTACTGGCTCCTTTTGTTGCTGCAACATCCACTATCTGAAAAAAGGAGAAAATAAAAGAAAAAGGCAGACGAGGGCAGAGAGAGAAGGGGGGGGAAGAAAAAGAATTATGGGGAGAGAATCAGCAGAAAAAAAAATAGAAGAGAGAGGGGGGAGAGAGAGAGAGAGATAAACAGAAGGGAGACGGGGAGTTAGCAACATAGAGACAGATAAGAGCATGATCATATTTTCTGACTCAACTTGCGCAAGACCATGAGTGATTGACTAGCAATAATATAAAAATCAAAGTATCATAAGAAAAGGACGGACAGACTGTATGGGGGTGAATTTTAATTCGCTCATTCTCCCATTCGCTCGCCATACCTTTTGTGTTTACCCTATTTTCACGGGGTTTCCATGATGCCTCTGCCAAAGTTACAGTAGCTGAGCAGGAGAATCCCTGAGAAAGCTCACCTCCCCCTTCCATGACTTTACAATAGGGACTGAATTACATCTACATGCCCTGATTGAAATATCCCCCACCCTCAAACCCCACTTTAACAGAAGGCTAAACTTGATCTTGGCTTCCCGAGTGCACTGCCACGGGAAAAATCAACTAATAATTCACTAAAAAGACGGAAGTATACGTACAATTAAAACCGCATGATATTTTATTAATAGAATCCTTTGGCAGGGTTGCTTGTGAAGCCCATGCAGTGATGATCTGCTAAAATACAATCATCTACACATGGGAACTTTCTACCAACAATCTGCTAATAATTAGCTGCAGAAAAAAATACAAAAAAAATTGCATTTTAGCAGAATATCAAAAGCTTTTCAAAGAAAAATGGGAGGATCTTAGTAGACAGTGAGATCAAAGTTGCTCATAATAGGAGCTGTTTTTTATACCCGTCAGACTTTCTCCAGCAATATTACATGGAATCTATAGCACAGAATCCGGTTATTCGGCCCAACTGGTCTTTGCCAGAATATACCATGATCAGTGGATTTGAAAAAGACGTACCAAAGGAATTATTGTCCGCCCAATGGGAGTTTGCATTGAGGAGAGCAGGGTTTACCAGATAGTTCAGCTGTGGTGCTTCCTGGCAAGCTAAGAAAGAAAGAAAGACTTGCATTTATATAGCGCCTTTCACGACCACCGGACGTCTCAAAAGTGCTTTACAGCTAATGAAGTATTTTCTGAAGTGTAGTCACTGTTGTAATGTAGGAAACGCAGCAGTCCATTTCTGCACAGCAAGCTCCACAAATAGCAATGTGATAATGAACAGATAATCTGTTTTAGTGATGTTGATTGAGGGATAATTATTGGCCATGACACCGGGGATAACTCCCCTGCTCTTCTTCAAAATAGTGCTATGGGACCTTTAACGTCCACCTGAGAGCGCGGACGGGGCCTTGGTTTTAACGTCTCATCCGAAAGACGGCACCTCCGGCAATGCAGCACTCCTTTAGCACTGCACTGGAGTGTCAACCTAGATTTTTGGGCTCAAGTCTCTGGAGTGGGACTTGAACCCACAACCTTCTGACTCCGAGGCAAGTGTGCTACCCACTGAGCCATGGCTGACACACCACATCTATAATCAAGAATGATAAAGAAGAAAATAAATGAATTCCTTTTTTTTTAAACCACACTTTTAAATACAATACTTCAGAGTGAGCACATGGAGGACTGACTGGATTCCAGGCCTCTCTCTCCAGTAACCTGGGATCATGTCTGCTTGACACCTCTCTCTGACAGACCTTCTGAGACCAGGAACTCCGCACGTGGCAAATCAAGAGGCGTGGCCAGTGTGCTACCACTCTGCAGACTTTAAGATGCAGATACACAATAGTATTGTGCATCACTTATTGCAATAAAATCTATATCCAGAACAAGAGGATAGGAATTAGGCAGGCCTTGAAAATATGGATCGGTTGTTTCATTCAGGCTCAAAACCTTTCATAGTTCTGTATCACAGTAGTTGCTGTGATGTTTGGGGTGAGGGGTGGGGGAACCCACAGACAGCAATAGGAAATAAAAATAATAAAATATAGACTCCCAGAAGCAAATGGTAAAAATGAGCTTTCATGTATGAGTGTAGCTAGGTTTTGGCTGGAGCAAAAACAGCCCGTTTAAATGAACATGCCATGAAAAACATCTTTTTAATTATGGGTTAATAATGGATTGCTTTTATTAACGGTTTTTATTGAAAGCTTGTACAGAACACGTGAACAGTAAAGGCTTGTTTTTGGGGCCCCCATATTCAAAAAATAGCTCACCATATTCTGTTTATCTGTAGTTAAAGACTGGGACAATCTGATGGGATTAAAATCAAATCCCATTCGCCAGATCATTCTTACCGAACAGTCCTCAGAACAGAATGGTGAAGTGGATTGTTCCTCAGGCATCTTTAAATTCAGTTTAGAGTGAGAGTCGTCTCTCTCTCTCTCTCTCTCTCTCTCTCTCTCTCTCAGCTGTAAAGGATCTACATTAACTCAGTTTGTGCAGTCTCAACCCAGTTCTTGGTTGTTGTAGATCCGAACCAGTTAATTTCACTCTCAAGGATGATTTGTGTGTGAAGTGGTCACACTGATTTAGCGTGGCATGCTCTTGTGTTTGGAGCTAGGGGAGATTGTTGAAGCAGTAGAGAGGGAGAAGCTTTACTCTATACCTGCTGTACAGGATTGGAAATGATTGAACAAACCACTACTGGCATCCCTTACCTCAATGAGCAAAGAAAAGTTAAACATGAATTACCAAAAAGACTCTCGTATGAAGAAGCCCCCCTCCCCGATAGATTAGCTAGTTTACCCAGTGAGCAGCTGAATCTCATAAATCAGGAAGGTCCAAACTTTGATCAGTGGGGCACGATAAAAGTTTGCTGATCTCTACCGAGGTGATAGTAGGGGTTCTAAAATGAACCCAGAGGCCAAAGAGGGGAAAACCAGCCAGGCTCCCTGCTCTAGATTGCTATCCAGTGACCAATGCTGGAGGGGCGCATGTGTGGATGTGATGAGGACAGTTGCAATGCTCCTTGCAGTTAAATAGTCACGCCAAAATTTACTGTCAAGATTCACCCCAAGACCATTTGGGAAGATACTGGTGAACAACAGATGCTCACGAAACAGTATTCAGGCAATCGATAGATAAAACTGGTAGCAAAAAGACGCATTAATAAATATTGTGGAAATCGCTGCACAAGAATAGCTCCTGTATCAAGCGGTGTCTGATTAATTAGGGTCACTTGTTTCACGCTTTTAAAAGGAAGTATTGCTGAACACCACTGTACCTTTCATTAGCTGTTCCAAGTGTTCCCAGAGAATGTCTCCAATGAAATCAGGTGCCAGCTCCAGAAAGCATTCCTTCCCAAGGTCACAGAGGACCTGACCAGTCATGTAGAATTTTTGGAAATTGACATTCCCCAGACTGAACTCATTCACAGCCCAGTGCAGCCACTGATTGACATGCTGCTCACTCCAAATATGAGGGTCTGGGAAGAAATCAAAATGTAGTGTTACTGCAAAACTTCTAACAAAATCTCACACTTAAATTTCATTTGCACGTTCATTTGTACAGTTTCCAAGATAGAATGTTTGGGTCACATTTATGCTCAGATCACATTTTCTGTACAGCGGGAGTGACTGGATGAAGACATTTAAATTCTATAGATGGATCATGTATGCGGTTACCTTCATTTTTTAAAAAAGGAACTTTACTTTAGCTTAAAAAAAAGTTCAAAATACATTAATGATTTAGACGAGGGGATTAAATGTAGTATCTCCAAATTTGCGGATGACACTAAGTTGGGTGGCAGTGTGAGCTGCAAGGAGGATTCTATGAGGCTGCAGAGCGACTTGGATAGGTTAGGTGAGTGGGCAAATGCATGGCAGATGAAGTATAATGTGGATAAATGTGAGGTTATCCACTTTGGTGGTAAAAACAGAGAGACAGACTATTATCTGAATGGTGACAGATTAGGAAAAGGAGAGGTGCAACGAGACCTGGGTGTCATGGTACATCAGTCATTGAAGGTTGGCATGCAGGTACAGCAGGCGGTTAAGAAAGCAAATGGCATGTTGGCCTTCATAGCGAGGGGATTTGAGTACAAGGGCAGGGAGGTGTTGCTACAATTGTACAGGGCCTTGGTGAGGCCACACCTGGAGTATTGTGTACAGTTTTGGTCTCCTAACCTGAGGAAGGACATTCTTGCTATTGAGGGAGTGCAGCGAAGGTTCACCAGACTGATTCCCGGGATGGCGGGACTGACCTATCAAGAAAGACTGGATCAACTGGGCTTGTATTCACTGGAGTTCAGAAGAATGAGAGGGGACCTCATAGAAACGTTTAAAATTCTGACGGGGTTAGACAGGTTAGATGCAGGAAGAATGTTCCCAATGTTGGGGAAGTCCAGAACCAGGGGACACAGTCTAAGGATAAGGGGGAAGCCATTTAGGACTGAGATGAGGAGGAATTTCTTCACCCAGAGAGTGGTGAACCTGTGGAATTCTCTACCACAGAAAGTTGTTGAGGCCAATTCACTAAATATATTCAAAAAGGAGTTAGATGAAGTCCTTACTACTAGGGGAATCAAGGGGTATGGTGAGAAAGCAGGAATGGGGTACTGAAGTTGCATGTTCAGCCATGAACTCATTGAATGGCGGTGCAGGCTAGAAGGGCCGAATGGCCTACTCCTGCACCTATTTTCTATGTTTCTATGTTTCTATGTTTCATCCAAGATCATTCTTCCCACTTCTCCTGAAGGTGGTGAGTCATACTGGAGTTATGGTCACCCGGGCAGCAGTTCCCTCGGGTAAATCGCCCAAGGTTAATTATTCATGGGTGAGCTTGGCAGAATCCTGGACTCGCCCAACAACCACACACTTTCCAGCAGGTGTCACCGGCCAATAATCGGGAGTATATACCCTGGCTCAAGTTTTCTCCTTCCTGCACCCAGATCTCCAGCCTGGCTAATTCAGCACAGAGCATGAATTAAGCTTGTGTTCTTTCTAGTCTGTCTGCTTCTGTTGCACAGTAGCTATTGCATTTAACCAACGGAATCACTGCTTACTATGGGCAACTTTTAATTTTATGATTTTTAAGTGTGTAGCAGTTTGTTGCTTTTCCCCATGCTTTGCTTGAGTCCGTATTCGATTTGGACTGCTTGCTCCATGGAGGTGTCTTTGGCCAATCTATAAAAAATTTCCATTTATTGCAATCACCATCCACAATTTTCCATTGGTCAGTGATCCAATGTGAGAATTTCTTCGAGAAATTTTGGAAGAGAAAAAAAGTCACAAAACTACAACTTAAATATGGTAACGGTTTTCAGTTTGATTACCTTTTGGGATGCCAAGGCGACAACTCTCTTTGACAAAGCCACTAAAGCTCTCCTTCAGAGCCTGGCTCATGACTGCTTTGCTGCCAGGCGTTAGGAGTGGAACCTCATTGGTTCCAACATCTGCAGACGAGAAAAAACAGAAAGCAGTGAAAAATAATCCTACCACCATGAATACAATTTTCTTCAGAGTTCCATATTCTAATCTTCCTCCCTAATAAATCCTTCTCAAGACAAATTTTGCAACAGTGACAAAAGAAAATAGTGTTCTATGAATCTCCAGTTTTATGTTTTAACACCCAATTATTCAGCTAAACTGACATACTGGATAGTTCAATCTGACCTCACATAAATCTATACAATGTCAAGCCAGACATTCAAGATAGCTGGAATTCCGAATGCTGCACACGGGTTTAAAAGCGTCTCAGATAATATCAAGAAGCTATTACAAGATTTAGCTTGTTGGGAAACATTGGTAACAGATGTTATCTCTGGTCATTTATTACATTTGAGGGTACTGTTGAAAGCTGGGATTCATAAACTTTCTCTTACCAAGCATCAAATATTCTTATTGGAAGAGCAGTCTTAGATTGAAGGTGTCACAACAGATGGGAGAGAAAGTGGTTCAAAGCTAAAATGAGACCCTCTAGTTAACATGTTTTGCTAGTGGCTAAAGCTGACTGGAGCAATGGATTACTAACTTTGCCGATGCCTTGTAATAACCTACAGTGGCTCATGGGACAGGTCAACAGTGCACTAAACAATGCTAAGCATGGCATTTCAGTGCATCTGTATGGAAATATCACTTAGTATGCAGTCATAAGATGAAATGAAAGATTTTAAAACATTTGCATTTTAAGTTTTCAGTTTGTTAAAAATATTTTATAAAAATACTGCTTTATAACCAGAATTGCTTTCCTTCCTGCTATTCTGAAACACTGGTTCATGCTGGGTCACAGCTCCACAATCCTGGTTGTCCTCAGCTATCCTCCCCAAGTTGTCATACAGGTTGAAGCTGAAAATATCAACAGGCTATCTGACCATGGAGTTAAGACAACTGTGCCCTAACATATCTTCTCATCCAATCTTGTCTTCAATCAACATCCAGAGATTTGGATTTTCTAACAGGGGTCACCAGAGAGTGATCAAGAGCAGGAATCCTGGCAGATCTTTACCCTCTATGGCATATTGTAATATCCCCAACTGCTGGCCTGGCTGAAATCACACGCAGGCCAGAGATTGGACCTGGGATCTTCTTGGGTTATAATGCTCAGTGCCAGACCAGGTGATACATTTACCCACTAAACTACCAGGGAGCTCCCTGCATTAGTATCTGCAACAAGATGGACACCAACATCTCAGTTACATGTATCATTTTACTAATAACAAATCTAACATTTAAATATGGACGAGTCCCAGTTAATGAGGCATTTACCATAGAAGAAGGAGGACATGCCCGTTGGAACCTCTTGCACACTCTGTTCTTCATCCAAATGTGACAACAATCCATTGAGCCCGATACCAAATGGTTCATGCATGTCAAACGCTGACTGGCGCTGAAATAAAAATAATTAATTTGCAGAAAAACCAACAACTGTATTATGGTCTTAACCTTGGTTTAGAAACAATCGGATGTCCCTCATAACTAAACTATTTTGATAATTTATAAATCATTCAGAGCTGGTACTGCTTTTGAGATTGTAAAGCTGGAAATTAGGAATGGGATATCAATGCTTGATGTGTTCTGGTAACAATCCTCTGCTATTTTAACATAGATGTTAATCTTTTTATATTAACTGGCCAAATCTATCCATTATGGCAGTGGATAGAGGGATGTCATATGAACATGTTAAGTGTTCATTCACTCAAATCATAAACAGTAGCCTTTACAACTGAAGAATAGTTTTTAGGAAGGGGTGGGAAAGAATCCCCATTGTATTTTCAGCAGTAAAAGAGGCACTGAAATGGCACCAAACATCACTCTTTTAAGGGCAAGAGTGACAATGACATGTAACACCAACAACTTCAAGTTCCCTTCCAAGTCACACACTATCCCGATTTAGACATACATCACCTTTCCTTCAATGTCACTGGGTCAAAAACCTGGAATTCCACAGGGAACGCCATTATGGGAATACTATCATCATAAGCACTGCCTCAGTTCAAGGTGGCAGTCCACTATCACCACCTTCACAGGGCAACGAATGTAGTGTTACTCATATAGCCATATCCCAAGGAGAAATAAAATACTTTTTACTGGAAGTCTGAGTTAGAAAGTGGATGCTTATTCAGACGCTTTCCAAAGTCACAGTCTACAGAATGCCTCAACTTGGACATAATTTATTTATGGGTTAATTCAGTCGTGCAAATTATAAAACTGTCCAAAAATACATAGTAACAGCACTGAAACTCATTGTCCTTGGGATACTCAGTCAGGAATTTTAGATGTTGCAAATCAGTAGTCGGATGTAAAGCAGTAAGGAAATGCTTACTATGTTCAACCCAATTTCAACAATTTTTTCTGGGATTTAACTCACTTCACAATCTGTCTCTAACAGAATGAAGGAACATCAAGTGAAGCAGTAGGGCTGCCACTCTAGTTAATGTTATATTTTAGTGAACGCTGGCCTCATTGAGGTAAAGGCTATTAGTGCTGGAAATGGAACAGTTTCCAAGACATCAAGCACTCCCAAGTCAGGCAAAACATGGTCAGATGTAGAGTAAAGCTCCCTCAACCTTACCCAACCATGTGTTTCAACACATCCTCCATACAGCATCCTATACGTCACCACAGGTTGACATTTTATCATCATGTGTTCTCTTCAAGGGAAGTGCCAATTAGCCAAAATTAAAGGTAGTTTTGTAATGTGGGGCCACACCCTCCATGACCTGGTTTTGGCCTGCTTGAGCTCAGTTCAGATAGGTCCCTAACAGCCACTGGAGTGTTCAGAACTTTAACACAGCATTGAGAGCTGGATTTGAGCCCGGTCCCTTAACAGAACTGAAAGTACTAAGATAGGGAACTAGCGGTGTTAAATCGAGCAAAAAAAAAAATAATCAAAGTTGGACAAGACTAAACAGTAGCAAAACATGTAAACCATTCTCAAGAATGAACATTCTTTGGTCTTATTGTATATCAGCAACATTTCCTTGGAAAGATGGCTAGGTTCCAGCGTATCAAAAGGGTGTAATGCTGGACAAATATTTTTCAAATGGTCACTTAGAAACTTGAATTACTTCCAAGTTCGCCAGACTGTACTAATAAAAACACGCCTACGCATTACGTAAACTGGAAAGTCAAGTATGGCAAGTGTTAAACATTTACAGGCTTACTCATCCAGTAAAGTCTGTTGATTATAATTGGGGAAGGTTTTTTTTTTCCCCAGCTTCTGATCAATGAAAACGTGTGTGGCTCTTGTGGCATGACCTCCATATTAAGGTAGTGTAATTTCTCATGGCATAATGAGCTGCAGAATGGTGAACATCACACATCTGGAGTTGTTATAATCTGTAATGCACTGCCTGAAAGAGCGGTGGAAGAAGATTCAATAGTTACTTTCAGAAGGCAATTGGATATTTTACAGGGTTAGGGAGTGGGACTAATTGGATAGCTCTTTCAAAGAGCGTGCACAGGCAAGATGGGCTGAATAGCCTCGGTCTGTGCTATATGATTCTATGAACATGGAACAAAACACAAAGTAAAAAGTGCTCATGGATCCAAATCATAGTTTGAATCACTTCCTTTTGGGAGAGAATTAGAAAAAATGTCTTCAATGATTAAATAATATGGGAACTTTCAGCACATACACTATTGGAGCTGGAATACTGTTTCATCTCCCTAACCCACCAGGGGAGAGTGACGTTCCACTCTAACGGAGTTGAAAAGCAAAGCAACAACACTCATACTTTTCTAGTCACAATGGGACAACATTTTTTAAATATCTTCCAGCACTATAACAAACCTGGGAAGTTGTGCAAACTGCTTGGCTGACTTAGATGAGATCTATTAGGAAAAGGTTTTTTTCAATAAAACTAATTAATGGTAATTTTTTTTTTTAAAACAAACCTTTGCAAAACATCCCAAACTTTATAAGCCACCACAAATTTGCAACATTTTCTGCCCAAGTTGGGCCTGCAGACATTCCCTTTTGCAAACTGAATTAGATTTCATTAACCACCATACCACTGCACTACGCACCTGCACTGGCCTGTTCATTTATGTGGGTTTGCAAGCTGAAGTTGTACCTGGCTCGCAAAACACACACACAAGCTGCAACACATTCTCTAGAACTTGAAAGGCTTACATGTTTTTGAAGTTATTAAAGTGTGTCACAGAAGTAGTTTCAGTATTGCCGTATTAAAACTTACCTTAAGTATGCCTCGGAACTCCAAAGCCACAGGGGCTTCCTGATCCTTCAAAAAATCACACATACTGATCTGTGGAGGACAAGAAGAAAAGACAATTAAACTGACTGAAACGCTGTTCCTCAGAAATGAGAATGAGCTGCATTTTTATTTCGATTATATGGTCATGTAAGTAAAAGATGATTTAATATAAAGTGCAGCCCTTGGTAATCAGCTCTCCTCTCTTTCTTGAGAGCCAAAATCAATATTTCATCAGCATCTAATCTGTCTAATGCATTTTTTTCTTTGATTTGGCTTCATCTTGACAAGTGTGGACTGCACCAGACAATGTAACAATTTATTCCATTTACACCTGGTACAATGTCATTATGAGTCAGAGGGTTCAGGATTTCAGCAATGCTGGCTGGAACCCAGAATCACAGTCTTAAAACCTGCCCCAGGCTATGACTCGCACCTACACAAGGCTAGTCCATTTTGTCGATGGTCAAAATAACATTTTACAGCAATACTCAACTTATTTAGTAATAAAATTATGAATTAGATTACCATCAATTGGCTTTCTTTGGTCGATAAGCAGCTTGTTGGCAATACTCAGTTAGAATTTTTGGGCTAGTATAATTTTAGTTTGACTCATTTGCCATTTTTCACCTGTTGGCTACTAAACATTGTTGTTAACCTGTGGAATTCTCTACCGCAGAGAGTTGTTGATGCCAGTTCGTTGGATATATTCAAGAGGGAGTTAGATATGACCCTTACGGCTAAAGGGATCAAGGGGTATGGAGAGAAAGGAGGAAAGAGGTACGGAGGTGATGATCAGCCATGATCTTATTGAATGGTGGTGCAGACTCGAAGGGCCAAATGGCTTACTCCTGCACCTATTTTCTATATTTCTATGTTTCTATAACATTCCAGAGCCAAGGAGAGCAAATTTGGTGCAGATTTTCATGTGGCGTTTTGTCCAGAACAAATAACTATTATAGTCTTTTAAAAAAAAGGTTAAAAAATCTCCCATGAATAATTTCTGTGCTACTATAGCAAAGTGTGAATATTTGGTGTGGTGGAAGTTTGACTTTGCTGTAAACAAATCATCTACAAAGTAATTCCCTCCCTAACACTCTCCGCCTCTCTACCCTCCCTAAACCTCTCTTTCTTCCTTTAAGACACTCCTTAAAACCTTTGCCCTAATTTCTCCTTATGTGGCTCGGTGTCAAATGTTGTTTTATAACGCTCCTGTGAAGTGGCTTGGGATGTTTTACCACGTTAAAGGCGCTATATCAATAAAGGTTGTTCCTCGCTATATCCTCACTGACCTGGAATCAATGCTCACCATCCTTCCCCAAAAGCTGGAACTCTTACTTACTCCAGTTTTCCTTTCCTGCTACAAATCGGCAGACATTTAAAACTCAAGTTTTGCATTACTTATTAATTTATCTTGTTTAACCATCTTACTCTTTATAACTTTGGTGGTGTTTGACACTATGGACCTTGACCCTTCAGATAGGCTTTTCTATAGTCACATATAAATAATTGAAATGCAGGCAACAGCATGAAAATTAATTTGCAAAAACATAAAAAAGTTAGTTAAAGTAGTAAAAAAAATGAATACACAAGAATGGAGGAATCATTCACTGCCAATATTACATTTGCAACAAGATTTCATAGAATCTTACAGCACACAGAAGGATTGTGCCCATCGTGCCTGTGCCAGCTTTTTGAAAGAGCTATCCAGTTAGCCTCACTTACTCCCCTGCTATTTCCCCATAGCCATGTAAAATTTTCCTTCTCAATTCTCTTTTGAAAGTTACTACTGAATGTGCTTCCACCACCATTCCAGATCATATCAATCTATGGTAACAACACAATTACCTTCACGCTAGCTCTCACTTTGAAATGTAGTAATTATTTTACATAGAATTAACAGCGTAGAAACAGACCGTTTGGCCCAACAGGTGTTTATTCTCCACAGGAGCCTCCCCCACTCTATTTCATCTAACTCCAGCATACCCTTCTATTCCTTTGTCCCTCATGTGCTTATCTAGCTTCCCCTTAAATGCATTTTTACTTTAATAAAAACAACACTTTGTAAAAACAGTTATGAACATTGGATGTATACAGGCACCTGCACAAGGGATGCAGAGGGCAGATGGGGAGATCACCTCCAGTTATACATACAGGCAGGATCTATCTGATTCTTTTATGTTCTGCGTGAGGTGAAGTGCACAAGCATTCCAAATACTAAAAGCAGTCCCTCCTTCAAGAGTGCATGCTTCGGGGGTAGACAACCGAACAGGTGTATTGTGCATATACCATTTCTGCTTTCAACATTATTTTTAAATAAAGGAAATAGACAGCCAAAAGTCCAGGAAAGTCATATTTGTAGTGTGCCATTTAAATATAAAATTGTAGCGATAGATCCCATTCATTTCTCATGCGATGGTATAAGCAGTGTAGAGTGATGCCAACTTATCTCTCCAGCCCTGTTGTTCTCAGACTGTCTAGTCAGCTTATCCCTCTGCTTTATAATTACCACTGAGGGTGAATACCCAGTACAGTTGACGTTAATCAAGTTACTGATCAGATTTATATGGCTCATATACTTGTCGGCATATTGCAAGTTCGTTGCCAGTGACAAATTCAATAAAATTCACGCACAATTCAAGGTAAACTCTGGCAAACAATTATCCTGATTAATGTTTAATATAGCAGACAGTAGAGAGGGAACAACTTAGTAGATTACTTATGAAGTCTACTTCTATGATTATAACTTTGAAAGATACTTCCAGCAGGATTAATCTTTAACAGAGTGTGCAGGACCCCTCCCCTCTCTGTCTCCTTTGATGGTTTTATCTGACAAAACCTTGAGAAGTGAAGTGAACCTTCCAAAAGAAACTAATGAGAATTAGCTGATGCATGGGTGGTCTATCAGTGTCACTTGAGAGTTTAATTTAGAATTGTCTGCTGGCATGCTATATAATATTGTAGGTAATATCTCCAGAGAGCACATGTTAACAAACTTATCTCCCAACGGGTTTAAATCAATCTTTTTTTTCTTGATTTAGCAAAGCCCTCATGACTAAAACAGAATTTTTATGGAAACAAACATAGGGTAGTTTGAAGAATCTAGATAACAAGGCCTGTTCTGATCCAGATCTGTCAGGGAAAGCACGATTACTGCACCACAGTGCCAACCTTGGCTCAGTGGTAGCATTCTTGCCTTACACGCAGAAGGTCACGGGTTCAATCCTCACTCCACAGATACCTGAACACATAATCCAAGCTAACACTTCAGCAGAGTACTATACTGTCAGAGGTGCCATCTTTTAGCTGAGATGTTCATCTGAGAAGGCAGTTTAACATAAAAGATCCCATGGCACTAGCTTGAAAAAGAGCAGGGTAGTTCTCCCCAAAAATCTTAACCAATATTTATCGCAAACATTATCTGGTCATTATCACATTCCTGTTTGTAGGAGCTTGCTGTGCGCAAATTGGCTGCCACTTTTCTTACATTTCAACAGTACTTCATTGGCTGTGAAGCACTTTGGGATGTCCGGAGACGCTATATAAATAAAATGATTTCTTTCCCTTCTATAATGCAGCCCCTAAAAAAAGAATCTTTTCACCTTGCATCAACTAATTCAATATATTTTTCTTGTTGTCACACCTATACATAGCTGGTAAAACATATGGGTCCACCACACAATACTAAAGGACTTACATTTTGCACACTGCCCTGACTTTATTTTGCTGTTTCCAGATTTATTTAATAAAAATATTAAGAAATAACATGCTATTAAACTTGTCCTGTCAGTTCGCACCGACCCCATAAGGGCTCTGCATACAAAATGCATCAGTGACATCGATCACATTTACTCAGGCTGAATCTTCCCACGTGATTAAAGTATACTTGTTCTCCTTTCAGACTGGATCCACTGCAACCCCTAAAATAAAAGTTCAGCTTAGATTTAGACTGCACTCTCCTGTAGACTCAAACCGGTGTGAGATGGCCTCCTGGGGGAGATCACACCTCTCAGGCCTTGGGTGCACTCGGAAGTGTCTTTGCTGGTTTAATTGAATGGAGATCAGCATTTAAACCACAGTGACTTCGCGTGCATTGCTGACAAAACCACACACACACACACACACACTGCAGCAAGCCCATGTGGGGCCAGGACTCTGCCCCGCAGACCTCTCCGCTGTTGGACCCTACAACGCTTTATCCTGTTACTAACTAATGTTTTTAAAATGTCCCCTTTCCTTTCTCATGGAGCTCTCATGATTTACAGTCAGCATGCTGAAAGTTGTGCCGGACACTGCGATAAAGCGTTCGGGGCAGCAAACTTTGTGTTCGGTTAGAATGCTTAAAGACAAACTCGAGTGGCAGCAACTAACTAACCGCCTCCTTTATGAAGAAAAACGATTTAATTTTGTTTCACAAATGAGTGAACTGGGAGGTGTAATCGCCCCATGAGCAACAATAGAGACCGCAGTCACCAATAGGTCGCACACCAATCCCAAAGATCGCGACCTAAACGCATAATTGTGTACTTACTGTAACTTTGTTTTGTGTGTTTTAAGTTTTTGTACCCCACAGTCCGCGGGCCGAGTCGCTTAAAATCCAATAACGCCTTGATACGGTGAGTGAGTTTGGTAGATCCGAGGGGTGAAAGGACCCAGTCAGAGTGTCAATTACAGGCGAGGGTTATGCCTCACTGTAAATTTCACTGTAAAGTCTCCCCCAACTTGCTGAGGTCACGTTCTTCAGCAGTCTGTTCAATGAAGATCAGAGCCTCGCCTTTTACACCAATTCCCACAACTTCTCTTTCCCCGTAGGTTTCTCGTTATTGGACGGAGTCGGAGGTAGGAGGAGCAGAGAACAAACCATCACCAAACAAGGTTATCTCATCAGGCGGCTTTGCTTCTTGCTGTTATGGCAACCCTGAGAGTGTCACTGTTTTACATCGAATAGTGATTTCCATGATAATGGCTGGGTCTCATAAACTAAAGCATGCATTTAGTCAATTTTCTATGCCGCTGCTAACTTGACACTTTATTTTCAATAGATTTCTGAGCTATGCAAATTTTGTATTTCAAATATATTTCAAATAGAGAATTATACAGCACAGAAAGAAACCTTTCGGCCCCTCGTGTCTGTGCTAGCTCTTTGTAAACGCTCTCCAATTAGTCCCACTCCCGTGTTTTTTCCCCAGAGCTCTGCAATGTTTCCCCCTTCAAGTATTTATCCAATTCTCTTTTGAAAGTTGCTATTGAATCTGTTTCCAGCACCCTTTCAGGCAGTGAATTCCTGATCACAACAACTCGCGGTGTAAAAAATTCTCATCTCCCCTCTGGCTCTTTTGCCAATGACCTTAAATTTATGTCCTCAGATTACCGACCCCCCTGCCAGTGGAAACAGTTTCTCCCTATGTGCTCTATCAAAATCTCTCATAATGTTAAACACTTCTATTAAAATTCTCATCCTTGTTTGCAAATCCCTCCATGGCCTCCCCCCCATCGCTAATCCTCTCCAGCCCTACAACCCTCTGGGATCTCTGCTCTCCTCTAGTTCTGGCCTCTTGGCCCGATTTTAATCACTCCACCATTGGTGGCCATGCCTTCAGCTGCCAAGGCCCTAAGCTCTGGAACTCCCTCCCTAAACCTCTTTGCCTCTCTACCTCTCTTTCCTCCTTTAAGATGCTCCTTAAAACCTACCTCTTTGACCAAACTGCCCTAATATCTCCTAATGTGGCTCGATGTCAAATTTTGTTTAATAGCGCTCCCATTTTTTATCATCATCATAGGCAGTCCTTCAAAATTGAGGAAGACTTGCTTCCACTCTAAAAGTGAGTTCTCAGGTGGCTGTACAGTCCAATACGGGAACCACAGTCTCTGTCACAGGTGGGACAGACAGTGGTTGAAGGAAAGGTTGGGTAGGGAGTCTGGTTTGCCGCACACTCTTTCCGCTGCCTGCGCTTGTTTTCTTCATGCCCTCCGCGATGAGGCTCGAGGTGCTCAGCACCCTCCCAGATGCTCTTCCTCCACTTAGGGTGGTCTCGGGCCAGGGATTCCCAAGTGTCGGTGGGGTTGCTGCACTTTATCAAGGAAGCTTTGAGGGGGTCCTTGAAATGTTTCCTCTGCCCACCTGGGGCTCGCTAGCCCTGTAGGAGTTCCAAGTAGAGCGCTTGCTTTGGGAGTCTCGTGTCGGCATGTGGACAATGTGGCCCACCCAACAGAGCTGGTCGAGTGTGGTCAGTGCTTCGATGCTGGGGATGTTAGCCTGAGCGAGAACACTGACATTGGTGCATCTATCCTCCCAGTGGATTTGCAGGATCTTGTGGAGGCAGCGCTGGTGGTACTTCTCCAGCACTTTGAGGTGTCTGTTGTCTATAGTTGAGGTGCCTATAGTCCATGTCTCTGAGTCATTTAGGAGGGCAGATATCACTACTGCCCTGTAGACCATAAGCTTGCTGCCAGATTTGAGGTCCTGGTCTTCAAACACTCTCTTCCTCAGACGACCGAAGGCTGCGCTGGCACACTGGAGGCAGTGTTGGACCTCGTCATCAATGTCTGCCCTTGCAGATAGTAGACTCTCGAGGTATGGAAAATGGTCCACATTGTTCAAGGCTGAGCCCTGGATTTTGATGACAGGGGTGCAGTGCTGTGTGGTGGGGTCAGGTTGGTGGAGGACTTTTGTCTTACGGATGTTTAGTGTAAGGCCCATATTTTCATATGCCTCGGTGAAGGTGTTGACGATGGCTTGGAGTGCGGCTTTTGAGTGTGTGTAGATGCAAGCATCATCCGCGTATTGTAGTTCGATGAGAGAGGATGGGATGACCTTGGATCTGGCCTGGAGGCGCTTGGATGTTTTACCACAACAACAACAACTTGTATTTATATAGTGCCTTTAGTAAAACGTCCCAAGGCACTTCACAGGAGTATTATAAGACAACAATACTAGGTTAAATGCGCTATATAAATACAAATGTTTGTTGTTGTTCTATTAAATCTTCCCTTAAACTCTGCTCTAAGGAGAACAACCCCAGATTTTCTAATCTCTCCACATAACTGAAGTCCCTCATCTTTGTTACCATTCTAATGTATCCCCTCTGCATCATCGCCAAGGCCGTGACATTCTTCCTAAAGTGTGGTGCCAAGAATTGGACACAATGCTCCAGCTGAGGCCTTACCAGTGCTTTATAAAGGTTTAACATAAGTTCCTTGCTTTTGTATTCTATGGCTTGAATATTAACTCAGAGGCGGGTTCCAAGCCAGGGGAGAGGTTGGGGTAGGTGGGGGGGGGGGGAGCGGGGGGGTGGGAGGTGGGTGATGGAGGCTGGGGGGAAATTGCATATGTGGAACTCTGAAGAAAATTTAGCAGCTCGAAAGTCAGATTTTACTCTGTCTTGCCAAGTGTACTCCATCACATCATTCCTCACGCACACAAAGGTTCAAGAACACCCATCCTTCACTTTTTATGCACTTCCTCACCTCCCCATTTACCATTCATCACTGCTACTCATCCCAATCCTTATGCAATGTGATGTATCTGTCTGGTAGTCACCCTCACCAAATGCACAGCATCCATCGGGTGAATCAGTCATTCATTTGTCTGGTCATTCACCCCTTGTAGAAGAAGAAGGTGTAAAACGCAATGGAGAGGACTGGAGGTTGGCCACCACAAATTGTACAGCTGACAGATGCAGAGGAGAAGGCCATGGAGATAAGTGGCACCTCTACATTCCTGATAATTAGAGATGGAGAGACTGGGAACTCGCAGATGCCTGGTGACAGAATTAAAAACATCTCCGATCATAAATAACTGAATTATGAGAAGCCTGAGCATGCTGATTGGCAAGATTGCTACTTTGAATTGTAATCAGTTTCTTCTGTATTCCAGGGCCTTCATATGTAGAGCAACAGTCTGTGGACATGCCTGCCGATGATTCCTCAGAGGAACTCATTCCTCCTGCAAAATCTGCAATAATGTGCAAAAATTTGGCAGATGGAGTATAATGTTGGAAAGTGTGAGGTCATGCACTTTGGCAGAAAAAAATCAAAGAGCAAGTTATTATTTAAATAGAGAAAGATTGCAAAGTGCTGCAGTACAGTGGGACTTGGGGGTACTTGTGCATGAAACACAAAAGGATGCAGGTACAGCAAGTGATCAGGGAGGCCAATGGTATCTTGGCCTTTATTGCAAAGGAGATGGAGTATAAAAGCAGGGAAGTCTTGCTACAGTTATACAGGGTATTGGTGAGGCCACACCTGGAATACTGTGTGCAGTTTTGTTTTCCATATTTACGAAAGGATATACTTGCTTTGGAGGAAGTTCAGAGAAGGTTCACTAGGTTGATTCCGGAGATGAGGGGGTTGACTTATGAGGAAAGGTTGAGTAGGTTGGGCCTCTACTCATTGGAATTCAGAAGAATGAAGGATGATCTTATCGAAACGTGTAACATTATACAGGGGCTTGACAAGGTAGATGCAGAGAGGATGTTTCCACTGATAGGAGAGACTAGAACTAGGGAGCATCATCTTAGAATAAAGGTCCGCTCATTTAAAACAGAGATGAGGAGAAATTTCTTCTCTCAGAGGGTTGTAAATCTGTGGAATTTGCTGCCTCAGAGAGCTGTGGAAGCTGGGACATTGAATAAATTTAAAACAGAAATAGACAGTTTCTTAAACGAGAAGGGGCTAAGGGGTTATGAGGAGCGGGCGGGGAAGTGGAGCTGAGTCCACGATCGGATCAGCCATGATCTTATTGAATGGCGGAGCAGGCTCGAGGGGCCGTATGGCTTACTCCTGTTCCTATTTCTTATGTTCTTATGTTCTCCTGAGGGTCATCATCATCACAGGCAGTCCCTCGGAATCGAGGAACACTTGCTTCCACTCTTAAAATGAGTCCTTTGGTGGTTGAACAGTCTAATATGAGAACCACAGTCCCTGTCACAGGCGGGACAGATAGTCGTTGAGGGAAAGGGTGGGTCGGACAGGTTTGCCGCATGCTCCTTCCGCTGCCTGCGCTTGATTTCTGCATGCTCTCGGCGATGAGACTCGAGGTACTTAGTGCCCTCCCGGATGCACTTCCTCCACTTAGGGCAGTCTTTGGTCAGGGACTCTCAGGTGTCAGTGGGGATATTGCACTTTTTCAGGGAGGCTCTGAGGGTGTCCCTGTAATGTTTCCTCTGCCCACCTTTTGCTTGTTTGCTGTGAAGGAGTTTCAAGTAGAGCGCTTGCTTTGGGAATCTCGTGTCTGGCATGCGAACAATGTGGCCTGCCCAGCGGAGCTGATCAAGTGTGTTCAGTGCTTCAATGCTGGGGATATTGGCTTGGTGCATCTGACCTCCCAGGAGATTTGTAGGATCTTGCGGAGGCATTGTTAATGGTATTTCTCCAGTGGCTTGAGGTGTCTACTGTACATGGTCCATGTTTCTAAGCCATACAGGAGCGCGGTTATTACTACAGTCCTGTAGAACATGACCCTGTGGACCATTTCCCATACCTTGGAAGCTTCTTATCAACAAGAGCAAACATTGACGACGAGATTCAACACCGCCTCCAGTCGACTGAGGAAAAGAGCGTTCGAAGACCAGGCCCTCAAATCTGCCACAAGCTCCTTAGGGTGCACCATCACAGGATGTACAGCCATGCGCCAGTGCAAATACGCGCACTTTGGTGCATCAGTTAGAAAGTTAATTGGGTTTTCAGCTGTACGCTCTGCTCTTTCAATGCTGGTATGCTGCACATTCCTCCTCTCTCCAGTCTCGCACTGTGGCTGAGGTTTCAACCATCCTGCGCCCATACACTGGAACTCAACCATCCTGTGCCCATACACTGGAACTCAACCATACTGCGCCCATACACTGGAACTCAACCATACTGCGTCCATACACTGGAACTCAACCATCCTGCACCCATACACTGGAACTCAACCATCCTGCACCCATACACTGGAACTCAACCATCCTGTGCCCATACACTGGAACTCAACCATACTGCGCCCATACTCTGGAACTCAATCCTGAAGCTCCCTTTGTCTTTTTCCGCAGCTTCAAAATCCTCCTTGAAACCCATTTCTTCTGTGTCTTTGACCACTGCGACTAAACTTGCCCCACACTCTTGCTTGGGTCAGATCCAATTGTCCCACCCTGATATACTTTGCTACATTAAAGGCACAATGCAAAAACAAGTTGTCGTTGTAAATCTCCTTGGCTGTTAATTACCAGATTTTTCTCATCCAAATAATCCTCAGATTTACCCCTACTGGTTAAATCCATTATTTTATCAGATATTGATGCGAGATTGATGGATCTGCAGATAGCTGCATTAGATTTGGCCCCTTTCTTCAAAATGGTGCTGCATCAGCTTGTTTCCAATTTAGTAGCATCTCAGCATTCAATGGCTCTCTCGTGATAATTGTCTGTGGGTCACAAATATCTTCCATAATCTTTCATACTGCCCTGGGACAATACTATCTTCCACCATAAATTGATTGCTTTCAACCCGCTAAACCAGTCTAGAACCTGTGTCTTGTTGATGCTGTTGATGTTGAAATTTGTAAGTCTGTGTGAATTATTTTCACTGATGGAGAGCATTTTACCGTAATCTCCTTTAGTACATTCTTCTGGAAAATATATTCAGCATATTATTCTCTGCTTATCCTCAATTTCATCCTCATTGACAACCCTTAAGATTCTCTTCTCTCATCTTGCTATTATAGCGATGGAAAAATGTCTTGTTGCATTTAGCTTCTGTAGCTATACTAACTTCCAGTTTGTTCTTTGCTCCTTTCATCACCTTTTGGCATGTTTCCAAAATCATCCCAGTGCACCCCTCCTCTCCGCAGCCTTTATAACATTATTTTTTTCCCTTAGCTCATTTTGGATTGTCTTTTGATCCATTTTAGGTCATGTATTTTGAGTCTATGCTTGTTAAGCGTAGTATTGGTGCTACATGCTCTTTTGAAGGTATTCCAATTGATCTCAGCTGAGTCAATCTGTTTCATTTCTCCCCCCATGCCCTTGTACTCGGCCTTTTAGAAATGTTATACCTGGGTGTTGGTCCTTGGGAGTATTGAATCCCAAATCATATCTAGCCAGGGGCGCCTTTGATTTCCATTTTCTGTATGCTTTCTGGGTCACAAGTTGTGCAAATTGGCTGCTGTGTCTGCCTACAAAATACCGACTAACTTCAAAAGTAATCCATTTGCTGTAAATTGCTTTGGGGCATCCTAAGCAAGTTCTTTCTTCTTTCTAATTCTATGGAGACGATTTTAAGTGCTTTCGCCTGGTGTAAACGGTAGCAGCCTGAAAATGGCATCGGGTCATTTACTGTCCCGTTTGCACCAGAGCTCCGACTGCCGCCATCTTGGGTAAGATCCTGAGAAGGATGAACAGAGTGGCCGCCTATTTAAGCGGGAGGCCACTTGTACCATGATTACATAGGACCCCAAATTCAATCTGAGGTACAAATGGGGGGAGCATGCGCCACCGATGCTCTACCCATTTTTAACCAGCATTGTGCGAGCTAACCAGTGCTTCTTAAAGAGACTGCTTTGGCTGTGCAAAAAATAGCCGAAGATGTTTTTCACTTTATTTTGGGACCTGTGCCCAAGAAAAACACAGTCCAGCCCTTGCGAGGCCTCCCTAGGTTCATCTTCTCCCACCTCTCACGCCCTCCCCAAGGAGGAAGTGTCGGTTTGTCATGCACAGCTCACTGGCAACATGCAATAAAAGTCCTGATCTCAAAATGGCTTAGGCCTCCTGCCGGTAACAATGGTAGGCAGTGGGTCCACTCCACCCACTGACTACTCGTTGAGCACCCATTGTGCAGCTAAGATTAAAAGATTAAAATTGGCCCCGCTGTTCCTTGCTGGTCTTACGGTTCCTGCTCTGTTAAGATGCAGCCCATGTTCCTAACCATTTCCTTTTCTCATGAAAATTGTCCCAATTCATTATGAAAATTGTACCATTATTACATCAAT
Source organism: Pristiophorus japonicus (assembly GCF_044704955.1). Classification (NCBI taxonomy): domain Eukaryota; kingdom Metazoa; phylum Chordata; class Chondrichthyes; family Pristiophoridae; genus Pristiophorus; species Pristiophorus japonicus. The sequence goes on from NC_091987.1 coordinate 105,291,182, forward strand.
CTGCCAGTCATTTGTTTACAGCCTCTGTCTTGTGAATAAACTCATCTCCTTTACTAAGCACAGGATGTACACCTGAGAACATTACTTTACATCCCCAATTGTTAAGTTTCAAGGTGATCCTCTCATACTTGCCCTCAAGTGCCTCAATACAATTTCTCGCTATGTCATTAAGTCCTATAGCGGCAACCACTGGTAATTTGGCTCTTATTCCCTTTGTTATCCTGTCCTTTCTGCAAAGTACACAGTTCTAGCTTCAGATAGGCAACTCACCATCCCATGGCTTTCATCTTTATGACACGTAGCTATATCTTTTCTTAGCAATAAACATGCTATAACTATCACCTCTCTGTGTTTCACAGTTTGCACCCATGTCTCACTTCTTTTCTTTGGCTTTTTGCCAACCTCTGCATGCTGATATATTCTTGCAGCGAGGGTCAGAGCGTGACATCTGTTCGCTCCATTCCTTCCTAAGTAACCATTCTGGCCTTTCTTCCTCTTTGAAGCCTCTTTCAATTTTGACTCAATAAATAGTTTTATTTGCTTCAACATTAAGCTTTTCCTGATCTGTAGTGTCTTACTCACCGAGGGCAGCACTACATACTCCATGTGAACTTCCTCTACATTACCTACCGAGTTCAGTACTAGTCATTCACCTTAGAAAATCCTTCACATTTATCTACCCTATAAATTACAATACTCTCACCTCCATGCTAGTAAATGTTTTCACTTAGGCAATTATTGTAATTACAGGAGGTGGAAATAGGAAGTCTTTGTGATGGAGAGGAAATGGGCTCAGAAACTCCAGTCTACAGCTGGATTAGGATTGACAATGAAATAGTCCTGGATATTTCCATCCTTTCAGAAAGGATAGAAAAAGAAGAAAGAGGGCAGTAGTAGCTGTAATAGAGATACGTTCTTACAACAATCTCTATTGAGGCTGCTGTTATTTATTATTTACATAAATAATCTGGACTTCGAAATTGAGGGACTATCATGTCATGGAGCTGAAAGTGCTAATTCGGGACCAACTCAAACTGAAGGAGAGCATCCTCACGGCCAGGCATCGATTTTATACACACCGCCGCCCCGAGGGCCAGGAAATCGCGAAGTATGCTGCCGACCTCAGGAGGCTGGCAGGACCATGTGAATTCGGCGCATCCCTCGCCGATGCGTTGTGGGACGTCTTCGTAATTGGTATCGGTCATGAGGCCCTTCTTCACAGGCTACTGTCTGCCGAAACCAACGTCACTCTGCAGAAGGCCATCAGCATTAGCCAGGCGTTCATGACCTCAAGCTGCAGCTCCAAGCAGATGATGACTCACTCTCGGGACTCAAACCTGGCAAGTACTGTAAATAGAATGACACCTTTCACAGGCAGAACTGTTGAATGTGAATTTGCCCAGAGCAGAGCATACAGGCCCCAGAGTCCTTTAACTCAGAGTGCACCAAGGGGTGCAATCATAAGTCGAGTAGCACCATGCTGGCATTGCGGAGGTAATCACAGGGCTCATCAGTGTCGGTTCAGAGACAATGTGTGCAAAGGCTGCAGCACAAAGGGCCACCTCCAACGAATGTGCAAAAGAGCTGTGACTCACCACGTGGAAGAAGAGTCAGCAGATGGCTGTGAATCCAGCGCAAATTACGAGGAGATGGCTAGAGAGGCAGCTCAGTCCCGGGACGAAGTGTATGGAGTATATACCTGCATCACAGATTGTCCTCCAGTGATAATGAAAGTCGAGATAAATGGCGTTCCAGTCTTCATGGAAGTGGACACGGGGGCGAGTCAGTCAGTAATGAGCCAGGAAGCCTTTGAGAGGCTATGGAACGATAAAGCTGAACGACTCAAGTTGGTCCCGTTTCAGGCAAAGCTGCGCACCTACACCAAGGAACTGGTATCAGTTGTTGGTAGTGTGGATGCCATGATGGCGCGGTGCATAATTTACCATTGTGGATTGTTTCAGGTGATGGACCAACGCTACTTGAAAGAAGATGGATGGGGATGATTCATTGGAACTGGGAAGACTTCATCCCTCCAGCGATCGACGTCCCCCATGCTCAGAGGCAGAGCAAGCCCCCATCTTCGGTTGAACCAGGCACCAGAGAGTAGATCCGCGCAGCCCCCGAGACACAGACCGCTCATCACAACTGCGTGGCGATGATCCGGCCGAGACGACCTGAACGCAACTTCCCTGTTTCAGTGGCAGGACTCCTGGGGAGGAAGATTGGATCCGAGGGCGCCTTCCCAGCTTCAGTGGCAGAATCCCTGGGAAAGAAGATCGCGGCAGTCGACATCATGGACAGGGAAAAGATGGCATCCAAATCACGAGGTACAGTGCTCATGGAACAACAACACATGGTTCCACGCAAGGAAGACGATTGGGGTAAAAGTAGTAAGGCCATTTTAAAAGAGGCCAGCAACCCGCCATTTTTGAATGAACTGCTTGAAATTGGTAACCAATGTAAAAGTCCAGCTGTAACGAGCAAAATGTTGTTGAGCGATGTCGGGTGCAAATTGCAATCAGCAAATGTATATGTGAAGAGAAAAAGATTAGTGAAGATAAACATAGGTCCCTTGCAGTCAGACTCGGGTGAATTTATAATGGGGAACAAAGAAATGGCAGACCGATTGAACAAATACTTTGGTTCTGTCTTCACGAAGGAAGACACAAATAACCTTCCGGATGAACTAGGGGACCAAGGGTCTAGTGAGAAGGAGGAATTGAAGGATATCCTAATTAGGCAGGAAATTGTGTTGGGGAAATTGATGGGATTGAAGGCCGATAATCCCCGGGGCCTGATTGTCTGCATCCCAGAGTACTTAAGGAAGTGGCCCTAGAAATAGTGGATGCATTGGTGATCATTTTCCAATAGTCTATCGACTCTGGATCAGTTCCCATGGACTGGAGGGTAGCTAATGTAACACCACTTTTTAAAAAAGGGAGAGAGAAAACGGGTAATTATAGACCGGTTAGCCTGACATCAGTAATGGGGAAAATGTTGGAATCAATTATTAAGGATGAAATAGCAGCGCATTTGGAAAGCAGTGACAGGATCGGTCCAAGTCAGCATGGATTTATGAAAGGGAAATCATGCTTGACAAATCTTCTGGAATTTTTTGAGGATGTAACTAGTAGCGTGGACAAGGGAGAACCAGTGAATGTGGTATATTTGGACTTTCAAAAGGCCTTTGACAAGGTCCCAAATAAGAGATTGGTGTGCTTCCCAGGGAGCAGCAGTGACACTGTGCAAACGAAAAGGACAGAGAGGTCACAGACACATCAACTGTCTTTGGGCCTGCCCGACACTAGGAGTAACGGCAGAGCCCTGAGCTCCGGCAACTCGAGCAAAATGAGCTCACCTCGCCCACAGACCCATAGCACGGGCCGCTGCGCCGCCACCAGATGACCCGGCTCTCATGCGGCCGTGCTGGAACTAGACTGTCCTTGTGTACCTGTACTGATATACCTGTACTGATCATGTAAATGTTCCACACAAACAGAAACACAACTGTAATGCACCCAACAAATGTACCAAGATGTAAATGTAAAATCCATGTGTTGAATTTGAATGCAACTTGCATGTAACGGGCCATTAGCATAATCTCTGTGTGGGGTGGGGGGGGGGGGGAGAATGGAGTAGTCATGGACTCACAAACAGAAACCGCCACTGGCAACAAATCTCACTCCCAACCCCCCCAAGCTAGAAGTGACCCTCCAATGATCAACCAGGAAGAGCAAAGCCCAGCTCACCGTCAATGTACGCGTCAATTTGCTGTAAAGACTTGGGGGGAAGTGATGCTATGTATGTAGACCATGTATGCTAAATGTATAGTCACATAAGGTGTGTCACCAGAGTGCACTGCGGTGGGAGACATGAGGGTAACCTGTCGAGGTGTGCAGGGCCCAGTATAAAAGGCTGCCCACCATGCTTGTGCCTCACTCTGGAGTTACAATAAATGGGACTAAGGTCACAATAGCTCAAGTACAATACTAGACCTCGTGGAGTCATTCATAAGTGTATTAAAGACATAACATATATCACATATCATAATTTGCTTCCAACATCAAACTGGAGTATTTCAAATAGTGATGAAGACATAGATATGCTAGTGGGTTGGGCAGATATATGGTAGATACGTTTCAATGTCGAGTAATGTGAAGTCACGCAGTTTGAAAGTAAGAATAGAGGAAGAACATGCACCTTAAATTGTAAGATTTTAAATTTAGTAGAGGAGAGATGGACCTGAGTATGTAAAGACACTGGTCATTGAAGATGGCAGTGCAAGTAGATAATGGGATCAAACAGAATGCCAAGGTTGCGAACTATCTGGTTCAACATGAGCCAGTGGCCGGTGAAGGAGATGGACTTGATGGCTAGGATACGGTGTTTGTGGTGGGGCCCAAGACAATAGCTTCAGTCTTCCCAATATTTAACTGGAGGAAATTGTGACTCATCGAGGACTAGAGGTTGGATGAGCAGGCTGACAACACAGAGGCAGTGGAGGGGTTGAGAGGGGTCTTATAGAGGTAGAGCTGGGTGTTTGTCAGTGTACATGTGGAACCTAACTCCATGGTCTAGAAATTGTTTCGCAGGCCGATGTGAACCTGCACCATGGTAAATTTCGGCTCCGGAATAGGTAGGCACAAGGCCCACCCTATACTACGCCGTGGGTCTCAATTACATCAGATCTGCAGATGCCTGTAGAGCAACCTCAAGCAACTTGCTGGAAAAGGCCATTTGAATTTTGGGCCACTGCTGGTGACACAGGGGAGGGGCAGGTTGGTGTTGTTACTGGGAGAGGGAGCAATGATCGGGAGAGGGAGGTAGGTAACGATCGGGAGGGGAGTCATTGCACTTAGTAATATAGCCAGCATGGCCACTAAAATAGTGCTGTCAGTGTAGAACATGTGGAAACTGTAAATAGTACACACACTAAAATAACTTACCAAAACTACTAAAGTATCCCAGTATGTCTACTAAAATTTACATTAAAATACCATATATGAAAGACAATCGACCTGAAGTGGTAATTGTGTTACCCTTTCCACAAATGCTGCCCAGCCTGCTGAGTGTTTCCAGCTTTTTCTGTTATTATTTTAAATTTTAACCATCTGCAGTATTGTGCTTTTTACATTAAACTACCATGGTATATTCACAAAATACACCACCATTCCCATTAAAATACCACAGTATATACACCAAATTATGCAGCAAACTCACTAAAATATTCCGACATGTTTACTAAATTACTGGCAACCCAGAGTTTTGGTCTAGTAAACCATAGAACGTGAGTTCAAATCCCACCATCTACAAAAGGACATAGACAGGCTAAGTGAGTGGGCAAAAATTTGGCAGATGTAGTATAATGTTGGAAAGTGTGAGGTCATGCACTTTGGCAGAAAAAAATCAAAGAGCAAGTTATTATTTAAATGGAGAAAGATTGCAAAGTGCTGCAGTACAGCGAGACCTGGGGGTCTTGGTGCATGAAACACAAAAGGTTAGTACGCAGGTACAGCAAGTGATCAGGAAGGCCAATGGAATCTTGGTCTTTATTGCAAAGGGGATGGAGTATAAAAGCAGGGAAGTCTTGCTACAATTATACAGGGTATTGGTGAGACCACAACTGGAATACTGCGTGCAGTTTTTGGTTTCCATATTTACGAAAGGATATATTTGCTTTGGAGGCAGTTCAGAGAAGGTTCAGTAGGTTGATTCTGGGGATGAGGGGGTTGACCTATGAGGAAAGGTTGAGTAGGTTGGGCCTCTACTCATTGGAATTCAGAAGATTGAGAGGTGATCTTATCGAAACGTACAAGATTATGAGGGGGCTTGACAAGGTGGATGCAGAGAGGATGGGCCCAAGTTTCCACCCTCTGGAAAAACGGCGCATCTCGATAAGGTGCGGCGACTTTCTGGAAGAAAAAGGGGGCTGAAAACTTACCTTGTGATTCTCCGGCCTCCTCAGGACGTCTTCGTGCTCGGCGTGGCGCAGCACAAGGGGTTGGAGGCGGAGCCAGGTCCCGGCGCTGAAAACAGTGCCAGGACCTCTGTACATGCGCGTTAGAGTGTGCACGCATGTGCAGTAGCTCCAGGCCCCCGAGGCTGCGTGGGAGGGGCCCGTCCCTAGACCTGGCCGAATGGGCTCACCGGACGAAGATCAGACTGGACCTCCCTCCCGTTCAGCTCCCTCCCGTTCAGCCTTCCCTCCCTCCACCCCTTCTCTCGCCCCCCCCTCTTCTCTCCCCCGCCCACCTCCCCGTCGTCGGCGGGGCCCACCCACCCAGCATCTTGCTGGGGACGGGCCCCACCCGAAGTGTCGTTGTCATTGGTGGCCAGACCAGGCCCGTTCAGCCTTCCCCCACTGCCTCTTCTCCCCCCCCTTCTCTCCCCCGCCTTCCCCTCCACCCCCTTCGTCCCTCCTCCCTCCCTCCATGTCGTCGGCAGGGCCCGCCTGGCATCTCGCTGGGGGCAGGTACCGCCCGAAGTGTCGACGGCGGCGGCGGCGGCTCAACCCGGCCCGTTCAGCCTCTCCCCCCTCCTCTCTCCCCCTCCCTCCCTCCCTCTCTCCTCTCCCTCCCTCCCTCCCTCTCTCCTCTCCCTCCCTCCATCCCTCTCTCCGCTCCCTCCCTCCCCCCTCCTCTCCCACTCTCCTCTCCCTCCCTCCCTCCTCTCTCCCCCTCCCTCCCTCCCTCTCTTCTCTCCCTCCCTCCATCCCTCTCTCCGCTCCCTCCCTCCCCCCTCCTCTCCCACTCTCCTCTCCCTCCCTCCCTCCTCTCTCTCCCTCCCCCCTCTCCTCTCCCTCCTTCCCCCTTCTCTCCCTCCCCCCCTCTCCTCTCCCTCCTTACCCCCTTCTCTCCTCTCCCTCCCTCTCTCCTCTCTCTCCCTCCCTCCCTCCTCTCTCCCCCCTCTCTCTTCCTTCCTCCCTCCCTCCTCTCTCTCTCCCTACCTCCCTCCCCCCTCCTCTCCCTCTCTCCTCTCCTCCCTCCCCCTCCTCTCCCTCCCTCCCCCTCCTCTCCCTCCCTCCCTCCTCTCTCCCCCTCCCTCCCTTCCTCCCTCCTCTCTCTTCCTCCCTCCCTATTCTCTCTCCCTCCCCTCCTCCCCCTCTCCCTCCCCCTCTCCCTCCCCTTCTCCCCATCCCCTCTCCCCTCCCCCCTCCCCCTCCCGCTCCTCTCCCCTCCTCCTCCCTCCCTCCTCTCCCTCTCTCCCTCCCTCCTCCTCTCCCTCTCCTCTCCCCCTCCTCTCCCCCCTCCCTTACTCTCCCCCCCCTGCTCTCTCTCCCCACCCTTCACTGTCAGAAACACAGAGACACTGACAGAGACAGAGAGAGAGAGAGACACTGACAGAGATAGAGAGAGAGAGAGACACTGATAGACAGAGATAGAGACACTGGGGAGGAGGGGGGGGGGGGGCATCCCAGCATGCTCTTGGAGGGCTCCCGGTGCTGCAGTAGGTGAGTAGAAATATTTATTTATTTATTGATTGATTTTTTAATTATTTTTTTAATATTTAATTTTTAAATTTTTTTTGGATTGATTTATTGGTTGATTTATTGATTTATTTATCATTTATTATTGATGATGGCTCTTTATTTATAAAAGTGAAGTGTTTAATGTTTGTAAACTTCCCTCCCATCCCCCCCCCATATCTCTCGTTCCCTACGCCTGATTTATAAGTGTAGGCAAGGTTTTTCTGAGCGTACAAAAATCTACATTTACTCCATTCTAAGTTCGTTTGGAGTAAGTTTTCGCTGCCTAAACTTGCAAAACAGGCGTAAGTGGCTGGACACGCCCCCTTTTGAAAAAAAATCAGTTCTAAAATGAAACTATTCTAACTGACTAGAACTGGAGCAAACTAAATGCCGAGAATTGCAATTTTTAAGATGCTCCATTCTAAACTAATTGCTCAAAAAAAATAGGAGCAACTCAGGCCGAAACTGGAGCCCAATGTTTCCATTGATGGGGGAGACTAGAACTAGAGGGCATGATCTTAGAATAAGGGGCCGCCCATTTAACACTGAAATGAGGAAAAATTTATTTTCTCAGAGGGTTGTTAATCTGTGGAATTCATTGCCTCAGAGAGCTGTGGAAGCTGGGACATTGAATAAATTTAAGACAGAAATAGAGTGTTTCTTAACCGATAAGGGAATAAGGGGTTATGGGGAGCGGGCAGGGAAGTGGAGCTGAGTCCATGATCGGATCATTTATGATCGTATTAAATGGCGGAGCAGGCTCAAGGGGCTGTATGGCCTACTCCTGCTCCTATATCTTATGTTCTTATGTTTATCATGGCAGTTTGAGAAGTTGAACTCAGTTAAAAGATAATCAGGATCAAAAGCTGGTATCAGTAATAGTGACCATGTAGATCCAACAGGTTCACTAATGTCCTTCAGAGAAGGAAACCCGCCATTCTTACCCAGTCTAGTTTATACCTCCCAGTCCCACACGGAGGACTCTTAACTGCCCTCAGAAGCGGCCTAATAAGTCGCACAGTTATATGAAACTGCTACTGAGCACATTTACCACATGAACTGAAGCGGTTCAAGAAGGTGACTAACCACCGCCACCTCAGAAGGGATGGACAATAAATGTCAGCAAGGCCAACAATGCAAATCCCGACAGTGAATTTAAAAAAAAAGAAACACTATAATACAATAGCATTCCTTCACTTAGGGTGGTCTTTGGCCAGGGACTCCCAGATGTCGTTGGGGATGTTGCACCTTATCAAGGAGGCTTTGAGGGTGTCCTTGAAATATCTCAATTACAATACACTATTGTTCACATTATATCTGTCATACTCAGATATATGGATCTACTAAATTACCAATACATATCAATTACTTTACCTCAGCTTGCTCTCTAAAGTGCCTCTTATTACACATGGTAGAATTATAGCTTATATTCATCCTAAGTGGTTACTATACTTAGAATAATATTGCTGTGGTTTCAATTAAGCAGTGGAAAATCTGGAATACCAGCAACAATATCTGGAAACCACAGGAAATAAAATGTGTAGAGGCCTGCACAGCATCACAGGATGAAGCAGTATTTCTTTCTGTCTCAACGTGTGATCACCCTGCAAGTCTATAGAGGTCGCAGTCTCTTCACCGATAGCAATGTGCATTTACACAGCAATTTTATTGTAAGAAATGCCCCAGGATGTTTCACGTGATGCAAAGATGAGAATCTTAAAATGTATTTTCTGGGGAACTTGTAACCAGTGGAGGTTGGCAGGGATGGGGTGGGGAAGTGGGGCGGGCAGAGTGGGGGGTTGCAGGGCTGTGGTGACATGATGGTGGGTTGTAGAGTGGATGAGAACACAGGTCACAGCACTCTGCATGAGTTATGGAGGTTGGAAGAAGGAGGCTGGCAAAAAAATATCACCGAAGTCCAATCTCAAACCCCTTTTGAAAGCATTTATGCACTCTGCTTCAATAACAGTTTGTGGCAGAGAATTCCACATTTCAACTACCTCATAGGAAAATAAATATTTTTAATCCACCCTTTAATATTTTTGTGATTATCTCCAATTTGTACCCTCTTGTTACCATCTTATGGACCAACGGAAACAATCTATCACTATTTATCCTAACATAAACTCATTATTTTGAAGACCTCCACCAGGTTATCCTTCAATTATCAATGTTTCAATGAGGAAAACCCCAACTTCTTAAATCTCTCTTCATAAATGTGACTTCTCATCCCTGCTAATGTCTTAGCGAATTTGCTCTGTATCATTCCTATTCCTCTTGTATTCTTTATATAGGTGCCCTACACAACACTCCTTATTAAGGCCGTGCTCATATTCAACATAACTTTCTTGCTTTTATATTCTACATCTCTGAGTACAAAACCAAAGATCCCATTTGTCTTTTCAATGGCCTTATCTACTTGCACTGCCATCTTCAGTGACCTATGTATCTACATATCGAGTTCTATCTGCTCCTCTACTAAATTTAATATCTTACCATTTAAGATGCACGTCCTTCCTCTATTCTTACTTTCAAAATGCATGACTTCACATTTCTCGACATTGAACTGTATCTCCCACATATTTGTCCAACCAGCTAGCCTATCGACATCCTCCTGCAGTCTTTCACAGTCTTCGTCACGATCTGCCATACCACAAATTGATGTTGGAAGCAAATTATGATATTGTTCCCTCAATTTCGAAATCCAGATTATTTATGTAAATAGTAAATAACAGCAGCCTCAATAAAGATTGCTGTAAGAACGTGTCTCTATTACAGCTACCACTTCTGAAAGGATGGAAATACCCAGGACTATTTCATTGTCAATCCTGACCCAGCTGCAGATGCATTGCAGTTATCACTATTATGTTGATGTTCCATTTTAATCAATAACTCTAATTTCACAATGTTGCTTCTTGTACTCTGTGCATTAACATATATACATTTTAGTTTTGATTCCCTTGATTTAGCAATTTATTTTTTGCCTATCTCCATCCTGATTTCTTTTTTTTACCAACTTATCTTGTTTAACCATTTTTAATTGTGTGTATCTCATTTCCTACAAATCCAAAGCCTAATTTCCTTTCCGAGCTGCCCACTTTACTTTCTAACTTTTCTCTTGTCCCTGCTAGTTTAAGCACTGCAACACAACTCCAGTTAATCTCCCCATGAGAATAAAAACTCCAGCAGTTTGTCCTATCGGTACAGCTCACTCCTACCATAGAACTGGAACCAGTGCCCGAGGAATCAGACCCCTTCCTGAGTTTAACCTGAAGGGGTGGGTGATACAGTTTGCCGATATCATCAAGTCATATCCTCAGTTAAACATGAATCTCTGCCAAACAGCAGGCATAGATGTCTTATTCAAACTTTGAATTTGAATCATTAACATATAGTTCATACTGAAACCTAGTTTAATGATACAGTGCTTGTATATTTCAGCAATAATAAATAGTTAAACTGTGTGTGGCGACATATTGTTTACAGACCGCTCATAAAACTTTCACCCTTGACTTGCCCTTTTGGTTCTTGAGAAAAGTTACTGTAAACTAATAAAAATGTTTAAAGTTAGAGTTAACCATTTCTCTCCCAGACAGAAAACAATTGTGTTGTGTATGCAATAACTGTTAGACTGAGTACTGTTTAACTCTAAGAGGTATAACCTTGGCTCTGCTTTATTAAGGCCCAAAGTGACTAATATACAAAATGGCTGGCCTTTTATACTTGGGCTGCACACACCCAATGGCCTCCAACAGCGACGCTATCTAGTGGCTAGTGATCCCAAAAGTACATATATGACAATACCCCCCTCTGAGATATTAACACAGTTTTTTACAAATTGAGACGGTCCGGTGTTTTACGCTCCCGGGTTGACTGTCTCAGTTCAACTCCAGCCTTGGGTGAGTGTTCAGAATCTGTTGTGACTGGTGGCTGGGTGGCTGACCTGGTGGGAGTGGCAATGGCCATGTCAGGGATTGAAAGTCCATTTTCATTGAACATGTCAGTGATTGAAAGTACCGATTCACTGATGACCACTGAGTCCTCTGATGACTGGGGGTTGGTTGGTTGGTCGCCGATTGTCTCTTCCTCCGACTGTTCCGGTTCGTCTGTGTGCCGCAGCTTTGTCTGATCCATATGTTTCCTGCATGTTTGCCCATTTTTGAGCTTGACAATAAATACTCATTGGCCATGACAGTACCAGCGATCCACTTGGGACCCTGACCATAATTCAGAACATATACAAGATAATTTACAGAAATATCGCGGGACACAGCTGCGCGATCGTGATATCCTTGCTGACTTTGTCTTCTATATTCAACATGATTATTCAAGTCAGGGTGCACAAAAGGTAGCTTGGTCTTAAGACCTTTCTTCATCATTAGTTCAGCAGGTGAGACCCCGGTAAGCGTGTGTGATCTTGTCCTGTAACTAAGCCATATGCATGACAGGCGGTTCTGCAGTGACCTTTGGGTTACTCGCTTCATACTCTGCTTTATGATTTGGACAGCACGTTCTGCTTGCCCATTGGATGTAGGTTTGAACAGTGCTGACCTTACATGTTTGATACCATTGAGTTTCATGAACTCTTGAAACTTCTGACTGGTGAAGCACGATCCGTTGTCACTAACAACGATGCCAGGAAGACCATGTGTCGCGAACATGACATTGAGATTCTCAATGGTAGCTGTGGATGTGCTGAATGACATGATTATACACTCTATCTACTTGGAATATGCATCCACCACAACTAAAAATTTCTTCCCCAGGAAGGGACCTGCAAAGTGGCTTTCATCATTACAATGCCGGGATGTGTGCTATGTAGCTCACGTACAAATTCTCTCTTCCTTTCTTGAGCATAACAACACGATTGCCCCACAGTATACAATCTGACTGAATAGACAATTCGTCTTTGAGACGAATGTAAGGTTTGGTCTCCTCGCACATTTGATTGGATATGGCAGACCAATCTTCGAGGATGCAACTCTTCACCACCGATAAAATTGGGCCCTGGCTGGTCCAGGTCTTAACTTGTTGAGACGTGACAGGGGTTCCTTCACTCTCAAAAGCATCCATAACTAACAATAGGTCCGCCAGTTGTGGCGTTTCCACCTCCGGTGTAGGCAATGGCAGACTTCTCAAAGCATTGGCACAATTCTCGGTGCCAGGTCTATGGCGAATGACATAATCATAAGCAGATAATGTCAGCGCCCACCTCTGGATGTGGGATGAAGCATTGGTATTGATACCTTTTTTTTTTCAGAGAACAGTGAAATGAGCGACTTGTGATCTGTCTCCAGTTCAAACCGAAGACCAAACAGGTACTGATGCATCTTTTTAACCATACACACACAGTCCAGTGCTTCTTTACCAGGCTGTAGGCTCTTTCTGCTTTAGACAAACTTTTTGAAGCATACGTGACTGGTTGAAGTTTACCCGACTCATTAGCTTGTTGGAGTACGCAACCAATTCCATATGACGAAGCATCACAGGCCAATACTAAACGTTTACATGGGTCATAATGTACCAGCAGCTTGTTAGAGCAGATTAGTGGCTTTCTCATAAGCTCTGTCTTGAGACGCAGCCCACACCCAGTTGTCGCCTTTTCTTAGCAGCATGTGCAGTGGTTCTAATAAGGTGCTCAATTTAGGTAGGAAGTTACCGAAATAGTTGAGTAGACCCAGGAACGAACGCAGCTCCGTCACATTCTACGGCGTGAGTGCATTCTTGATGGCCTTGGTTTTCACGTCCGTGGGCCTGATGCCGTCAGCAGCAATTTTCCTCCCCAGGAATTCGACCTCTGGTGCCATGAAGACGCACTTTGAGCATTTCAGTCTGAGTCCCACTTTGTCCAGATGATATAAAACCTCTTCCAGGTTGTTCAGATGTTCCTCGGAGTCATGACCTGTGATCAGGATGTCATCTTGGAACACGACTGTTCTGGGAACAGACTTCAGTAGACTCTCCATGTTCCTCTGAAATATTGTTGCAGCTGAGCGAATTCCAAAAGTGCACCTGCGATAAATAAACAGTCCTTTATGCGTGTTAATGTATGTAAGTCTCTTCGACGTGTCATCAAACTCCTGTGTCATGTAGGCCGACGTCAAGTCCAGTTTGGTGAAAGTCTTCCCCCCCCCCCCCCGTTAGCATTGCAAACAAGTCATCATCCTTCGGTAATGGGTACCGATCCTGTTTTGAAACCCTGTTGATCGTAGCCTTGTAGTCTTCACAGATTCTGACTGTGCCATCACTTTTCAGCACAGGAACAATGGGGCTGGTCCATTCATTAAATTCAACCGGTGATATGATCCTTTCATGCTGGAGTCTGTCCAGTTCGATTTTGACCTTCTCCCTCATCATATACGGAACTGCCTGAGCTTTATGATGGACGAGTCTTGCATCCAAGTCGACGTGGAACTGTACCTTGTCTCCCGTGAAGTTGCCAATGCCTGGTTCGAACAATGAGGGAAATTTGCTCAGTACTTGGGCACATGTATCTGCCTCCAACGAAAACGCCTTTATGTCGTTCCAGTCGCATCTGATTTTTTCAAGCCAGTTCCTGCCGAACAGCGTTGGGCCATTGCCTGGGACAATCCATAGCGGTAATTCATGACCGCACCGTCATACGACACTTTAATTGTGGCACTGTCAATCACCGTTATGAGTTAGAAACATAGAAACATAGAAAAAAGGTGCAGGAGTAGGCCATTCTGCCCTTCGAGCCTGCACTGCCATTCAATGAGTTCATGGCTGAACATGCAACTTCAGTACCCCATTCCTGCTTTCTCGCCATGCCCCTTGATCCCCCTAATAGTAAGAACTACATTTAATTCCTTTTTGAATATATTTAGTGAATTGGTCTCAACAACTTTCTGTGGTAGAGAATTTCACAGGTTCACCACTCTCTGGGTGAAGAAGTTTCTCCTCATCTCGGTCCTAAATGGCTTACCTCTTATCCTTAGACTGTGACCCCTGGTTCTGGAGTTCTTTGGTGTACGTGCGTAACTTGCCATTGACTGGACTCAGCCTGAGCCCCACAGCAATAGTATCCTATAGCTTGTCGAATGCCCTCTGACTCATTATCGATTGACTCGCCCCCGTGTCCAGTTCCATCGATACCGGCACCATATTAAATTTCACGTTGATCATTATCAGTTTGCTCTTAGCTAGGAACGAGTACAGTCCATACACTTCCTCCTCTGGTATCTCGGATTGTATATCTGGATCCGCGCTAGTCTGACCATCATCCTCCACATGGTGTGTCGCAGCACGCTTGCTCATCTGCTGACATTTGCGCTGGAGATGCCCCAATCTCAGACAGCCTTTGCAACTATATTGCTTAAATCGGCACTGCTGGTGCCGGTGATTTCCCCCACAATGACAACACGGAGAAATCGGATGCATTCCCGCTGGCGGACTTTGGGCAGCTACGGGTTTCGTGTACGCAGTCGGGTAGGCCCTGCCATGTGACGCTCTGCCGAATACCGAATCAATCACATTTACAATACTTGCGGAGTTTCGATTTTTCACTGATATCTGCTTTAGACTTCTATCCATCGTCATGCATGACTGAGCGATCGTGATGGCCTTGTTCAAGTCCAACGTCTCCACCGCCAGTAGTTTAAGCAGGATCACCTCGTGATTGATGATGATTAAAAAGAAATTCAGCAGCATGTCTGCCAACACAGCCCCATACTCACATGGTCCCGCTAGACGTCTCAGGTCAGCAATGAATTTCTCCGCATTCTGGCCCCCCGAGCGAACGTGCGTATAAAATCTGTATCTCGAGATGATGATGCCTTCGTTTGGCTTAAGGTGGTCCTGTACCAGTGTACACAATTCATCATACGTATTCTCTGTTGGATTCACAGGCAGGAGTAGATTCTTTATCAAACCACAAATTTTTGGACCGCAAACCGTGAGGAACACCGCCCGACGCCGATCTGCGTCGCTGATCTCCTCCATTTTGTTGGCCACGAAGAACTGGCTCAAATGGCTCACAAAATCTGCCCAATCCTCTCCTTCCACAAATTGCTTCAACAATCCAATTGTGCTCATTTTTGCATGCAAAGGTCCTTGTTGCCTGGTCGCCAAATGTTGTGTATGCAATAACTGTTAGAGTGAGTCCTGTTTAACTCCAAGAGGTATAACCTTGGCTCTGCTTTGTTAAGACCCAAAGTGACTAATATACAAACTGGCTGGCCTTTTATACTTGGGCTGCATACGTGCGTGCAGCCCAATGGCCTCCAACAGTGACGCCATCTAGTGGCTAGTGATTCCAAAAGTACATATATGACAAACTGTTAGTTTTCAGTTCGATATAGCGAAATGCCGCAATTCTATGAGTGAGGAAGAGATCAACTGAAATCATACGGCAATATAGAGAGGAATGGAGCAGTATAAATTAGTGCAACTAGCTCCAGGAACCTCAAGCTGCTCAATGGGGCAAAGTTTCCCTGATGGCCCAGCTAGTTTAGACATTGAAAGAAAGACTTGCAATTGTATAAAGTTCTTTCATGTCCCTCAGAAACACCCAACAGTGTTTGTAATACAGTGAATACGTTGAAATGCAGTCATTCCTGTTATATAGGCTAGTTATACAGTCCAAGAAAGTCCTAAGCCATAGCTTTGTCTATGATAAGTTGACTGATCTCAGGTGAAACATAGGTAGGGCCATTACAATTACCTTCAGTCTCCCAGGGAAGGGAAAATCTGCTAGAAATCGCAATTCCTGCTGGAAGTACTGGGTAAGTCAGAGCAGTTTCAGATTTTTGAACCTGATGGCTTACATCCTAGGGTCTTAAGAGAAGTGGAAGCAGAGATAGTGGATGCATTGTTTGTAATCTACCAAAATTCGCTAGATTCTGGGGCAGTCTCAGCAGATTGAAAAACCGCAAATGTAACACCCCTATTTAAAAAAGGAGGCAGACAAAAAGCAAGAAACTATAGACCAGTTAGCCTAACATCTGTCATTGGGAAAATGCTGGAGTCCATTATTAAGGAAGCAGTAGCGGGACATTTGGAAAAGAATGATTCAATCAAGCTGAGTCAACATGGTTTTATGAAAGGGAAAAGGAGTTTGATGAATTTTCTGGAGTTCTATGAGGATGTAACGAGCAGAGTGGATAAAGGGGAACCAGTGGATGTGCTGTATTTGGATTTTCAGAAGGCATTTGACAAGGTGCCACATAAGAGGTTACTGCACAAGATAAAAGTTCACAGAGTTGGGTGTAATATATTAGCATGGATAGAGGATTGGCTAACTAACAGAAAACAGTCCGGATAAATGGGTCATTTTCCGGTTGGCAAACAGTGACTAGTGGGGTGCCGCAGGGATTGGTGCTAGGTCCTCAACTATTTACAATCTATATTAATAACTTGGATGAAGGGACGAGTGTAATGTAGCCAAGTTTGCTGATGATACAAAGATGGGTGGGAAAGCAAATTGTGAGGAGGACACAAACAATCTGCAAAGGGATATAGACAGGCTAAGTGAATGGGCAAACATTTGGCAGATGGAGTATAATGTGGGGAAATGTAAGGTTATCCACTTTGGTAGAAAAAATAGAAAAGTAAATTATTATTTAAATGGAGAAAAATTGTAAAGTGCTGCAGTACAGAGGGACCTGGGGGTCCGTGTGCATGAAACAAAAAGTTAGTATGCAGGTACAGCAAGTAATCAGGAAGACAAATGGAATGTTGGCCTTTGTTGCAAGAGGGATAGATTATAAAAGCAGAGAAGTCCTGCTACAACTGTACAGGATATTGGTGAGGCCACACCTGAAGTACTGCGTAGAGTTTTAGTCTCTGTATTTAAGGAAGGCTGTTCAGAGAAGGTTCACTAGTTTGATTCCGGAGATGAGGGGATTTGACTTATGAAGATAGGTTGAGTAGGTTGGGCCTATATTCATTGGAGTTCAGAAGAATGAGAGGTGATCTTATTGAAACATAAGATAATGAGGGGGCTCGACAAGGTGGATGCAGAGAGGATATTTCCACTCACAGGGGAAACTAAAACTAGGTGACATAGTCTTAGAATAAGGGGCCGCCCATTTAAAACCGAGATGAGGAGAAATTTCTTCTCTCAGAGGGTTGTAAATCTATGGAGTTCTCTCCCCAGAGAGCTGTGGAGGCTGGGTCATTGAATACATTTAAGGTGGAGACAGACAGATTTTTGAGCGATAAGGGAATAAAGAGTGATGGGGAGCGGGCAAGGAAATGGAGCTGAGTCCATAATCAGATCAGCCATGATCTTTTTGAATGGTGGAGCAGGCTCGAGGGGCCAAATGTTCTTATGTTCTTATGTTCTGGAACTCCTCTCCTCCTCTAGTCTAATAGTTTTCTGACACATACCAGCAAGCCTCACACATGAATCATGGCCACTTGAGAAAATATCAGAGGACACCCTGCCCTCATAGACTCTCTGTATCCCAGCAAGGAGTTAGTTTCTTCAGGAAAAGAAGGACGGAGGAAAGTGTGGCTCACAAACACGTAATGGCTATTGGAGTGAGCTCCACAGGCCTGCTAACACCAGTGGAACTTTTTTCCTGTATCAACTAAGTTGATGTAGGAACAGAAAGGCAGGAAATTAGAAGCAAAAATGTAGTAAGTGAATTTAAATTAAATTAAGACTTTTGGGAGTGCCATCCACATTCTTTTGACCTTTTAAAAGAAACAAATGCTGCTCCCATACCTCCCGCAGCCTCCCTCTATGCTAATGTCTAATATTCCTCTAAATTGACTTCAAAAACAATGCCAGCAAATCAGATAAACTTTTGTTTTTGTTTGGCTAAAAAGCTTAGCAAAGATTTCCCTTTGTACACACGCCTCATTCTATTGTCTGCCAGCTCATGACTTTGACTACACCATGACATAGCTCAGAGTTTAGAATGAAGGACCTCGAAATTCCAGTGTTTGGGAAGAGTGGTGAGAAGACGGATTGGCCGCCAAGAAGTTGGGAAAGCATTCCTTCTGCAAAAGCATTCCATGCTTCAAGAACCCCCCCTCCACCTGTAAGAAATTTCTCTTAACCTCTCTCTTTAGTGACAGTTTTAAATTGATGATCCCTTGTCACTGACATCTCAACCAGGGGATATAGGGCTAGAACCTCCACTTTTTTTGCGTGCTTAACGCCCACTTAATACTCATTTTACCGCTGAAATGACGTATAACGCCCAGATATCGCCCATTCTGGCACAAAATGGAAACTGACGGGCTTTTTTAGGAGACATATTGGCGAGCATTATTTTCCCAATGGGCTTAACGGTGAGAAAAAATATCACTGCCTGCCCACCTTTTTGGGGCGAAATCAGCAGAATGGGCGAATTCAATGCCCATAATATCGCGCAGCGTTACTTTCCGCATAGAATTAATGCCGAGATTCAATATTAATGCCCGGTGACTGTTTTTTGTCCTAAAGAGCATATTTACCCAAACTCGAGGCCATGGAGATTGCCCATCTTCAATTTCACCACTTCGCACACATATCGCCCACAATATCGCTCGCTCAAAAAACCGGCCACAAAAAGCGGTGTGGCTGGCATTTGTTAAATCCCACTCTTACGTGAAGAGCTGATATCAGAAAGATTGACTGAAAGAACGCTGATGTGAGTGACAACGCTGACACACTGCTGTGTGTGTGTGTGTGTGTGCAGCTCAGACATCAATGGTGCCCATCATCTTGGTGCCAGTTAAAGTTTACGTTGATTGATGTTAAGTTGTATTTAACCCTTTCATGGTAAGGAATCATCAGTGTGTAATGTCCAGCTATCTGAGACAATGCGCAACAAGGTTGTGTTCAATAACAAAAGTTTAATACCAACATTAGTCTGAAATCATAAGTATCACAGCCAATAACACCCAACCCCCGCCCACATCCCACTTTTTCCATCATTGACATCAATCATATATTCAACATGTCCAGCAACACAGAATACAAAGGCAAAGCAAAAGCGTGATCCCCAGCCCCCATACATTGCAACAAATTGCATACACCCAGATGGAAATATAATACAGCCATCACCTGCGCACATGCACCTCACTTTCCTTCCCCCCTCCCCTTCTTCTCCCCAGCTCCACCCCTTCCCCTCCTCGCTCCACGGCGCCTGGCCGAGGAGCTCCTCAGGCAGTGCCTCATGGGGGGGATGAAGGCAGATGCGTTAGTTGGACGGGTATGGGAGCGGGGGGTGCCGAGGGGGCAACATTCTCTAATGCGGAAGCAGGATCTTGGTCCTTGCTCTCAGCTATCGTTCGCAGTGGTGGTGCGGGACCTAGGGATGGAGTGCTGCGCTCTGGGACCACTGGGAGGGCTGTGGCAGCAGTGTTCCTGGCTATCGCATCCAGGGACTCCGCCATGCATGGAATGTACTCGGGCATGGTTGCCCCCCAAAGCTTCGATGAGCTGGTCACCAATGTCTACAGTCCTCCTGGACAACTGTACCATCTCTCCGCTGTCATGTCGCACTCATGGAACAGACCTGCCATGTCCATGAGACTTCCACAGGGTCGGCACCATCCTGGGGACAAATGGGGTGCCCTGTGGAAAGGTGCTTGGGGCCGGCACCTCTAGAATGGAGGCGGGAATGACCGGAGGACCACTAGATGGCCTTGGGGTGGAATGACTTCTGGAGCGTGGCGATGCAGGTTGCTCGAAGTCTGCGCTCTCATCCATAGAGAACAGCCACAGTGGATTGACGGGCAACAATCGGAGCTCCTCAGCACCAGATGTAGTAGGATCGTCCACCGACTCCTGCCCCGTGCCCCCATCTTCTGGCCTCTGTGACCTTGCCTGGGCCCACGCTGCTGGCATAGCTGCAAGTCACAAATGAGGTTGTTAGAGGAGACGGGGTTGCTAGGGTGACAAGGTGAGTCCAGCCCTACACACAGCATATGCACGACAAAAGCACCACCGCTCTCAAAATCATCACAGACATCACATTTCATCACCATCAAAACATTGTGCGTTGCAATGATTTTCATTAGCAATGCATTATTTCTATGAAACTTTTAGAAATCATCTATCATATATGATTGGTTGGATATGAGTTAGTGTGGCATCTATTGACTTTACATCACGCAATGGTGTAAGCTTTACTCACGTGGCATCACTTCAGGGTCGGCAGATGCGTCCATGGCTGTCCAGGGGTGCTTCCCCACGATTGTTAGCATTCGCTCCTCCATCTCTGTGATGTCGCTGGGGACTGGTGGCCCCCCACTCATTTGCCTCTGCATGGACCTCATCGTTGATAGATTCTTCCGTAAAAGGTGACAGGACGACTAGGCATGCGATCATTGCATGATATCATTGCTAGGTACTGTCACAGAGACTGATACAACACATAACCGACAGATGTAATCATGATTATTATGATTACCTAAAGACGTACACCATGACCGCAGGCTTTGAGTAAAACATTCCTGGTAAAAGTGCAAGACCTCACACCTGCTGATAGTCACTCATGACTGTTACAAATCAAATTATATAAATACATAAGTTCATGTAAATCAATGTAATACTTACTATTGCGGATCCCACAAGGTCGTTCCACCGTTTGCGACATTGGTTGCCCTCATGCACCTCGTTGGTCGCCGATGAGACCACCTCTGCTATCTCGGTCCATATTTTCTGGTAGGCCTTTGGGGTGGGCTTCCCACGCCCTCCCTGTGCCAAATCACCCCAGCGTAACTCGACCTCCTGTAGGAGGGAGGCATTTGCCTCGTCCGAGAACCTCCTGGCTCTTTTACGGCCTCCAATGTGTTCCTCTCCCACCGCACTGCTTTCTCCAGCATCAGTCTCCATAGCGTGCTGTGATGCCTCCTCCTCTCCCTCCATGGATAGCGACTTGGATAGGTTAGGTGAGTGGGCAAATGCATGGCAGATGAAGTATAATGTGGATAAATGTGAGGTTATCCACTTTGGTGGTAAAAACAGAGAGACAGACTATTATCTGAATGGTGACAGATTAGGAAAAGGGGAGGTGCAAAGAGACCTGGGTGTCATGGTACATCAGTCATTGAAGGTTGGCATGCAGGTGCAGCAGGCGGTTAAGAAAGCAAATGGCATGTTGGCCTTCATAGCAAGGGGATTTGAGTACAGGGGCAGGGAGGTGTTGCTACAGTTGTACAGGGCATTGGTGAGGCCACACCTGGAGTATTGTGTACAGTTTTGGTCTCCTAACCTGAGGAAGGACATTCTTGCTATTGAGGGAGTGCAGCGAAGGTTCACCAGACTGATTCCCGGGATGGCGGGACTGACCTATCAAGAAAGACTGGATCAACTGGGCTTGTATTCACTGGAGTTCAGAAGAATGAGAGGGGACCTCATAGAAACATTTAAAATTCTGACGGGGTTAGACAGGTTAGATGCAGGAAGAATGTTCCCAATGTTGGGGAAGTCCAGAACCAGAGGTCACAGTCTAAGGATAAGGGGTAAGCCATTTAGGACCGAGATGCGGAGGAACTTCTTCACCCAGAGAGTGGTGAACCTGTGGAATTCTCTACCACAGAAAGTTGTTGAGGCCAATTCACTAAATATATTCAAAAAGGAGTTAGATGAGGTCCTTACTACTAGGGGGATCAAGGGGTATGGCAAGAAAGCAGGAATGGGGTACTGAAGTTGAATGTTCAGCCATGAACTCATTGAATGGCGGTGCAGGCTAGAAGGGCCGAATGGCCTACTCCTGCACCTATTTTCTATGTTTCTATGTTTCTATTATAGGGCAAATTCGGTCAAATATATAGCTGGTAACAGCTATTTTTTGTTTGTCTACTTGCTGTGAAGCTCTAAAGTCTCCCTCCCTCCTCCCAAAGCAGTCACACCACACCCAGCCACGCCTTCATTCCCTCTGAGCTCCCTCTCTGTCTCCTCTTCTGTGCATGTCATGGTGACCCTTGACCGCCAGAATCGCGGGAATCGAGCATTGCCATGCCGTTGCTAAGGACGGCCACACTTTACGGCAGAAGGTCAAAAAAATTTAACGTTACCGCCCATTTGAAGATCGCTCACGGTAACGCCCATTTTCAAAAATGTAAACTGGGTGTTTTGAGAATGGGCAAGAAGCCAGCGATCTGAAAACCCTTTTTTACCGCCCACATCGGAAATAATGCCCATTTTTGGGCGATAACCTCAAAATGGGAAGTTCTAGCCCATAATCTTGCCCTTTACACAATCAAAATCCTTCATAATTTTAAACACCTCTATTAAAGCCCTTCTCGGATTTCTCCACTCTAATGGATAATGTCCTAGTATCTCAAATCTCCCCTTGTATAATTTTCCATTGCTGGCACAATCCTGGTGAATTTAAGCTATATGTTCTCCATGGTTTCAATATCCTTTCTATAATGGAGCACCCAAAACTGTACACAGTATTCCGTGTCCCAATCAATTTATATATTTTACATTACTGTTTTACTCTTCTGCTCTATTGAGACCTATCTTTCGGTTTCTCTGTTCATCCACATCCTTCTACATCTTTCCAGTAAGTGTATAATCTCATTCCTTGTTCCCTCCCCACAAACCCCCAAGAAGCTTTACCTCACACTTATGCACATTATTTAATTATGCACGGTGTCAGCTGTGGCTCAGCGATAGCACTCTTGCTTCTGAGTCAGAAAGTTGTGGGTTCAAGTCCCACTTCAGAAACATGAGTATATAATCAAGCCTGACACCTCAGTGCAATACATGCAGTGCACAGTTACATAGTTCAGGATACAGATGCCTTGTTTACCTGTGCAAGGCCATAGAGCTATTTCACCATGGAAAATACGCAGGAACATGGGCGATGCCTGCACTTTTACCATCTGGCTGGATTGTCCATTGGTGGCATGAATATGGCCATGTAGGAACATAAGGAACAGGAGAAGGCCATTCAGCCCCTTGAGCCTGCTCCCCTATTCAGTTAGACCATGGCTGATTTGCACCACAACGCCATTTTCCCACCTTTGCTCCATATCCCTTGATACTCTTACATAACAAAAATTTATCAATCTCAGTTTTGAAAACTCCAACTGTCTTTTGGGGGAAGAGTTCAAAAAATCTACTATGCTTTGTATCTTTGCCCATTTTGAATGTTGCAGCACTGCTGAATTGATGTCAATATACTGCACTGGAAGGTGATTGCATAGACCTTTGGCATCTCATTTTGGGGAAGGCATCAAATTCCTAGTGCTATAATGATGGGAATATGTCTGAGTCTGGCGATGTGTGCATCTGTACCCCGCAGTCTAGAGTGAATGTCTGTTGCTTTTACATCACCCTTGTTAGATTTGAAGTTTGAATTTAAAGCTTGAATTCTTTACCGGGCAGATGATTAAAAGCTTGTTTAAAGAGCTAGGTTTTAACGAGCGTCTTAAAGGAGGAAAGAGAGGTAGAGAGGCGTAGAGGTTTAGGGAGGGAGTTCCAGAGCTTAGGGCCCAGGCAGCTGAGGGCACGTCCACCGATGGTTGGGCAGTTATAATGAGAGCTTATTCAAGAGGCCAGAATTTGAGGAATGTGGGGTTGTGAGGCTGAAAAAGATTACAGAGATAGGGAGGGGCAAGTCCAGGGAGTGATTTGTAGACAAGGATGAGAATTTTGAAATCAAGGCGTTGTTTAGCTGGGAGCCAAAGTAGGTCAGAAAGCACAGGAGTGATGGGTGATCGTGACTTGGTGCGAGTTAGTACACGGGCTGCTGAGTTTTGGATGACTTCAAGTTTACGTCGTGTGGAATGTGGAAGGCCAGCCAGGAGTGAATTGGAGTAGTCAAGTCTAGAGGTAACAAAGGCATGAATGAGGGTTTCAGCAGCAGAAGAGCTGAGGCAGGGGCAGAGACGAGCAATATTATGGAGGTAAGAATATGGGTAAGGATAGTGGGTCAACACTACTAAATGCATGGAAGATAAACCCCAACATGGATTGGTTGAGCTGAATGACCCGTTTCCATGTTGTAATTTCTCTGTAATTCTATGTAATGTCAGAAAACTGTCGGTAACGGAGAATAATTTGGGAAATGTCCTTCAGAAAGTGTAAAATTGGAAATGCCAAATTGGTACCGTGTGGGGGCAAAGGTGAAATTAGTGCAGAGGCAGACCTTCCATGCATCTCACCCATCTTTTACACAGCCAAGGAATATTTGATGTAGACATTGCAAAAAGTGGTAAAAATATTTATTCCGTTCTCCTTTGATGAGACGTTACCACTATATACTAGATGGAAAAAATAGGTGATCATGAATATATTATCAGCATATGACAAATAAAATTGATCTGAAATATTTTGTTAGATTGTTGTCAAAATGTCTGATCTTTTTACTCTGCTGATAACAGTAGATAGAGTTCTCCTTGCTGAAATAACTCTGGTTGTGTTACAGCACACCCAACAGGCAGTGCCAAATAACACATAGCACTACCAACACAGACTTCCACAGATCGGCTTTGAAAAGGTAAACATAATATTGCAATCTTTGCTCATTTCATTCCTTTAAAGCAGGGTTGAGTCAAAAGCCAAGTTACATTATGCAGGGTTGGTAATTAATGCTGGAATTGGGATTTTTTGACATATGAAAAACGCTGAATAGAGTAGGACGAGAATGCTTTTGCACAGAAAGACATACTTAGATTTATATAACCCCAGATCACATTGTTAAAGTGCTCCATACATGATTTACACTTGGAGTACAGTGAGTGCTGTTATACAGGCAACCACAACATCCAGCAATATTTCACAAGACTAATGAGATGAATGATAGGCTAACATTGTTTTGGTGATGCTGGTTGTGGGAAAAAAGTTGGCCAGCGCTTCTTTGAAATACGAGCGTGAGACCTTAACGTCCACCTGAACAAGCAGGCAGGCTCTCTCCGCATGGATTACGTTAAACCATCTCCTACCCCGGTTCCCAACTGTGCTACGTGTTGCAGATGCAGGGTCTCAGAGCCAACCAGGGCGCTTGTTCACATCTGGCCCAGTATTTATTTCAGTTTACATAGTCACACACACTGGGCATTAAGCTCAAGCACTCTACTTAGCCTTAGATTCTCAGCAAGTGTCAACTTGTACTGTGTTCATTCTCTCTTTCAAAACAGTTACTTAAAAGAAGGAACAAGATCTGCACATAGGTAGCCATTGGCAGATTAGATCAATGATATTTAGTGTTAGTAGGCTGTTTCTTTTCATATGAATATTCAATTAAGTGCAGTGTTTTGATATTTTCACTGTAAGAGAGTGAATCATATGTGACTTGGGTTTGCCACATTTATTTAAATACACAAAAGCAGAAAATGTTTGAAATATATAGCAGGTTGATCATTTGAAAGGGAAAGATAGCTTAATGATTCAAGAACTGGCATGGTCAGGCAATTTTTTTTCTAATTGAGGCTTTCCTCCTATTTTTTTCCCTGCTTTATTTCTCCTCTCTTCATGGTGGGGTATGGTACCATGGACCTTTGGCACCTCATCTATCGTTTGTGTTTGTCAATAGTGAATATGGGCAAGATTTTTTTCTGGTTCACCACAGCCACAACCAATCCTGACTTTATGCAACATAAAAGCATAAGAAATAGGAGCAGGAGTAGGCCATTCAACCCTTCGAGCCTGCTCTGCCATTCAATAAGATCACTGCTGATCTTCCACCTTCCCTTATTATCCTCATACCCCTTGGTTCCCAAGGACAGTCAACATGCTTACCGAGTTCTTTCAAAGAGTTTTATAGGCCTGGTGGGCTAAATGGCCTAAGATTGATTCTATAAAGCTTTACATTTATAGCCAAGTGTGGCAGCCATTTTGCACACAGCAAGATTTCGCAAAGAACAATTAGATAGATGACTAGTTAATCTTTTTCTGCTGGAGTTGGCTGATGGAGGTGTGCTATCCAGGACACTGGAAGAATTCATATCATGTCATGCAATCTTTAATATTCACCTGAGCCACTGGAGTAAGCAGATAGGATCTTGGTTGAACATTTCATTTGAAGGACAGTAACTTGACAGGGAAGCACTACCTCAGGCTAGTTTCTATGTTCTATGAGTGGACCTTGATATGTAACGAGAGTGAAACTAAGCAGAAATTTGGATGTTTGATGCTCAATGGACTTAGCCATCACTCATTTCAAATATGAATCACTCAGATTGCTCTCTTGTTATTGATCCATTGGACTGATATCAATTGTCATTAACTTTCAGCAGACTGTGTCTAAAGTTTGATCATGCAAGTTTGATTATGTGTAGCAGCTGAAAGTTTTTGTTTGGATATGTGTAGTCCCTGTAGAAATGTTAACAACATGGCGAGTGGTCAGCAAGGCGACACAATTCAAGATGTTGAATGATCACTGGAGGAGATACCTTGTTAGTCTCAGACATCCTAGGACTGTTCTGCAGGAGGTTTCCATGTCTGCTCACATTCTCTGGGCCTCGTTTTTTAACTGAATGCCTGATGCAAAGCCTTACAGCCCCACCTTGGGGAGAGGGGAGAGGAGGGAAGAAGACTGGCTGTTCTCACTCAATATGTCTTTTGCCTGCTCACTGGGGTTGAAGTAAGGCACATGAAGTCCACACCAGGCTGGAGGAGTATGGACGGACATCTCTGCTTTACAAGGTGAGAAAGATGGATCCTACAAATCCCCTGGGAGGACAGATGCACCAACATTAGCGTCCTCGACCAGGTCAACATCCCCAGCATTGAAGCATTGACCACACTTGATTAGCTCCGCTGGGCAGACCACATTGTCTGCATGCCAGACACGAAACTCCCAAAGCAAGTGCTCTTCTCGGAACTCCATCACGGCAAATGAGCCAAAGGTGGGCAGAGGAAACATTACAAGGACACCCTCAAAGCCTCCCTGATAAAGTGCAACATCCCCACCGACACCTGGGAGTCCCTGGCCAAAGACCACCCTAAGTGGAGGAAGTGCATCCAGGAGGGCACTGAGCACCTCAAGTCTCATTGCCAAGAGCATGCAGAAATCAAGCGCAGACAGCGGAAAGAGCGTGCAGCAAATCTGTCTCATCCTCTCTTACCCTCAACGATTATCTGTCCCACCTGTGACAGGGACTGTGGCTCTCGTATTGGACTGTTCAGCCACCTAGGGACTCATTTTAAGAGTGGAAGCAAGTCTTCCTCGATTCCGAGGGACTGCCTATGATGATGATGATGAAGAGAAAGATGATAAATAATCTGCACCACTCAAACTCATACACCTTGGTTTGAGAGGGTTCAAATGTTATATTTGCTAAATCGGAATCAGATTTCCTCTCACTGGCACACTACACCACTAGACTATGATTAATTGCGATGGGAATTGAATATATATTGTCCATAGGTTACTAATTGACAATAGAACTAGATGCATGCAGTTGCTAAATCAGCAATAGACTTTCAGAGAATTGGATGTAAGCCAGCCCAAAAAGCCACTAGATATAAAGAAATCAACCGCATCAAAACTGCCATTGAACACTAAGGAATGGCCCACATTCTGCCTCGCTAGATTGCGAGCAGACGCCAGGGAGTTAGACACGTGCAACTGCCCGACACTGGGCCCCACGGATTGAATTGATTCCCCACAGAGAGATGAAATAAAACAATGATAACAATAATCTTGCAGAACCAAGTGATACTGTGACCTCAGCCACACAGAAACTTCTCAGTAAGTTGTCTTTGCACACGTGCTGTGGAAAGACGGACGGAGCGGTAAGTGGCACATGCACAATTTGTTCCCATGTGGACATGAATCACTATTTTATTTAATATCTCAATATAGTCCAAATTGGAATTGGGCCAGAGTCAGACAGCTCTGGGTTTTCATTAAATAATCTAAAAAGAATAGATTGGGATCGGTTTGCATCTGACCTTCCGATTCAACGCACATCCCAAATGCCTCTTTGAGTAAGTTCAGAATCATTGAGAAACTTGAAACTAAAACCCTCATTACAAATTTCGCACAAAGGATCCTGTATCAGAACTTGCCATTTCACTTATTCCAAGCGCAAGGAACCTCACCATAGCTGGTACTCTTGCAATCATGTCTGTACATGTGCTGTGGCGTATGTTCAAGAATGTGCAGCAGGATATAATACGATAATAAATTCTCAGTTTTGATGGCTTATAAATCCAGTCGGTGCAGATCCAAAAACGCGATACCTTGCCTTTATTGGGTACAGCTAAATCAATTCAAAAAATAATATTTCTTTTAATGCTGGAGCTGCATGTTTTTTAATGGAGTCCATTCTTGTGTAGAGTCCCTGAAGTTCCATAAAGTTGAGGGAGTCTCCTAAATTCTTTGCAAAGCAGTTCAATGCAATTTATTGGGTCCCTTTCAACCACACAGAACTTCATGGCCTCCAAGCTAAAAAATATGCAGTCTGAAAAATGTACGTTGCTGGCTGAAAATTTCACCTGGTACAATTCCCACTGCTTCCACAAAGACGCCAGATGGCGTCATTACTGTACCTGTGGAGAGCTGGTGCATGCTCTAGCATGTGAGATCATCGTTATGGCTCGAGCAAGGAATTTTTCAAGAGCGCGCACCCCTCCTGTTTTTTTCCTCATAAAAGCAGAAAATGCTGGAAACGCTCAGCAGGTCAGGCAGCATCTGTGGAGAGAGACATGGGAGCTGAAATTCAGCGTCCCTGAAGGGACGGCTACCGCGGGGTTTGGGCGTCCGATCGAAAAAATCTATCGGCCACCGCGGTCGGGTGTTTTTCCCTCCCGAGCCATATTCAGCTCGGGGAGAGATTTGAGCCGTGCGCACTTCTGCCGGAATTGGCGGGGTGAAGCCGCGCTAACAGAGTTAGTGGTGCGGTGAGGTCATCAGCGGGCAGGCCACTGGAAAGCGGCCACGCCTGCGATTTTCAGTTACAAAAACGGAGGACTTCTTCAGGCAGTGCTCCCCGCGAAGTTTTCCAGTCAGTGCATGAACGCAGCACCGCTGGAGTTTTGCTGCAATCGGGGCCATTTGGTAGGAAAATTGTTTTATTATATATTAGTGTTTTTATTTCAAATTCCAGCATCCATGGTATTTTGCTTTTGAAATAGTTTTATTTCATTGTTTTGGCTCCATTTAACCTGCTGAGTGCTGCTCAGAGGTTTGCACAGACTTTTGTACAACTTTCAGGTCTGACTCTTTCGTGGAGGCCCGTGGGCTGCAGAGACCTGCTTGGCAGGGTTCACCCTGAGGATGGGAGGAGTGTTGGGAGGGCGACACCTGGTACACCTGCTCAGAAGCAGGACGGCACACAGGAGAAGGCATCTCCATCAGCACCGTGCAAACAGGCAGCGGGCAAGGGAGACAGCAGCCATGATTCGTTCATTCTGCGTCAGACCAGTGTGCCCGCCATCTTCACCAGCCCGAATCAGGATTGCGGTTGGTTGCTTGGGGACAAGGGATATCCCCCATCCACTTGGCTGCTCACTCCACTGCAGAACCCCAGGACAGCGCCAGAGCATGCATACAATTACGCTCATTGTACCACCAGGTGCATCATCGAGCAGTGCAAAGGCATCCTTAAGCAGAGGTTCCAGTGCCTGGACCGCTCTGGTGGCACCCTACAGTACTCTCTTCAACAGGTCCCCATAATTGTCGTGATCTGCAGCATGTTCCACAACCTGGCTATCATGAGGAGGTCGAGCCAGCAGTACCACCTGAGGAGGAGGAGGAGGAGGCGCAGGAGGAGGAGGAGGATCCCTGTCTACCCAGAGCTAGGAAGCGTTGACCCATCGCAACCCTGGAAGGGAGGTGCAGCTGCCCCCATTCACACATGACCCTTCGGGTCCTACTTTCAATTGCTTGCTCCCAAATTAAACACCTGGCTAGATATTTATATGTGCCAAAAGTAAAGAGTTATCAAATTATCCAAATCACTGCAAAAACAGAACATAAAGAACAATATAATAATACTGTAATCATTTTTTACCCCTGTGCATCTCACGATAACACCTGTTACATGTGACTACCTTAAAACTACGCCTAACTGTCATCTCTGTGGCTGCATCATGGGTCTGGGAAGGCCGCTGTGGTTGTTGTCTGGGACTGACAGCTGTCCTTCCAGGATGCCCTGGATCACCTCTGTGCCTGAACGTGCCGGGTGCAGACTGGCCAGCACCCTCCTGGGAAGCTGCATCCTCTGATATATGGAGGTGCCTGACACCTCCCCTGCAATCTCCCTCCATGTATTACATACTGGTGGTCTGCCAGGTCTCCCCACGTCAGGAAACAGTATTCTTCTTCTGTCCTCCGCACCGTCCATCAGTGTCTCCAGCTCCCTATCAGTGAACCTGTTAGCTCTCCTTGCACCTCTTACACTGGCCATCCTTCCAAACTCCTTCCAACATTCTTCCAAACTCCTTCCCCCTCAGGGCCTTGCTGCAAACCCTGGCCTTCAGCAGCTGGTTGGTTAGAAACCCTTACCTGCATGCTGAATTTCTCAGTGGTGATAACGCTCAAATTAAGACAGCCACACCACTGAAAATTCCACTTTGGAAGGGTTCATTAGATCTGGAACCCATTTGTTCACTTTTGGAGCCCAGTCACAAAACATTTCGGCACTAATGGACCCAAAAAAGTGGGGGGAGTAGCAGCTTTCTAGCGGTATCGAATTTTGGGCCCATGGAGTTAACAGGGGTAATTTTAACCACAAACCACGGATGGGCTGCGGTTGGGTGGCTTGCTAAATTACGTTAAAGCTCAAACCTGACCCAAAGCCCACTTCCAATTTTAACGGAGGTGGGACAGAGGGTTGGGTGATCAACCTGCTCCCAGGAGGAGGGTTGGCCATTTAAATATTATGTTGTGGCTGAGAGCCCCAGATTTAACCTGTCTTCCAGGTTTAACGCTGGCCGTCTGGGTTTCCCGACAGCTAAAGGGAGGTGAGGACTGCTTTGTGGAAAAGCTAAGTGCCTTACAGCCAAGTGCTTCCCCCCCATCCCACAAAGCTTACCTTCTGCCCTGCCCACCATCAGACACTGCGACCCCCATCCCACCATCCCAAGACCCCCGGTATCGGACCTGCCCCCCCGGGGATCAGGGATCCGAACCCCCTTCCTATCGGGGGACCCCCCCCCCCCAATGATCCTACACTAATGCAGCCGCAGGCTCTCCCGCCCGACAGGGAGCCAAGCCTGTCAGTCTGAACCTATGAGCGCAAATGCAACTAAAAAGTCTACTCGCGCATGCACACCACATTTTCTAAAATGCAGCAATCCAAAACAGGACTTTAGACCCGGATTTTCCTGGGGTCTATTTTTTCCCCCACCAGATGTGCAGCGAGCAGGACTTTGACTGGCCGTCATGACCCAGCAGTAGACTGTGTGTCACTTTTCTGGGTTGTGGTCGATTGCGTAAGCAGGATAGGCTCCCAGCGCTTTCTCCACACTGCAGAGGGAGTCCGCCACTGCACAGAGGAAACTGTCCCTCCATGGCCTCACCCCCCCCACTCTATCTCTGTAATCTCCTCCAGCCCCACAACCCCCCGAGATGTCTGCGCTCCTTTAATTCTGCCCTCTTGAGCATCCCTGATTATAATCACTCAACCATTGGTGGCCGTGCCTTCAGCTGCCAAGGCCCTAAGCTCTGAAATTATCTGCCTAAACCTCTCCGCCTCTCTACCTCTCTTTCCTCCTTCAAGACGCTCCTTAAAGACTACCTCTTTGACCAAGCACCTGCCCTAATTTCTCATTATGCGGCTCGGTTTTTACCTCAAAATACTGCTGTGAAGCGCCTTGGGATGTTTTACCAAGTTAAAGGTGCTATATAAATACAAGTTGTTGTTGTTGGGTTCGACCAATGTTAAAAGGGCAAAAAGCCTCCTAAATATGCCGGACAGTGCAGCGTAACATTGCTCTTAACGAGCCCCTTCTGCAACTGAACTGTCAGGGATGACCAGCTGCCGCAACAGTTCCCCACCACCTCCTTCTCACTGCTCTTGTTCTCCCTCGGTGGCACAGAAGCGGGAAGGAAGGAAAAATCGGCTGGAGACGGAGGTCCTACCCCTTCAACATCATGTGTCAGGGCAGGCAAAGGGTGGGCAACTGACATTGGTGCCAGCAGGCTGGGGAGGGAGTGAGGAAAATGTTGGCAGCTCATTTTACAGGTGGCGAGGTGGCAATTGGCTTCCTTGCCCCATTTTCCTCCCACCAATGCTTCGGGTCTGCTTGGAAATGGGGCGGTTTCCTGAGGGAAAATCTAGCCCTTACCGTCAATGATTTATCAAAGTTAGTGGGCAGCCACTTCCAAAACCCGATTGGTGCCCACCCGAGCTGTCAGTCCTGTAATGCTGAAATTGCTATCAAAGGTCGATTGGAATCACTTTTACTTCAAATACCAGTCGTGACAGGAACGTTTCCTATAATCGTTCATGTTTTCTGCCCACTTTTACACTGATTTCTGTGCCGAGTTCACAAGATCGCAAAACAACCCGCCTTGGCTCATTAATCCGGAAAAATAAACTCGAATCATGCAGCACAGAAGCAGGCCATTTGTCCCATCATACCTCTGCTGGCTCTCTCTGAAAGAGCTATCCAATTAGTCCCACTCTTTCCCCATAGCCCTGCAGCCCATTCCCTGTCCACATCCCGTACTATGCTATCTAACTGTATATTGAATTAATGTAATTTTTTAGCTTCTGCTACTCTACCCGGCAGAGTTTTGCCAAAGTTACCTTTCACCGGATTTCCATTTGGAAGCTCTGAAGAAGCTTGGATTCTCTGTTCTGTACCACGTGGCCGAAAATTAGCTGAAAACCGGGCATTCCTCTTTAAAAAAAAAACGGACCTTTGCTGCCAAGTTTCAATAAAAGAAACAAGCAGTCCATTAAAAACAGTCTTGCCAAAACAAAGGATGGGTGGCAACCCCATAATTGCATAATAGGCCACCTCATTATTTTTAGTGCTGCACATTTTAAGTGGCATTATGGTCCTTGGAAGCTAGAAATTCTTGAATGCAAACAGAGGCCTACTCAGGCAGAAGCCGTGTTAAACAGTCATAATAATCTCAGGGGCAACGTATGGCAACACTTGAATTTTAGTGTTCTTTTCTCTGCACTTTCTTACGCCATGTTTACAGAGGCGTGACCGATGATAGCCCTGACTTTGCTGTTAAGTAAATGAGGCAGAGTTGCTGCTTCCAGATGAACCATGAAGGAGGTGTTTATCGCTGGTAATTTGGAGATGGTGGCACCTCCATTAGCCAAAATAAACACTGCTGACAGAGATAAGCCAGTATGTTTTTTTCTCTCTTTGGCAGCTGATCATTATTCCGCCATTCACATCCTATCTAGATTAACCTTTTTCTAACTACAGCCATTATCATTTCAATTCGGTCCATCATCCCTTTTGTCTCTCTAATCTCTCCTGCCTTCCACCCTGTCTCAGACCTTCACTTTTGTTCTTTCATCCCCTCCCGCTTTCAGTGCTTCTTAAGAATGTGCTCTTTACGAACATTCATCAGTTTTGACGAAGGGTCATCGACCTGAAACGTTAACTCTGTTTTTCTCTCCACAGATGCTGCCTGACCCGCTGAGATTTCCAGCATTCTCTGTTTTTATTTCAGATTCCAGCATCCGCAGTATTTTGCTTGTGTTATGGCTTTTCACTTATTGTCTTGTAAGGGTTCTTCATGTCACGTGAGGTCAGGCTGTACATCAAAGTTCACCATAATGTTGATGCTGCTAACACCTGATAGCGGCTCACAAACAGCAAAGCTTGAATGAGAACGCTCACCTACAGAAGAAGCTGACGACAGTACATGTACTTTAATAAATCATCATCATCATGGGCAGTCCCTCAAAATTGAGGAAGACTTGCTTCCACTCTAAAAGTGAGTTCTCAGGTGACTGTACAGTCCAATACAGGAATTGTAATCTCTGTCACAGGTGGGTCAGACAGTCATTGAAGGAAAGGGTGGGTGGGGAGTCTGGTTTGCCGCATGCTCCTTCCACTGTCCGCGCTTGGTTTCTGCACGCTCTCGGCGACGAGACTCGAGGTGCTTAGCGCCCTCCCGGATGCTCTTCCTCCACTTAGGGCGGTCTTGGGCCAGGGATTCCCAAATGCCAGTGGGGATGTCACACTTTATCAAGGAGGCTTTGAGGGTATCCTTGAAGTGTTTCCTCTGCCTACCTGGGGCTCGCTTGCCGTGCAGGAGTTCCGAGTAGAGCGCTTACTTAGGGATTCTCGTGACGGGCATGCAGACGATGTGACCCGCCCAACGGAGCTGGTCAAGTGTGGTCAGTGCTTCGATGCTGGGGATGTTGGCCTGATCGACAACACTGACGTTGGTGAGTCTATCCTCCCAGTGGATTTGCAGGATCTTGCAGAGGCAGCACTGGTGGTATTTCACCAGCGCTTTGTGGTGTCTACTGTATATGGTCCACGACTCTGAGCCATACAGAAGGACGGGTATCACTGCAGCCTTGTAGACCATAAGCTTGGTGCCAGATTTGAGGTCCTGGTCTTCAAATACTCTCTTCCTCAGGCGACCGGAGGCTGCGCTGGCGCACTGGAGGCGATGTTGGATCTCGTTGTGTTCCCAAGATGGCGGACGGGATGGCAGCTCACTAGGGAGCACCCGCTGAACAAATTTCCCTCTGGCCATCTGCTATCATCCTTCACTCTTCTCTCCCCCAATCTCCCCTCCCCACTGTTTAAGCCTAATAGTGGGTGCATTTCCTACCCCTGAAGTATTTCCCTTACCCCTAAACCCCGTGCTGCAAGGGCAGCTACCTGAGGCCAGTGCCCATCCCCCAACCATGCCTGCTCACCTTCATCACTGAGCATCGGACTTAGCTTCCAGATCGACCTTCCTGCTGCCAAGCCATTCACTCCCCACTGGTCGTGACCGACTCAGCTGCTCCACCCGATCCCCGACGGCGTTCGGTGAGCCTCCGACCACAGGTTTGGGCCCTATCTTCTCTCTCTGCCCTCACGCTCGGATCTTTCTTCTTTCCTCCGGCGACGTCCTGGCCTTCCTCCGGACACTGATCCCGCTCAATTTTAATAAAACCATGTTTCCGTCAGGTGGGAGATGAATAAATACTGTATATTAATATTTACGGATTCTTTCGTAGCACAGTGGATTAAGTGACTGGCTGGTGTGATGCTGACATGTGGGAGCTGTTACTACTGGGAAATGCAGAGCCAGAAAGAAAGTTGAGGTTGGGAATTGTGGAGGTAATCCTGCACTCCCAGCTGGGATCCACACATGCAAGGATCACGGGTCGGAGAATTAGGGCTAGAGTGGGAGCATGGAATTGTGTAATCACCACCCTGTGACTTTAGAATAACATGACTATATAAAGGATTGTATTTGAAGCAGTTCTGTGGCATAAATCGGCCTCATATGTCTTACACCATTCTCTGACCAATAAAGTAAATGAGCTTTCAATCCCCTTTAAGTAACTGGGTGCAAGGAGGTAGATGGAAACTGGATTGCTTGACTCTCTAATTTTCCCTCCTTCTTTTTGTCTGAATATGTATCTCATTTCTGCTGGGTGCCTGTTAGACAGTGTGCCCAAGATCAGGAACGCAGTGCATGCAGAATTAGTGGGTGGTGAGTTGATCCTATGTGGGCCTCCCAAATTAGTATGCTAACATCCTGCATCACTGGTCTAAAATTTACAGTTCTTCTAAATCTACAAATCTCAAACACACTGATCCTGGGATGATGCGCGGTCTGGTTTTACCGATCACCCTGTGAAGAAGCAGCTAGCTTGAACTGAACGCCTCCCCTCATGACTGCCCAACCTTCTCAATCAGGCAGTGGCTGATTTGGAGATTATGTGAATACACCTTTGCCACTTCACTTTTCAATTTTATTTCTTTCCTACTGTTCCTGAAGAAGCTGAGTCTTGCTGGGCTACTGTCCTGAGGAAATTGGTAACCGTTGGCAATTCACTTAAGGCCATTCTGATTTCTCAGCAGGGGTCACTGAATAGCAATCAGGAGTGGGCTAATTGCCCTTTGCCTAGCCTTGTGGTGTTGAAGCCAATTGCAGTACTCCTACTGCCAGTCTGGTGCAGATCTTTTAATGGGCATTGTTCTGAAGTTGTGTATCAATGTTTGGAATCATATAACACACGTGTACAGGGTAGTGACTATCCTCATAAAATATGCCTTCTTAAAAAGGTAAAACATCTCATCTTATCACTTGAGGAGTATTTTATTGTCTGCGAAGATTTGCTCTTCCTGTCATGATGCCAAGCTGAAAGTCAAACTACACCTGGCATAATGGTGCTGGTCATAAATTTCTTGATCGCAACAGCAAAACTTTGAATGGGGAAGTTTGCCAACAGTCTAAGCTGATAGCATATAGAGTAAGATTTGCAAGGTTATACTGCTGGCACGGAGCCTCACTCAATGATAACGGCGATTGTAGGATTAGGCGTGGGGACCACGTTGCTGCCGATTTTTTGGTGATTAATTTTAATGATGGGAGGTCAGGAACACTGCGAATTGGCCATGCTGAGCTCTCTGCCCGGTTCTCTGATCAGCATTTGCAGAGGCTAAGACTCTCGCCAGGTGTGAGGCTTCTAAAATACTGCCTTACATATTTAGTTACCACTGCCCTAAGGGCTCACTGGGCGAATACACTGCCTGCTGTGACACTTAACCACATGATTCAAAACCTTGCTCTGAGTTGGATTAGCTAAACTGTACCATGGTACCAGTATGGGCATTCCCTATTAGTAGTGTCCATAGTCTATATTCTGGTTCCTGATCTCCGGCAAATGGGTTTAAATTATCATCTGAATCCTGCGATTGTGCTGGACCCCGTCGACCTTCCTGTGCTCCACTTAAAATTTACAGTAGTTGAACCACATCCACACTGCATTCCTTCGTATTTCCTCACCTAACCTCCAAAACATGCACCTGCTGGAAAGTGTGCATGTTATGGAGGTTAGGTGAGGGAAACATCAATCTCTTCTCTAATGCCCCATGGCCAAATAGTCTGTCAACATTCAGGTGTAAATAAAACCCACTTGGCTGAGGGACCAGAGGACTGCCGATTCTGTGGAATCTTACCCCAGTACATATTGCTGCCTTCAGAATGTCAACCGTGGCTCAGTGGGTAGCACCCTCACCTCTGAGTCAGAAGGTTGTGGCTTCAAGTCCCAATCCAGGGACTTGAGCACAAAAATCAAGGCTGACACTACAGTGCAGTACTGAGGGAGTGCTGCACTGTCAGAGGTGCCGTCTTTCAGATGAGACGTTAAACCGAGGCCCCGTCTGCTCTCTCAGGTGGACACAAAAAATCCCATGGCACTACTTCAAGGAAGAGCAGAGGAGTTATCTCCGGTGTCTTGGCCAATA
The DNA here is from genome assembly GCF_044704955.1 of Pristiophorus japonicus. NCBI lineage: Eukaryota > Metazoa > Chordata > Chondrichthyes > Pristiophoridae > Pristiophorus > Pristiophorus japonicus. Next base: position 105,328,912 of record NC_091987.1, read on the forward strand.
TTTATCCTTCAATCAACATCACTAAAAAAAAAAACAGATTATCTGGTCATTCTCACATCGCTATTTGTGGCAGCTTGCTGTGCGAAAATTGGCTGCTGCATTTCCTACATTACACCAGTGACTGCACTTCAGAATGTACTTCATTGGCTGTAAAGCACTTTGGGATGTCTGGTGGTCATGAAAGGCACTACAGAAAGGCAAGTATTTATTTTCTTTCAAGAGTAGAGAAAATTGGAAGGGAAAGAAGGGATCAGTTATCAGTTTCCTTGGACGTACAAGAGCAGTAACTGTAAGAGTCTGCTGTTGGTATGGAGCCTCACAACTTCTACCCTATAATAGCTAAGTTAACAATAGACCAGAGATTTGATAATCCAAGTTAAACATAAACACCTGAATATATCTATTGGTGACAGTTAAAGGGGATTGGGCTTCTGGAGTACAAGTGATTGTGCCGCAGAGGTGGTTAGCTCCTGGATAAACTTGCCCCAGCCTAGAACAATATAGTCAGCTTGGACTAGCAGAGTAGCAGTGAGTACTATGGTTGAGGTCACGATGAATCTGATCTGGCAGATTGACAGTAAAGTCACTTTATTTTTATTAAATCTGTAAGAGTAGATTTGATTCCTCATTTATGAGTAAAACACTTAGCATGACGGTAGTATCCAAAATATGGAGAGTAGGTTACAGCTAGATGAATGTATAAATCACTTCTGGAGTTTAAATTATCATCTGAATCCCATCCACCTTCCCGTACTCCACATAAAATCTGCAGTATTTGAACCACATCCACACTGCATTCCTTTGTATTTCCTGTTCAGGAGAGCCACGCAAATGTAAGCTTTCATCTATTTCACAAAAGGATTAGATAGTGACTCAACAGAAAGCTTGGATGAGTGCCAGACAAACAATACAGATTTCTATGAGTGCACGTCTAAAGTTTTACTGCTTGGCTCGACAGTCTTTTCTGTAAAATGCTCAAAATCCAATAGGTACTTTCTTCAGGTCAGTACAATAACTGAACCTTATTGGTTTCAGATACACTTAATTTCTTCCCCTTCATCACCACCTCCCGCACCCTCCATTATTAGAAATTAGAGGAATGCTCTCCATCTGTTTATGAATATTACATTGTTGAGGATTTTAAGATGGCTCACCAGTTCTTTGGCTCTCATCAGTTATTTGGTAGCATTCTCACCTCTTGAGTCAGAAGATTGTGGATTCAAGTTCCACTCCCGAGACTTGAGCACATCTTTTAGGTTGACACTTCATTGGAGTAATGAGGGACTGTCTTTCAGATGAGACATTAAACCGAGGCCCCGTTTGCCCTCTCAGGTGAACGTAAAAGATCCCATGGCACTATTTGATGAATAGCAGGGGAGTTCTCCGAGTGTCCTGGCCAATATTCATTCCTCAACCACCATCACTAAAACAGATTGTCTGGTCCTTTATCTCATGGGACCTTGCCGTGCGCAAATTGGCTGCTGCGTTTCCACACATTACAATGACTACACTTCAAAAAAATCTGTAAAGTGCTTTGGGATGTCTTCAATGCATATATGTGGAAGTTCTTTCATTCTTTTCTTTACATAAGCATCCAGAAAAACCTCAATAATTAAAAGATAACTTGTATAGATTTTAAACAATTTTAATTTTTTCCCATCAGAAACAAGCTCATTAGGGCCCATGCATGAAAGTCTACATTGATAAACACTGGTTGAGTAAACTTCATGGGGATCCAGCTTGGAAAATTCTTCCAGTGAGTAAACGAGCTATACAGACCAGGATGTTCTCAGGTTTGATCCCCAATCTGGGGTGAATTTGCTGATTAAAAAGTCAATTGAAATTTCAAAACTCCATTTACCTTGATACCCTTACCTAACAAAAATCTAGGTAAGGGTATCAAGGTAAATGGAGTTAAGATGCAGATCAGCCACAATCTCACTGAATGGCAGAACAGGCTTGAGGGGCTGCATGACCTACTCTTGTTCCTATGTTCTGATGATTTCAGCTGGGGCAGGGGGGGGTGGGTGGAGGGGCAGGGGGGAAGTGCTGTTGCAACAATTGGCTTCAGTGCCCTTGAGTCAGGAAGAGGGAACCCCTCTCAAGGATTTCCACTCCTGATTACTATCCAATGACCTCTATTGAATGTGTATATAAATGCAGACTCCGGGTGAGGACTTAATCGGGCTTGGCAGTGATCCCCGACAGCTGAATTGTCTGTCAACATTCACTGTCACATTTCACACATGACTACCAACCACTTGAATGGCACATATGGGGTTGCTGCCAACCAAACAGTGACAGACCTTTTGGACCAATGGCCTATTCCTAGTCCAGAGATTGTGCTCTTTTATAGAGGAGCAAAATTTAGCTGTTATGCCAACGGATAGGCTTCACATTGATATGGAACCTGTCTCCACCGGATTTCGACCCCTTGATAGCTGCCATTAAATTTCAATAGGGGCACAGACCCTTTCCAACTCCCAATCCAGTTTGGGGTGAATGTCGGTGGGTTTTTCTGGGCTCCCTCGGAAATTCAACATAATACATTAGCAACACGGCCACTAAGAACCAGATGTACCCAATGTTCTGGGTTACATGGGGAAGCCCACTATGCCAAGTCAAGCAGCAATTGATTCCAAACAGTTTGAATCTGGGCCCTACCATCTTGTGAGCAGCAGCAGTAGACGTATGGCCAGCAGAACTTCTCCAGCAGATCGACCTTAGAAATCCCCAACAAAACAGCAGGTCAACGCTCTGAAATCCTATTGAGTTTATGGGGTGCCTTTAAGATGTAAATGACTCTATCCTTGTTGATTTGGAAGGGGTCATGGCTGGGACTACAAGGTGGGTGAAGGTTCTATCAGAACTTCTATAGGCCTTAAGCTCTGGAATTCCTTGCCTAAACTTCTCTGCCTCTCTACCTCTCTTTCCTCCTTCAAGATGCTAAAGAACTAACCATTTAAAGAAAATCATGCTCTTTGACCAAGTTTTTGATCACCTGTCCTAGTTTCTCCTTATGTGGCTCGGTGTCAAATGTTTAATCTCCTAATACTCCTGTGAAGCGCCTTGGAAGTTTCACTACGTTAAGGGCACTATATAAATACAAGTTGTTGTTGTTATTGTTGTTATGTCTATCATATGTGTTGGATTACCAAATTTATGGTCAGTGTTCACTATACCAGGAGTAGCTTTTGGGCAATCAGGGCTAAGTTTGAGCTAGAGCAGACAATGCTGAAAAGAGCATGATTTTCTTTAAATGGTTAGTTCTTTAGAAACTTGTGCAGTATTGAAGTGTACAATTCAGCAGGCCAGATGTGATGAAATTATTCCAACAAGCATTAATTGTGCATGACATAGTTTTCAAACCTGGTAAAAAATATTTTCCATGATACTTCATCAGAAGACAGGAGAAATGATTATAAAATACATTTTAGAATCATGGACATGAGCATGGGCACAGTTAGATGGGCGCCTGACCCATGCAAGAGAAATTAACTGTCAAGCTCTCTGCCACAGACACGCAGGAATGTCTGATGTCTGAGGCGGCCTCTTTCCAGCTCCTCATACCACAAAATGTGACTGGATCAATGAGACAGATGACCTTAGCTGCCTCCTCTATTTTCCTGCTCATCTCCCTGCTCCTCCTTCTACTTTATTGCCCTCCATTTTGTAGTTGTGATTACTCCTATTTTGGCCTTTTAGTGCATTTTCACCGCCTCTCTGAAATATATTCACAGGCTATTAAACTAAGTCATCAAAGTTCACACTTGACTTTTAGCCATGTTTCCCTCTCCCTCTCTGTTTTGGTCAGTTCTTTCAAGCAGCTCCCTCATCTCCCAGAAATATTAACCTATTATATTTCTTGTCACCGATGCTGACCGACCTGCTATGCATTTCCAGTATTTGCAGTTATCTCTTTCTATTTCAGCAGGATAGTTGTGGGACAAAAATCACTATCCTAAAGTGAGTGTGTATCTAATGAAAGTAATTCCAGTAATGACAAGGCTGAAAATTTCCAAAAGGTTTTGAGGAGAAATTTGCAACTTTGGGCTTGTTTTTGTTGGTGAAAGAAAGAGCGAGTGGAACATAATCCGGGTTGTTAAATGCTGAGGCATGATGATGGAAATGGGAGCAAACTATTTGACTCAAGAGGTCTCCTGAGATAACTCAGAGGTCTCAAGCTAGATATCAGTGCAGCTGCCATTTTCTGCATTGCCTCCAGTGCCTGGGTATCTCTGCTGTAGTATGTTGGCCAGAATTGTCCATGCTGCAACTGTGCACCAGATGTGGCAGTACCAGTACCTCTTGGAATTTTACTCTGTTCCTGTGGTTATATATCCCAATAAAAACAGAAAATGCTGGAAATCTCAGCGAGTTAGGCAGCATCTGTGGAGAGGGGAACAGAGTCAACGTTTCGGGTCGATGACCCTTCGTCAGAACTAGCGAGTGTTCGAAAAGAACACATTCTTAAGGAGCACTGAAAGGGGGAGGGGAGGAAAGAACAAAAGGGAAGGTCTGTGATCGAGTGGAAGACAGGAGAGATTAAACAGAAAAAAAAAGGGATGGTGGGCTGACTTAAGATGGTAATGGCAGAAGTTAGCAAAAGGTTAGTCTAGATAGGGTCTGAATGGCGGAATAATTACCAGCTGCCATGGGAGACAGAGAAAAAAAAATTACGCAAGATCTTTTGGGGCGGGGGGTTAAAAAAAAGGAGGAAAGGGGGCCAAATATGGGTAGAAGTTATGCTCTGAAATTGTTGAACTCGATGTTGAGTCCAGAAGGCTGTAAAGTGCCTAAACGAAAGATAAGGAGGCCTCTCCTTAAGGCCTGTTACCACCGCAAATCGGCGGCCAGGCTGCAGAGTGGAGTGGCCGCCGACTTTTTGGGGGACTGGCCACTTAGCCCAATTGCCCTTCCGAGGTTTCCTGCCGGTGCCCTGATCCCTCCCGTCCTACCGCTCCGCTGCTGCCGATCCGTGTTAAGTGTATCATCACCATGCGGATCACCGATTTACCCCCCCCACCCCGACGGTGAAATTCCGCTCTGAAAATCTTCGGCCCACCCAGCGGTGCCAAAACTTGCTTTTTCCCACTGATCCAGTGAGGCTGTGGCCTACTGTCGGTGCAGCTCCCCTTAAAGGGGAGGACCTACTGCCGCTGCCGCCATGTTTTTTTTTTGTCGGCCAACTGCCATGTCAGCCCGACAATTATGCCCCCGGCCGAAACCCTCTTTGGTGGCCCAGTGGACTGAAGTTTTAAAATCACGAAGGCTCTCCCCTTTAAGTGAAGGGGAGAGCCATGATGACGTCATCACGGCGGTCACTCCGCACCGCCCCCAACCTCCGCCCCTCAGGTGTTGCCACCGCCGCGTATCTGCCCCTCAGGAGTACTCACCACCCCAATTCTGAGCGACTTCCGGATCTAAATTTAAAAAAAAACTAAGAGCGGAATTTCGATCAAGAGGCGACCTCAACCACCCATGGCGGTGAAAACACGCATAACGGGGTGGGAGTGCTGTGTTTCGGGCGGGGGAGGTGGGGGGGAATGACAATTTTGGCCCTCAGCTATTTATTTTATATTCCTTGTTTATTTCCTTTCCAACTTTCATTACCTTATATTTGTCCTTATATTTGTTCAGCCATGAACTCATTGAATGGCGGTGCAGGCTAGAAGGGCCGAATGGCCTACTCCTGCACCTATTTTCTATGTTTCTATAAATGACATTTGCCACTTATCAGCCCACCCTTTCAAACCTATCCTTATATTTGATTTGTTTGTTCCCTATTGAATTACCTCACCCCCACCATCTTTTCTAACCCTATGTATCACTCTTTATTTTCCCTCTTTCTAGGTCTGCTGTGCTGTGCTGTGCTTGTTTTCCACACTGCTTTATTTTCCCTCTCTCCAAAGGCATTGGCCTAGAAATCAGTCCATTTACTGCCACGAGTCACCGCTGCGATCTGATAAAAAATGGCAGCTGCCTCTAGCGTCATTCTGTGGTGCGGGACTTGATGGCCGCCATTTTGTTGAGGGCCTTAGCAGCCGATAGCAGTGCTGTGCCTGGAAATGTAAATTATGAGAGGGTGACTTCAATCAGCATACAATGCCAACTCAACGTCACTTCAGCAAACTTTAACCTGAGCGCTGAGTTCAGTGCTGGCTCCTAAGCTTGCCATGGAAACCCAGTATTCAGCAGGCTGAGGGGCACACACATCTTTTAGGTAATTTTCCATTAAAGCTTTTGGATGGGATTTTTTTTTTTTTTTTTTAATTGGAATAGTTGCTTGGTGCAATACATCTTAAAAGTTTGTGTTCAGGGGGTGCTGCTGGATGCTTGCAAGGCCTCGGATGGTAAAGGAAGGCCTCTGAGAAAACAGAAAATGCTGGAAATGCTTACCAGGTCAGGCAGCACCTGTGGAGAGAGAAACAATGCTAACTCAACGTCACTTCAGCAAACTTTAACCTGAGCGCTGAGTTCAGTGCTGTCTCAGGTTGAGATGCTTCCTGACCTGCTGAGTATTTTATGCTTTTATTTTAGATTTATAGCATCTGCTTGCAGAGGGAAGAGGAAGATGCAAAAGAGGAGTAAGCAGAAGAAAGATGCAACCCAGACAGCCTCTTTCTGGCCTCTTTCTATCCAGGATGGAATCATCTGCCTGCAGTAACAGTGACCACAATCCCAATTCCCCTTTCAACACTTGTCCTACACTTTACCTGCACTCTGTTCGTGACCATCACAGCGTCCTCTTGGTCATGATGCTGAAATAAAAGCTACCACAAAGCAAACTTTCCATTCCAACTTTATACAACTATCCATCAAATATGACATCAAGGAATCAACTCATCATCCTTATGCATTCTCTTAGTGACTGTCTTGTGTGAATTTGTCTACCCTACTGATATCATGTAGCGCTACCCCATTTGGCTGTAGCATGGATCATGGAAGGCTGCTAACTTAAAGTGGGGGACACTGCAGATGGCCTTGCTGGTCGACCTTGAGAGGGTGATGTCAGTCGGTATCAGCTGCGTATTGGCGACATTTTATTCTTTTGTTTCAGATTTACAGCATCTGCTCGCATGGTGGCTGGAAGTGTCAAATCGAGTGATGATGTTTCTTCTACTTCACTCTCCTCGCCTCCTTTTTGGTCAACCACTGGCTGCGCATGCTGCATTTCTTGAGTGTGCGATAAGAGGAAGGCACCAGGATGGAGTTTTGGTGAGGGAGGGGGGGTAAAGCAAGAAGTGCATCGAGAAGGAGGATAACATTATGAGGATACCAGCATCTTGTATCCTTTCAGCCCTGGTTCTGGCCAAGGGTTCAGCAATGCCACTGCCAAGAATGGCCTGCACCGTCTCCTCCAGGGGGGTGAGGTTAAGCTAAGAATGGGAGATATGCCTCTTATAGGTAGGTGAGTGATTGGGGGAAGTGGGTGGTTGTACATTGAGCAGTGTTTGAGGCTAGTGGTGCAGTTGGTAGGAGATGGCTCTTGAAGATGCATTCACTGACCTTGACCACTGGTCTGTGGTAATGAAGCTTCTTTGGGCATGGGAGCCCGCATCAGGCGAAATCCATCCAATCTGTACAGGTTTTCCACTGCAGAAGCTGTCCTAATGTCCTACGAATCTGAAGCCCTCTTTCTAGTCAAGGATTGACATGTCTAGTCTGCTTTTCCCTAAATTGTCCAACATGTGCCACTGGGAATTATTCTGAGATTACTATCCTTGAGGTCTTACACTTTAGACTAGAACCAGTTCTTTATATTCGTCGACAAAACCTCTAGCCTCTCCTATGTCATTGGCTTATATGTAAACTGCATCTTCTAGCTATGTTCCCTCATTTTTCAGATTTTTTTCCCCACCCACTCTTATATTCTTTACCTGCTCACCTGAGAGGCAACACATCATTTGGAACTCCTATCAATAGAAACATAGAAAATAGGTGCAGGAGTAGGCCATTCGGCCCTTCGAGCCTGCACCACCATTCAATGTGTTCATGGCTGAACATGCAACTTCAGTACCCCATTCCTGCTTTCTCGCCATACCCCTTGATCCTCCTAATAGTAAAGACTACATCTAACTCCTTTTTGAATATATTTAGTGAATTGGCCTCAACAACTTTCTGTGGTAGAGAATTCCACAGGTTCACCACTCTCTGGGTGAAGAAGTTTCTCCTCATCTCGGTCCTAAATGGCTTACCACTTATCCTTAGACTTTGATCCCTGGTTCTGGACTTCCCCAACATTGGGAACATTCTTCCTGCATCTAACCTGTCTAAATCCGTCAGAATTTTAAACGTTTCTATGAGGTCCCCTCTCATTCTTCTGAACTCCAGTGAATACAAGCCCAGTTGATCCAGTCTTTCTTGATATGTCAGTCCCGCCATCCCGGGAATCAGTCTGGTGAACCTTCGCTGCACTCCCTCAGTAGCAAGAATGACTTCCTCAAGTTAGGAGACCAAAACTGTACACAATACTCCAGGTGTGGCCTCACCAAGGCCCTGTACAACTGTAGTAACACCTCCCTGCCCCTGTACTCAAATCCCCTCGCTATGAAGGCCAACATGCCATTTGCTTTCTTAACCACCTGCTGTACCTACATGCCAACCTTCAATGACTGATGTACATGACACCCAGGTCTCGTTGCACCTCCACTTTTCCTAATCTATCACCATTCAGATAATAGTCTGCCTTTCTGTTTTTACCACCAAAGTGGATAACCTCACATTTATCCACATTATACTTCATCTGCCATGCATTTGCCCACTCACCTAACCTATCCAAGTCACTCTGCAGCCTCATAGCATCCTCCTCGCAGCTCACACTGCCACCCAACTTAGTGTCATCCGCAAATTTGGAGATACTACATTTAATCCCCTCATCTAAATCATTAATGTACAATGCAAACAGCTGGGGCCCCAGCACAGAACCTTGTGGTACCCCACTAGTCACCGCCTGCCATTCTGAAAAGTAACCATTTACTCCTACTCTTTGCTTCCTGTCTGCCAACCAGTTCTCAATCCATGTCAGCACACTACCCCCAATCCCATGTGCTTTAATTTTGCACATTAATCTCTTGTGTGGGACCTTGTCGAAAGCCTTCTGAAAGTCCAAATACTCCACATCAACCGGTTCTCCCTTGTGCACTCTACTGGAAACATCCTCAAAAAATTCCAGAAGATTTGTCAAGCATGATTTCCCTTTCATAAATCCATGCTGACTTGGACCTATCATGTCACCTCTTTCCAAATGCGCTGCTATGACATCCTTAATAATTGATTCCATCATTTTACCCACTACCGATGTCAGGCTGACCTGTCTATAATTCCCTGTTTTCTCTCTCCCTCCTTTCTTAAAAAGTGGGGTTACATTGGCTACCCTCCACTCCATAGGAACTGATCCAGAGTCAATGGAATGTTGGAAAATGACTGTCAATGCATCCGCTATTTCCAAGGCCACCTCCTTAAGTATTCCGGGATGCAGTCCATCAGGCCCTGGGGATTCATGTATGCAAAGAAAACTATCTATCCAAATAATTATCAAATCCTCCACAACTACCACTCTCCTATTCTCTTGGCCAAGGTTTCTCTATACCCTATGGTTATCCTGTAGAATATAATAATTAGAAGCTGGAGTAGGCCATAGGGCCCCTCGAGCCTGTTCCACCATTCAATAAGATCATGGCTGATCTTTGACCTCAACTCCACTTTCCTGTCCTATCTCCATATCCCTTAATTCCTCTGGAATCCAAAAATCTATCTATCTCAGCTTTGAATATACTCAACGACTGAGGATCCACAGCACTTTGAGGCAGAGCATTCCAAAAATGTATTACCCTCTGAGTGAAGAAATTCTTCCTCATCTCAGTCTTAAAAGGCCATCTCCTTATCCTGAGACTATGTCCCCTAGTTCTAGACTCTCCAGCCTCTACCCTGTCAATCCCCCTCAGAATCTTATATGTTTTAAAGAGATCACCTCTCATTCTTCTAAACTCCAAAGTGTATAGGCCCAATCTACTCAATCTCTCCAGCTGTGGTTCAGTGGGTAGCAACCTCGCCTCGGAGTCTGAAGGTCGTGGGTTCATGTCCCAAGGGGCAGCGTATAGATGAGAAATAGGAGGGGGCCAAGGATAGATCCTTGGTGGACATCACAGGTAACGATGCGAGAGTGGGAAGAGAAGCCATTGCAGGAGATTTTCTGGCTATGATTAGATAGATAAGAATGGAACCAGGCGAGTGCAGTCCCACCCAGCTGGATGATGGTGGAGAGGCATTGGAGGAGAATGGAGTGGTCAACCATGTCAAAGGCTGTAGACAGGTCGAGAAGGACGAGGAGGGATAGTTTTCCTTTGTCACAGTCACAAAGGATGTAATTTGTGACTTTGATGAGAGCCATTTCAGTATGAGGCAGAGGCGGGATTCAAACATGGAGTTTTAGATTGAAGGGGTTCAAACATGGAGCTTTGGGAAAAATGGGCACGGATTTGGGAGGCGATAATACGTTCAAGGACTTTGGAGAGGAAAGGGAGGTTGGAGTTGCGGCGGTAACTTGCAAGCACAGTGGGGTCAAGGACAGGTCCAGATCCACAGGGTTTTCCTGTAATGGTTCCTTCTTCCTCCTGTTTGCGGAACAAGGCTCGAAGAGCTGAATGGCATATACCTGTTCTTATGTTCCTATCACACCTGCCTCCCTCCCACCCCGCTTTCCGTCTGCTGCTTCAGTATATCTCTATTTGTGGGGTGAATACTTTGTAGATACCCATGTACAGGATATCCCACATTATACATGCCAGACACATTGCTAACCTAGCTTCCAATTCCATCTTGTACCTTCGATGGTATTCTAGACTTAATTAATTAGAACTAATTCTCAATTGGCTGCCTAGTCTGCCAGATTAAAGCTGGATTGCTCTCAGTGCTGAATTCCTGTCAGGCTAAGTTAATTTCTTTACCTTCTCAGCAATAACTCACCGCTGCTGCCGTCTCACACGAATCAGCATCTTACCAACACAACCTCATTGCACACCCACAGAACTCTATCTGGTGACTCAATCAGAAATGCACTCAGCTCTCTTATCATACCCTCAATTTAAATTCAAGTCAGCACAATCAAATTAACTTTTGTTAACTTTGCAATTAAACTACTTAATTTTAAAAACAGCCCCTTCAGTACGAAGCGAGAATTGCTGTTGGGATATAACAATATACAAAAGAAAGCATAGACTGCAGATGGATATTAAAGGACTACTTGTACAACAAGTACTGATCTCAGTTTGTAACTATATTACCACAACAGCTTGCATTTATATAGCGCAGTGCAGGCCAGGTGATGAATGATACTCAGCAGCTTCTGAATTCTGGTTACATTTTAATGTTAGGAGCTAGTTGACTGGCGTGTCAAACACTGCTAACATTAATAATTAAGTTTATTGGGCTCAATTTTCCCCAGTGATTTGCGCCGTTTTTTTTGAGCAGACTGCTTTTTTTGGCCTAAGTTAAAAAAACAGTTTCCCCGATCAATTTTCACCAGCGTAACTCAGTTAGTTACAATTTTTTTAGGTACATTTTTTTTTTCACCCAAAGGGGCGTAACCTGCCACCCGTGCCAATTCTGGCCAATTAGGGAAGTTTGGCCAGCTGAGAGTTACTCCAGTTCTTCTTAGGCCAGCGTATGTGGCCTCTACAGAAAAACCTTCTGGGGAATTAAGGAAATCGGCGCAGGTAAGTGCAACAGATGCCTGGACAGCAGCAACAGGAAAGGTAAGCGAGAGGAGCAGAGAGTGAGGGGGTGGGAGGCGGAGAGAAGCCTTTCGGATATAGTTAGGTGCGGGCACCGGGAGGGAGGAGGCCATTCGGCCTGGGATAGAGGCGGGGGAGCGGACCAGGAGGCTACTGGCCAGGGCTAGGGGTGGGGGAAGCGGACCGGGAGGCCATTCGGCCAAGGCTAGGGATGGGGGAAGCAGACCAGCAAGCCACTTGGGCCTAGGGCTGGGCGGGGGAGCGGACAGGGAGGCCCTTTGGCCTGGGATAGGGGTGAGGATCGGCATCGGGGGGGGGGGGACACTTTAATAATTGGAGGCAAGTTGCTGCAATGTATTTTAATGTGTTTTTAAGTCGCTGCAATGTACTTTAATATGTTGCAAGCTGGCTGTATGTTTCACTTTGCAGCCTCAGCCTGCATTGTGTCCCTGGTCACCGTGGCAACCCGATCTTTTTGCCGCAGATCAAGGCTCCGCCCCGAAAACTAAAGGACAGGTTAGGCTGCGTCAAAATGAAGAAATCAAACGGGGAGACTTAGAACATTTTGTTTGACATACTTGGGCCCCAAAAAAACGGGCGTAACTCTTCAAGTACAGCAAAAAAAAGCTTTGTGGAAAATTGTGCCCGATATGTTGCTGGATGGTCACTTTTAAAATTCACAATGGATGTTCTTCTAATTCTTAAATATGAAATTACAAGCCAAAAAAATTCTCATCATTATGCGACATTGGGTAAAACGCCCACCTCCAATCCTACTGATCCCTACTACTCTCTTGCAGAGTAGGGGGAAGATTTTGCCTGTTGTCATGGCAACAGGGCTCAGGTCCCGCTGATGAACTCGTCCCCATTACCTCCAAGATGAAAGGTGAAAATTAAAGCAGAATGTCATCAAATAACTAACTTGAAAATGGCACCGGGTATGGATTTTACTCCAGACTTACTTTCATTCTCCCCATCCCCCTTCTGTTTTGAAGGCAGTAACACATACTGGGATACAGTTCTACATTAAGTGGCAGCAGCCTATTTAATTGCAGGGGTGGCATTGCAGCCAAGGACAATCTTGTCTTCACCCAATGCCAGTTTCCATCAGGAGTCACTGAGGCTAACCATGGTCATCACTGCTCCAGACGAGTCAGTTAACTCAACACAGACCAGACTCAAAGTTGAGCCCATCCTGGTCCGTATGCCACAATAACATAGCATGTGATTTATCCAATCTGGGGAGCTTTAGCCACCTTTTAAAAACAGGTCAGATACCACCGTGATTAACAGAGTAGATATTCAGGTGCAGACATCACTGGCACAGAGAGTGGCTGTAATACAGACATCACTGATTATAACAGCCCAGACATTGTCTGGCCCAGCGCAGCACTTGCCTCACTGTGACTGAGAGCAGGAGATGTAGCAAAGACATCACTAATGCAAAAGGTTTCTCTTAGAGATTCTACCCACTTCAATAACCATGGTTCGTCCTTATGTTTACTGGGATTTGCATATCATCCTCCAGCCAGACTGGTCGCTCACTGGGCCTTTTATATAAACATCAGACATGTGACTGAGCATATGAAGCTAGTTAACTCATGAACTCAGCTTTCATTGTCTGGCGAATTGGCTTAATAATTACACCTATCAGTGAAGGAAGTCCTTTTGAAAGCTAATAATTGAAAAATGATCACTGTGAGGTAAAGCAAATCGCTGTTGATGTAATCCTTTAGGATTTTCTGACCAGACATTTTTAATATCAAACACAAACTGATCCTGAGCTAAATGGCTTGGTGATGAAGGAAAAAAAAAAGTATTTATTTAAAATAAAAAGTTTTTTTCTCGGTCAGGAATTGAATAATGCCTCCTTGTTTTCCTCCTTCATTTCGATTCACTAGAAAATGTATTCCTGATCTTAGATTTTGTGGGGAGAAATTGGCCTCTGGGTGGGGGAATAACAGGGTGCTAACGGCTGCTCTGCACGGATCACAGGTGCCGTCGCCCGCCATTCCCAGCCTCAGCCTCCAATGACCTCAGCATTGGCCCTTCCTTTTAAGGGAGGGAATGAGCCTGTGCAACACTCTACTGCTACCGCTCCTCTCGCCCCCTTTAGTGCTCCAAGGGAAGCGGTTAGCGCTTGATTTAGCGTTCCACTTTCCTCTTGGAATGCTTAACCGGAAGCTCGTGTCCGTTTCAATTGTGTAGCGCCTGGTGATACTTTTGTGCTCCTGCAAAAGTTATCGCCCCAAACGGGGCATTATGCAATTTTTAGCCCGTATATCTTGGGAGCATCTGAGCAGATTCCAGGCTTTTTCCTGTAGAAAGTGAGTCACCCCTGGAATCACTCCTATTGAGTGGATTATACAGCCAGAGAGCTAGGAGAAAATTGAATGGCTTGAGAAAGGGTGAGCGCTGGGAGGAGCCCCAAAGAAAATTAATTTTCTCCTTTCCCCACCCCCAATTTTTGGGGTTTCCAATTCTCTCCCCACCCTCCCAACAGTGCTGACTCTTGCTATGGTGTGGTTCCATCAAGGCCAGCTGTCCTTCAGTGCTTTCTTCAAGTGGCAATTCTAAATTTAAGAATGTAAGCAGTGAGCGAGGGAAGACGACTTGACTGTGAGGACATCATAGTTGAATCAATCCTATCTTCATCCAATGACCAAAAGCAAGCACTTTTTCAACAGGGGTCATGGGACAATAATCAGGGCTTCTGTGCCTGGCCTGAATTTTTTTTTCCTCTTGGTCTGGGGAACTGAAAGAAAGGCTTGCAATTCTATAGTACCTTTAACAACCTCAGGATGTACTAAAGCACTTTACAGCAAATTGTACATTTGACGAGTAGTCACTGTTGTAAGTAGGAAACGCGGCAGCCATTTTTGCGTACAGCTAGGTCCCACAAGGAGCAACGATAATGATCAGATAATCTTTTTTTTTTTGTGATGTTGTTTAAGGGATACATAATGGCCAGGACACCAGGGAAAATGCCCCTGCTCTTCAAAGTAGTGCCATGGGATCTTTTACATTCACCTGCTGGGGCAGATGGGACCTGGATGTAACGGCACCTCCAATGCTGCACTGCACTCAGTACTGCACTGAAGTGTCAGCCTAGATTTCTGTGCTCGTGACTGGAGTGGGACTTTCTGACCCGAAGGCGAGAGTGGTACCAAGTGAGCCGCAGCTGACGTGGCTGAGTCCAATTGCAGTGTAAACTTCCGCCCTAATTCAGATTTCTAATTGAGCTGGAAGATTTCATGGAGGGGCAGTGCCCAAAGTGTTAGGGGCTTTGCGTGAAAGTGTACAGATGCCATCTGCTGGTGCAGCCTCTTCATGCTCCACGCTCCACAGTAAACCAAATAGAGGTACTTCTGGAAATGCTATTCCCTCAGGCATGGGGGGGCAGAGTGGGGGGGGGGGGGGGGTGTGGCTCCAATCAACACAGAATCAATGCTTACAAATAAGAATTGGTTCCTCAAAATGACTTCCCTGGTGAGGTGTGTGTCGAAATACAGAACAGACCACTGTTTAAAAAAAAATCAACTATAAAAAGGGTCTTGATTCACTTGTAATTATTTTTGGCAAAAGGAGCTGGTGAAGGGCAGATTGACACTCAGCCACAAAGAGCCTTTTACGAGCACTGGAGAGAACTTGTTCTAGTACTTGGCGTGAATCGGGTGCAAGAATTTAAACATTAATTTAATCGTACTACAGAGTTATTTTTACTGTATTCAGTTTTTGTATTAACAGCCCCCCTCGTGTTATATTTGGCTAAAAATGGGGGGAAAAAATAACCCAAGTAGGCAGCACATTTCATTTCAATGTAATCAGGACCTTTCAAATGTAATATTTTCCTGCCTCTCTAACAGAGGCTGTGTTTCACTGACAAGGATCCATCAGCATAGCTCCGATTTTGAACTAACCCACGCAGAAGAAACGGGTCGAACATACGTTTTATACCCCACCCAATTTTACGCATCAGCTTCAATGGAGCGCAAAATGGCGCAGTAAAAGGGCCTCCGACCACAACCCATCCTGTTTGCCGAATGGGTTAGGTTAAATTTGGGTCTCATATCTTTTTCCCCACAATTTTCTCTGACTCACCCTTCCTTTCCTCATGACCCAGTACTGACTCGCGGAAAAGTTCCACACTCAACAGAGGCTGGGGATTCTATCTCCAAACTGCCGATGACTTGGGGTTTGGAAGGCTAGCCTGCTGGGGTCAGCAGTGGCACATCTCCGTGGCAGGCAGAAGCCCCACCCACTCATCTCCTGACGATGAGCTCCAATCAAAGCAAGGCAGAAGATCCAAGCTGGAGTATCAGCAGGCTATTTAACCACGTTGGCATCACAATCCTGACCTTACCCAACCTGCACGTTGCAGCAGGGGTCACTGGATCATGTGTGAACCTTAGCTGACCTTTGCCCTCACTAACCCAGAGGTATTAAGGCTAGTCGTAGCACTTCTGATGCCACACCTCAGCTGCAATCAGCTAGCCCTGACTGAAATTTGAACCTGGAATTTTCAATATCTCCTATACACATGAAAAAAAAGCATGCATTTATATAAGACTTTATCAGGTCCACAGATATCTCCTAAAGAACATAACATTCGATGGAATATTTTACAAAGTGTGGTTGCTGTTGTCATAGTTGCAAATGTTGAAGCCGATCTGCCCACAGCAAGATCCAACAAACAGGAAATGAATGAATGAACAAATAATTAGTTTTTGATGCTGTTGGGTGTGGAAGGAATGTTGGCTAGAACACCGGGAGAACTCCTGTTCTTCTTCGAATAGTGCCACGGGAGCTTTTATACTTACTTGAGCAGATTGATACAGCCTTGAGCCGGAATTTTATCAGCTCTTCTATCACGAGTTTGGAGGTGGGCCTGCTGTCAAAATGGCCGTGATTGGCAGTGGGGCGGAAGCCCGCTCTGAACCTGCCTCCTTCTGAATTTCCAAAGTGTCGGTTCTGGCTGCGGTTTGCAGACCCGACACTAAGTGGCATGCCAGGCAATTGTGATAGTTACGAAGCTGCTTAAAGCTATTTAAGCAGCATTTTACCAGATCCAAAGGAGTTTTCCAAGTTTTTCACGAGGTTCACAACCCTCGGGTATCACCTCAGGTAAGTGCATAAGGTTCTCAACAACTCTGGATTGGTTTGAATCGTTGACAACTGCAGAAGTGGTATAAAAGCTGTCATTTCACAGATGTTCAATTTCCAGTCTTAGAAGTGGAGCCTTCAGGATTTGGAATACACTTTTTAGCTTTACGCAGGTTTGAAATGTTTACAGTGAACTCTCTATCCAGTGTCACCTCCTTGGAGCAAGCTCTCTCACCATTGACAGATCACTTCTGTCATCTCAACTTCAGCTGCCATTAATTCCAGCAGCATCGGTGCCCTTGAAAAAAATCTCACTTTGGTCCTCAGAATCCCACCACAATCAATCCCACAACCAACATCATCAGGCACACCAACATCACCAACAACAACACCAACCTTCGCCGCAATCACCTGATGCTGCACAGGAGACAGGGCATCAGCACCTGACCACATTGTTGCCCAGGATGCCAGGGATGGCCTCATCATGGCCACATTTACTTCACTTGACGCTATACACCTTGGCTGCCACATGATGCACCAGATTGGCACCACCCTACAATGCCCAAACCATTCCTTTCACACTCATCACCATTGGCAGGTAGGGGGAGGGGAGGAGGGGGTGGCGGCAGTACCCTTATGTTTCACCATTCACTGCAACTCACAAAGATGCACATAGATCTGTACAAGAAGGCAAAGTGTTAAAAATAAAGTTTTCAATGTTTGACAACACATTAGCAGAAACTTTACATCAACATTGGCAATAACACTCAGGTGTCTACTCTTGTGTGTTGTTAGATGGTATGATTGGGCAGAGATGACGGTGAGTGTGAGGGGTAGCTAGTGAGATGGGGATGTGATAAAGTAGAAGGATGGGTGGAGGTGCAAGGTAAGTTGGTGTGAGTAAGGATGTGCAGGAGTAGGGTAGGGAAGGCAGGGTGATTGGGATGTGATGAGTGGCACAGCAGGATGAGATTGAGTGTGGCTTTGCAGTAATGTTTCGTGATCTACTGAGATCATTGAAAGGTTTGTGTCACTGCAGCCAGGTCCTCCTGACGACATCCCTGCTTGTGCCTTCCTGTGCAATGTGAAACCAGGCTGCGTTGGTGTCCTGGGGTGGTCTCTTCCGCCTATGGGAAGGGAAGAGAACCTCCCTGCATGCTGTGACTCTCCCCCTAAGCATCTGGAGGGAGTCATAGGAGAGCCTAGGTGCAGCCGTGCACCTTTGTGCAGTGCTTGTCAGTGTTTGCAGCACCTCAATGCTGCAGAACACGGACAGTGCAACTGTCACAGCGTATGTGGGCATGGTCCCTTTAAGGAAACCAGCTAATGACGTCATCAGATGATGTCATCAGACCCGTTTCCTTTCAATTGGCTAGGAACCTCGCAGGGCGGGCTTAACAAGCCCCATCGGGGTAAAGTTGTGGGGGAAGCTGACATGGAGCCAGGAGCGGGGTTGCAGCCTGTCTCGGACGTCATCCACCTCTCACCAGCCTCAGAATGAAAGATCGAGCCCTTAGATTCAAATGATGACAATACAGCACTCCTTCCCTAATACCTTGCACAGTGTTATGTTAAATTTTGTGGTGAAGTCTATGGTGGGCCTTGAACCAACAATCTGTAGAGCTAACAGTGCTATCAATTGGCAAAAAAATCCAAAGGAGTGCACCCACAATTTCATGACATGTGCTCCCAGTGGGTGTGGCTCCCAGCTGGGATCCCACATCTTTCAAATCATCTCTTTTGTCAAAAAATCTAATGAGTGATGTCTTAAACTGAAAAAATAATTCTTGGGGTAGAGTTTCTGCAATTAACGGCACAATCGGCAATCCGGGTGCAGAGTGCGCCCAAAATTGCGTTAGTTTTGAGAAATACTTTTTTTCTCAAGTTTCCGCTCATATTCATTTGCTAATCGCCTGACACAAAATTTGCCGTGAACCAGTGCAATAAGGAAGGTAATTTTTAAAATAAAATATTCCTTGATATATTTAAGAATGGTAATTTGGTCCAGTTTGATTAATACAGCTGAAAATTGGTTTATCACAAAAACTAAATATACATTAATGATTTGGATGAAGGAATAGAGTGTAATGTCTCCAAGTTTGCAGATGACACTAAACTGGGTGGCGGTGTGAGCTGTGATTAGGTTGCAAAGAGGCTGCAGGGTGACTTGGACAGGTTAGGTGAGTGGGCCAATGCATGGCAGATGCAGTATAATGTGGATAAATGTGAGGTTATCCATTTTGGGGGCAAAAACACGAAGGCAGAATATTATCTGAATGGTGGCAGACTAGTAAAAGGGGAGGTGCAACGAGACCTGGGTGTCATGGTTCATCAGTCACTGAAAGTGGGCACGCAGGTACAGCAGGTGGTGAAGAAGCCAAATGGTATGTTGGCCTTCATAGCTAGGGGATTTGAATATAGAAGCAGGGAGGTCTTACTGCAGTTGTACAGGGCCTTAGTGAGGCCTCACCTGGAATATTGTGTTCAGTTTTGGTCTCCTAGTCTGAGGAAGGACGTTCTTGCTATTGAGGGAGTGCAGCGAAGGTTCACCAGACTGATTCCAGGGATGGCTGGACTGACATATGAGAAGAGACTGGATCAACTGGGCCTTTATCCACTGGAGTTTAGAAGGATGAAAGGGGATCTCATCGAAACATATAAGATTCTGATGGAACTGGACAGGTTAGATGTGGGAAGAATGTTCCCGATGTTGGGGAAGTCCAGAACCGGGGAAATAGTCTTAGGATAAGAGGTAGGCCATTTAGGACTGAGATGAGGAGAAACTTCTTCACTCAGAGAGTTGTTAACCTGTGGAATTCCCTGCCACAGAGAGTTATTGATGCCAGTTCACTGGATATATTCAAGAGGGAGTTAGATATGGCCCTTACAGTGAAGGGGATCAAGGGGTATGGAGAGAAAGCAGGAACAGGGTACTGAAGGAATGATCAGCCATGATCTTATTGAATGGCGGTGCAGGCTCGAAGGGCCGAATGGCCTACTCATGCACCTATTTTTCTATGTTCTATGTTTCTATGTAAACATTTTTAATCAGAGTGTCTAGTCCACCCATAAGTAACCTGATTTTAAATAATGGAAAATTACTTTTTAAATAAACTATACAGAACCATTTGCTGGTTATATAGGTGTATAGTAGTCAGTTTCTTAGTAAATTAAAAAAATGATATTGAAAAGCTTTAAAACGTGCTTATTAGTGCTCTTGCGCTAAAAATAACAGGCAGATTTTTTGGGCCTCCCCGAAATTAGTGGGAACTCGCCATGGTGATTGATTCGATCTGGGGACGTGGCCAGTTTTGTGGGCAGGGCCGACGTCTAACGCGATGTTTTTAAACTAGCGCAAAAGATGGCGGAAACTCAAGTTGCGTGGAACGTAATTGGTGCTAAAAATTTCCTGATCTTTTTCACTGGTTTGGCCGATTTCGGGCGAAAAAAATCCGTGTAACCTGGCCCTTATCTTCACTTCGACAGCCAGCTTCCATGATTCTTCAATGCCACGCAAAGATAGGCAGCCATTTAATTTTGTCAATTGATCTTAATTCCTAATTTATCATCTTATTTTGATCAACATGTTCTGCAATCTGGCTGATTGAATCACCAATGAAACAGAGAAACTAGTCAATAGCAAATTAGTTGCGACTTAACAACTTCGTATAACTTGAGCCTTTCAGAATTAGGCTTAATGGATCGGAAGGGTCAGAGTAAATTATAATATTTGATGCCAAATAGAGCATGCCAAATGCATAGATTATAATATAAGTGTGGATAGAATCCTGACTGGACATAGGGGTCTATGTTAGAATAGGGAACAGGATCAGTGGTCCTGATCCCTTTAAGAACATGTGTGACACAATTTTTCAAAATTGGCAGCACTCAACTTTTTTTGCCACAGGCTACATCCAGGCAACAGATTACAATGAAGCTCATTAGAGAGGCAGGAACATCAAGTAGACAGTTAGCATGCTTAAACAACAGTCTGAAATTTTGCTCTACATGACAATATGGCCGAATAGAATTGGCAAATTAGTTCGCTCTGAAAAACGAGCATGGAAAGAGGCAGCGGGTGTGTTTGTGTAAACGACATACCAACAAGCCATGGAACAGAAGGAGGTGGTGGATAGGGATGAACAAGAGCTAGCACAAGCTGAACAATTGGCCTTGGCTCGCCCCCACCTCCCCAGCTCCCTAGGATCGATCAATCCCACCCCCAAACCCTCGCTAGCCCCCCGATATTGTATCAACGGGATGCCCGTTTGGCTCTGGAGCTTGCCAACGGCATGGCAACGAGGCCCAAACTCGAATTTTCTTCAGGCCTCTTGACACCATGAACGGGCTGGCAAAGTACAATGCCAACTGTGTGCCCATTTCAGGTGGAAGTTGAATTTGTCCCCCTGTACTTCTAGGCTGGTGATTGCGTTGAATGGTGATGTCGCTGAGTGCTGTGTGTGTGGTTGGGTGTGTCCGCCTTGTTGTTCATTGGGTTCTGATGTATTTGTCACAAAATAAAAAGTAAGGTTGATATTCTGGTCCCGGCGCGGAGAATGGCTGGACGTTGACACAAACCTAGCCAAAGATGCAGTAAGCTGACTGCCTCCAATTTTCTGGGGTAAATTCATTTACATAATTATGCTAAGCTGTGTGACGAGCTTTGGCACTCTGCGGGTAGCTGCCCTAATGGATGGGGTGGAAAATCACATGACAGCTGCAGTCTCTGGGCCACATTCAATGCCAGCAGGGGTATAAAACAGGCAATATCAGATTGGCTGCCCACTATACACACTTCTTGATTGTCCTTTCCATTGATGATGCCCCTTTTAAGCTCCCGTCAAAGTCGTAAGGTCTGGTGAATGGTTCCAATTCAAACATAATTGGTGAGAGATTTAGCAATAGCATTAAAGATCCCAATCCTGTAACATTGTTTAGAGGCAGCATGCCAAGGAATTAGATTTGGATTGGTTATTGCTCATTGTAATGAGCTGTTAATAGTGGGAAAAGCTTATCTTCCTCATGGCTTCTGTTCTCTGTGGATAACATGGATCATCCACACTCTGTTGCTGCTGGTTTCTTGGAAATGGGGGCTATAGCTCTATTATCAATATGACTTGTTTTTTTTCTTCTTGCAGTCAGAAGCCTTGGCAAATATTAGAGTCAGAAACCATTTCTTTAAATAGCTTAATTACGTGAGACTAGTATCAGTAATGATGACCATGAAACTATCGGATTGTCGTAAAAACCCATCTGGTTCACTAAGGTCCTTTCGAGAAGGAAATCTGCCGTCCTTACCTGGTCTGGCTTATAGGTGGCTCCAGGCCCACAGCAATGGGGTTGACTCTTAACTGCCCTCTGAAATGGCCACTCAGTTGCACCAAACAGCTACAAAAAACCATGGTTCAAGAAGGCGGCTCATGTCACCCTCTCAAGGGCAATTAGGGGTGGGCAATAAATGTTGGCCTTGCCAGCAACGCCCACATCTCATGAATGAATAAATTTTTTTAAAATGACTGTGCTCAGTCAAAAACCTGTGATTCTAAATAATAGGTCGTGACAAAATATTCTCATTGCCCAGGTTCCGGATAGGCATCACACATTTCACAAAAGCAATGATATTTGACTAATCTGTTGTCCTTTATGAATGGATGTCTTGTGCTCCACTTGTGGTTAAAATTGAATACACAGTCTTTTTCATGATGCTAGAAAAGCAGATACTATCTATTTGTGCAAACAACACTAATCTCATGAAAGTTGCCGCTCTTCTGACGAGCAATTTTCACCAGAGCAGCTTTAAAATTTGATATTACTGGTAGGATTGTTCTGTTTGACTTAAAACAAGCAGTGTTGGAAAGGGAAGTCCCAGCTTTGAATCTACACAACTGAAAGGCCAACAATATGATTCTGCAAGTTTCAATCTGTATGTGAAATAAATTGATTAACCAACCTGATCTGTCTGTGGCAAAACACTTCAGGCAAGATCTGGCAGAAGAGGAATCAATGTTTAAATGCAGAATAGAGCCAGGCAGGGTCTGGTGCTAGAGGGAGACTGCAGAACTATTTTGGTCTAGACGATGGGGGAGAAAGAAAGATTTGCATTTATAAAATGTATTTCAGAATCACTGGACATCTCAAAGTGCTTTACAGCCAATGAAGCATTATTTGGAAATGTAGTCACTATTGTAACATAGGAAACGCCGCAGCCAATTTGCACAAAGCTCTCACAAACAGTAATATGATATTGACCAGGTAACCTGTTTTAGTGATGTTTGGTTGAGGGATAACTATTGGCCAGGACATCGGGGATAACTCCCCTGCTCTTCTTCAAAATAGTGCCATGGGATTTTTTACATCCACCCGAGAGAGCAGAAGGGGCTTCGGTTTAACGTCTCATCCGAAAGATGGCACCGCTGGCAGTGCAGTATTCCCTCCGCCCTGCACTGGAGTGTCAGACTAGATTTTTGTGCTCAAGTCTCTGGAGTGGGGGAGAGGTATGGCAGTAGTGTTGGCTGTGGTATTCAGATGGGGCGGTGGAGGGGGCTACTGCTTTGTTGTAAAGTAGGGTTTAGCAACTCAGAAAGGAGGAGTCTTCAGAGGCCAGAACCCGTTGTTTGGGAAAGGGCGAATCGCTCGATGGGGAAGTGATCTCAGTCTTATATCAGCTCCTGAAACCGGACAGGCAGCCAAGCAGCAACATCCAGTCAGCTGCCTCAGTGAAAGTGAACGTGAGCACCACACTAGTCCTCAATTCCACAGTTTGGTTCCAGGCACCCACAAGAGACAGCATGCTGTTCACTGCTTTATCACTGAGATAACAGCCGCTCTCTTTTGTTTCTCATTGGCCTACATCAAGTACACCAGCTGGAACCGCAGACCTGAATGTTTCAGTTCCTGAGTTCACCCATATTCCAATCATGAACCTGCGGGTTACTGCTGAGTCCTGACAGAATCCATGACTATTCAACTGTCTGAGGCAGAGGCAGAATACGTGGTTGGTTCCTGCAAAAGCAGGATTCCTCCATGCAAACTTGGCTAATCACAGTTCTGTGGAAGCATACATTCAATAAACCAGACCTTTTGACCTCTTGAAATGTTTCCAATGTCTGGACTGCTCAGGTGGTGCCTTGCAGTGTAGCCTAGAACAATGTTGTCATTGAAAGAGGCATACATGTGCATGCCAAAGGAGAGATGCAGCAAGACAGCCCCAGGAAGAGGATGATGGGAACATGATATCTCAGTGCTCCAAGTAGCACAGGTGCAATGGGCACTTATCAACAATTTATTTCTCCAACTTGGACACAACCCAAGGAGAGATGCAGATTGTTGTAAATACATTTTAATTAGAGTTGCCTGGCCATTGTTTCTGCACATGAGTAGGTGCTTCTTCCCATTATAACATATAAATCAACTTTTCCCCCTTAACCTATATAATTCAATCTCTCATCTCTAATGCACATTCGTTCCTTTCAGAGAAGGTTCACTAGGTTGATTCCGGAGATGAGGGGGTTGACTTATGAAGGTAGGTTGAGTAGATTGGGCCTATACATATTGGAGTTCAGAAGAATGAGAGGCGATCTTATCGAAACATATAAGATAATGAGGGAGGGTGGCGACAAGGTGGATGCAGAGAGGATATTTCCACTCATAGGGGAAACTAAAACTAGGGGACATAGTCTCAGAATAAGGGTCCGCCCATTTAAAACTGAGACGATGAGGAATTTCTTCTCTAAGAGGGTTGTAAATCTATAGAATTCTTTGCCCCAGAGAGCTGTGGAGGCTGTGTCATTAAATATATTTAAGGTGGAGATAGACAGATTTTTGAGCGATAAGAGAGTAAAGGGTTATGGGGAGCGGGCAGGGAAGTGGAGCTGAGTCCATGATCAGATCAGCCATCATCTTATTGAATGATGGAGCAGGCTCGAGGGGCCACATGGCCTATTCCTGCTCCTATTTCTTATGTTCTTCTTATGTTCTTAAGTTACATGTTGAAGTGGCACATATGCACCGTGCATGTCACATTATACATTACACGTAGGAACATAGGGATAGCATTAGGCCATTCAGCTCCCTTAGCCTGTTCCATCATTCAACTGGATCATGGCTGATCTGTATCTTAGCTCCATCTACCCTTGGTTACGTAACTCTTAATACCCTTGCCTAACAAGAATCTATCAAGCTCAGTTTTGAAATTTTCAATTGACCTCCCCAGCCTCAACAGCTTTTTGGGGGAGAGAGTTCCAGATTTCCACTACCCTTTGTGTGAAGAAATGCTTCCTGACATCACCCCTGAACGACCTAGCTCTAATTTTAAGATTATGCCTCCTTGTTTTAGGCTCCCTCACCAGAGGAAATAGATTCTCTCCATCTGCACTATCAACTCCTGCAATCATCTTAAACACCTCACTTGCTTAATTGGCTTAAATATCATCATATGTGTTATATCTTAAATAAAGCAATGTGACTGAGTACTGTAGACTTGAGTAAGTGTGATCTTAGTCTCTTTATTCTGACTCCAGAGTGCCGGCACAGCATGGGAGGCCTGCTTATATGCAATGCTCCCAAGGAATGCTGGAATCATTTGGGACGCCAACAGATGCGCTCACTGGTGGCGGTAGACTGATGGTTACAAGGTGTTGCATACATAACATCACTCCCCCTCAAAGTCAATAGTACACTTATTTACAGGGTGAGACGGTCTGGGGCTTTCTGCTCCCTCGTCGATTGTCTCGGTACAAACACAGGTGCAGATGAGTTGGCTGGGCTGCTAGTCAGCTGGCCTTGCTGGGCTGCTGGGGATGATAAGTTCAGCTTCGTGGTCAACCATGATGTCGGTTGCCACTTGTGTGTGTATCGGAGGGTCGAAGTTGGTGGTGTCCTCTTCAGGTTGCTCGTGGCTGTCTGTGAATCGCAGTTTGGTTTGGTCCAAATGCTTTCTGCAAGTTAGTCCATTTGCAAGTTTGACCTCAAGCACCCTACTCCCTTCTTTGGCTACGACAGTGCCGGCAAGCCATTTGGGACCATGTCCATAGTTGAGTACAAATACAGGGTCATTGACTTCAATATCATGTGACAAATTTGCGCGATCATGGTACATGCTTTGTTGATGTCGCTTGCCCTCGACATGATCATGGAGATCAGGGTGGACTTGAGTGCCCTTTTCATGAGCAGTTCGGCTGGGGCAACCCCGGTGAGCGAGTGGGGTTTTGTGCAGGAGCTGAGCAGGACTCGGGACAGGCGGGTCTGCAGGGAGCCTTCCAATGCATTTCAAGCTTTGCTTGATGATTTAGACTGCCCGTTCTGCCTGGCCGTTGGATGCGGGCTTGAATGGGGCAGATGTGACATGTTTGATCCCATTGCGGGTCATGAATTCCTTGAATTCAGCACTGGTGAAGCACGGCCCATTGTCACTGACAAGGACATCAGACAGGCCGTGCGTGGCGAACATGGCTCGTAGGCTTTCGATGGTGGCAATGGACGTGCTTACGGACATTATTACACACTCAATCCATTTTGAATAAGCATCCACAACAACCAAAAACAGTTTGCCTAGAAATGGGCCAGCGAAATCAACGTGAATCCTAGACCATGGTTTGGAGGGCCATGACCACAAACTTAGCGGTGCCTCCCTGCGTGCATTGTTGATAGCAAGTGTTGCATTGGCGCACGCAAGACTCCAAATCTGAGTCGATGCCAGGCCACCACACATGGGATCTGGCTATAGCTTTCATAATTACAATGCCTGGGTGGGTACTGTGTAGGTCGCGTATGAACGTTTCCCTGCCTTTCTTAGGCAAAATCACGTGATTACCCCACAAAAGACAGTCCGCCTATATGGACATTTCGTCTTTGCACCACTGGAATGGCTTGATCTCTTCATGCATCTCCGCTGAGACGCTGGACCAGCTCCCATGGAGGACACAGTTTTTTACAAGGGACAGTAAAGGATCCTGGCTGGTCCAGGTCCTGATCTGGCGGGCCGTAATGGGTGACTTTTCGTTTTCAAATGCATCCATCACCAAGAGCAAGTCTGCAGGCTGTGCCATTTCCACCCCGGTGGTGGGCAATGGTAGCCGACTGAGAGCATCAGCGCAGTTCTCTGTGCCTGGCCTGTGGTGAATTACATAGTTATATGCAGACAGCGTGAGTGCCCATCTTTGGATGTGAGCAGAGGCATTGGTATTAATACCTTTGCTCTCTGAGAATAGCGATATGAGCGGCTTATGGTCAGTTTCTAACTCGAACTTAACAGATACTGGTGCATTTTTTCACCCCGTAAATGTAAGCCAGAGCTTCTTTTTCAATCATGCTGTAGGCCCTTTCGGCCTTGGACAAACTCCTGGACGCATAAGCGACCGGTTGCAATGTTCCCGATTCGTTTGCTTGTTGTAACACACACCCGACCCTGTATGAAGACACATCGCAAGCTAGCACTAAACGTTTACTTGGGTCATACAGAACAAGCAGCTTGTTGGAACGTAACAGATTTCTGGCTTTCTCAAAAGCAGTCTCTTGTGATTTCCCCCATACTCAGTCATCTCCCTTGCATAACAACACATGTCGAGTCACTCCATGAAGGCTTCCCAATCGTCACCTTCTGAGAATTTCACCAGGATGCCAACAGTTCTCTGCATTTTCGCGTGATCGTTCGTTATCTATTACTCATCGCCAGTTGTTATATCTCAAATAGCAAGTGTCTCTTTATTCTGACTCCAGAGTGCTGGCACAGCATGGGAGGCCTGCTTATATGCAGTGCTCCCAAGGGATGCTGGGATCCCTTGGGACTCCAACAGATGCGCCCTCTCGTGGCGGTAGATTGCTGGTTACAAGGTGTTGCATACATAACAATATTCATTAAGAATCAACAAATTGTCGCTATCCCAGTTGACTGAATGATGCTCATTGCCTGAAATATCACTGAACACATCAGAAAATAAGTAGAAAACTACAAATGAGGAATCAGCAAACAAGGAAGACAATGTAACCAATGAAATTACTTACTTTTTTTTAATGTCCATAACCTGATGAAACAGTACTAAAGGTTTCTATTATAACAAACATGTAAAACTTAAATCATTTGCAAAATAAATCTTCAAATTCACTTATAAAATTCTTCATGTCCTGTTCAAGATGACTACCCTTCATAGAGGTCTGGGGCTCCAGGTTGGTTTCCCTTTCTTGAAGTTTGGTTTGTACAAGTGATAATATTTTTCAGGTTTCTACACATGCATGAATTGCAGACCTCTGTGCACGGTGATCTCAATGCCCTGCAAAGTGCTGACCCCATAGTGACCATTCCAGCTTATGTTATTATTATGCCACAATGCATGTTTCCTAAAGAATTACCTCAGAAATATACCTTTTCCAGTGGCAATATTGTATAGCACACTCGGGTCTAACCCTGCCATAAATGAGCTCATAACTCTCTTTCCAATCCAGACACCCACCTGAGTCTTCTCACTATGCTGCTGGTCCAGCTGGCCACTTTGAGACCCACCCCTAAGCCTTCTATCTCCACTCTGAGATGGTGCCTGTTACCAATGCCACAGAAGATGCCCTAGTTTTACAAAAAATATTGACCACAATATTTATGGTGTTGAACATTATCAATGGAAGACTGCATGTGTGCAGTATGATTACCAAGGTGAGCCACTGTGAGCACGGTTTTTCCTCCTTGCTATTCTTAAGTGATGCCAATTGGAAGGTATAGATGTGGAGGATTGCTGAGGTGTTCTTCTCAGGACCTGCTTGAAATTCTGCCGCATGCTTATCTTCATGTGTTGCTTACAGTCTTGCCTGTGTGTCAGGAATAAACTGTCCTATTCTGGCTGTGGGAGCCTGCTTCTGTTAATTGTTCAGATGCAGGTGCTGGCAAAGGACTGGTAGTGAGCTAAGAGGCCATCTGGGCTTTTTCATGAAAGCTGCTACCAGAGGCTGCACTGGCCTATGTGCAGATACTATTGTCTTGCTGCAAGGCCTCTAAATCCCTCCCTGCCAGGTGTATTTTCAAGTGCATCAATATTGTACTTTACTGGATCTTCAAGTATGGATATTAACACTTAAACATCATTTCCTCCTCTCTAACTTAACAGTACTGAAGCTGATTATATTATTTCTACAACTCAGTTCAGACAAGGCATTACATTTTTTTTTGTTCACGAGATGTGGCTGTCGTTGTCCATCCATACTTGCCCTTGAGAAGGTGGTAGTGAGTCTCCTTCTTGAACCGCTGCAGTCCGTGTGGTGATACTTCTTTGTAGTAGTTTGGTACAACTGAGTGGCTTGCTAGGCCATTTAAGAGGGGAAGTTAAGAGTCAACCACATTGCTGTGGGTCTGCAGTCACATATAGGCCAGACCGGGTAAGGACAGCAGATTTCCTTCCATAAAGGACATTAGTGAACCAGATGGGCTTTTACGACAATCTGGTAGTTTCATGGTTATCATTACTGATACTAGTTTTTTTATTCTAGATTTATTTAATTAACTGAATTTAAGTTCTACAGCTGTCATGGTGGGATTTGAACTCATGTTTCTGGATCACTAAGTCCAACTGAATTACTAGTCCTGTAACATAACCACTATGCTATCGTTTCCGATAACAAGGGTTTAAACCTAGATCCTTCCAAGTCTGTACTGCTGAGTATTGTACCATGCACTGCATTTATCCACGGAGATATCAGTGCTTTGTATCATACAGCTTTGATAAGATGTCAGCTGTGGCTTAGTGGGTAGCAATCTCTCCTCTTCAACATCATTTCCTCCTCTCTAGTCTAATCTCTAGGTTCACGTCCCACTCCAGAGACTTGAGCACAAAAATATAGGCTGACGCTCCAAAGCAGTACTGAGGAAGTGTTATACTGTTGGTAATTGCCGTTTTTCGGATTCAGACATTAAACTGAGGCTCTCAAGTGCTGAGTGCTTATCAAGAGCAATATCAATAAAAACATTTTTGACACTGAGCCTTAGAAGGAGATATCAAGACAGAAGACCAAAAGCTTGGTCAAAGAGGTAGGTTTTAAGAAGCATCTTAAAGGAGGAGAGAGAGGTCGAAAGGTGGAGAGGTTTAGGGAGGGAGTTCCAGAGCTTAGGACCCAGGCAGCTGAAAGCATGGCCACCAGTGTTGGAGTGATTAAAATCTGAGATATGCAAGAGGCCACAATTTGAGGAGCGCAGAGATCTTGGAGGGTTGTAGGACAGGAGGAGGTTACAGAGATAGGGAGGGACGGGGCCATGGAGGAATTTGAAAGCAAGGATGAGGATTTTAAAATGAAGCATTTTCATTTATTTATTACTGGTCATTATCATATTGCTCTTTGTGAGACTTTACTGTGTGCAAATTGGCTGCTGTGTTTCTTAAATTACAACACTTCAAAAAAAGTACGTCATTGGTTGTAAAGTGATTTGGGTCATGATTGTGCTTGTGAAGATTTCCTCTGCTCGCTGTTTGTAGTGAAATTGTTTTCAGGAGATGGATGGCATAAGTGAGCATATACATAAAGGGGGCATTACTCCCACATTTGGGAATTTCCAGGCAGGTTTAATTTCTGGAACACCGAGAAAATTGTTACCCCTGCCGTGCTGTGTGACTGGGGCTGATTTACACTGTAACAGATATGTCTGCTGTAATGAGAGTTTCAAATTCACTTTTGAACAGACTTTATCCTTCCAGAGCATATAGGTGGAACTGCCCTCTCTCTGTAAGGAAAAATCCACTCTAATATTACACAGCCATACAACTTTGAAAAAGTACTGGTTTGGCTGATCTCTTTTCCTTATAAAAATCATAATGACACTCAGGTTACATTGCATGATGTTAGTAATGATTAAGAACTGATTTACGATTAGTAACAATCTGTAATGATTTGCTCAGAGCCAGTGTGGTTGAGATCTGTCTTTAACGACAGTGAGAGTAGCAAATACTAAATAATAGAAAGCACATTTATTGAAGCGCTCTATATGCTGTTGAGTGACCTCATTTGATTAAGTATTAATGTGAATGAATTTTTAAAAAGTGGGCATCCATGATGTGCCCATACTGATGTGCATACCCACCAGAAATATTTAAAATAGATGCCCCTCATATGCTGCTGAAACCCTCATCCCTACCTTTTTTATCTCTAGACTTGACTATTCCAATACTCTCCTGTCCAGCTTCCTAATTTCCACCCCCTATAAACTTGAGCTCATCCAAAACCCTGCTGCCCATTCATCACTGTGCTCGCTGACCTACATTGGCTTCCATTCTGGCAATGTCTCAATATTAAAATTCTCATCCTTGTTTTCAAATTCCTCCATGGCCTCACCCCTCCCTATCTCTGAACCTCCTCCTGCCCTACAGCCCTCTGAGATCTCTGTGCTTCTCCAATTCTGGCCTTATGCGTAGCCCCGATTTTAATTGCTTCACCTTTGACGGCCATGCCTTCAGCTGCTTAAACCCTGAGCTCCAAATTCCCTCCCGAGAATGGGGACACAGAAAAATAGGAGATGAGGATGAAGCAACAGAGTGAAAATGAAAGAAAACAAACTACACAAGAAAAGTGTCTGACACAGAACCAAGAAATACTTAAAAACTATGGCAGAAACTCTGAACAAATATTTTGTATCAGCCTTTACTGTAAAGGACACTAACAATATCCCAACAGTGGATTGTCAAGGGTCTATAGGGGGGGAGGAACTTAACACAATCACAATCACTAAGGAGGTGGTACTCAGTAAGATAAGGGGACTAAAGGCAGATAAATTCCCTGGATCTGATGGCTTACAGCCTAGAATCTTAAGAGAAGTAGCGGCAGAGATTGTGGATGCATTGATTGTAATTTATCAAAATTCCCTGGATTCTGGGGAGGTCCCAGCAGATTGGAAAACTGCAAGTGTGATGCCCCTATTTAAAAAAGGAGGCAGACAAAAAGCAGGAAACTATGGACCAGTTTGCCTAACATCTGTGGTTGGGAAAATGTTGGAGTCCATTATTAAAGAAGCAGTAGCAGGACATTTGGAAAAGCAAAATTCAGTCAGGCAGAGTCAGCATGGATTTATGAAGGGGAAGTCATGTTTGACAAATTTGCTGGATTTCTTTGAGGATGTAACGAACAGGGTGTATGAAGGGGAATGAGTGGATGGGGTGCATTTGGACTTCCAGAAGGCATTTGACAAGATGCCACATAAAAGGTTACTGCACAAGATAAAGTTCATAGAAACATAGAAACATAGAAAATAGGTGCAGGAGTAGGCCATTCGGCCCTTCGAGCCTGCACCGCCATTCAATGAGTTCATGGCTGAACATGTAACTTCAGTACCCCATTCCTGCTTTCTCGCCATACCCCTTGATCCCCCTCGTAGTAAGGACTACATCTAACTCCTTTTTGAATATATTTAGTGAATTGGCCTCAACAACTTTCTGTGGTCGAGAATTCCACAGGTTCACCACTCTCTGGGTGAAGAAGTTTCTCCTCATCTCGGTCCTAAATGGCTTACCCCTTATCCTTAGACTGTGACCCCTGGTTCTGGACTTCCCCAACATTGGGAACATTCTTCCTGCATCTAACCTGTCTAACCCCGTCAGAATTTTAAACGTTTCTATGAGATCCCCTCTCATTCTTCTGAACTCCAGTGAATACAAGCCCAGTTGATCCAGTCTTTCTTGATATGTCAGTCCCGCCATCCCGGGAATCAGTCTGGGGTTGGGGGTAATATATTAGCATGGATAGAGGATTGGCTAACTAATAGAAAACAAAGAGTCGGGATAAATGGTTCATTCTCTGGTTGGCAACCAGTAATTAATGGGGTGCCGCAGGGATCAGTGCTGGGACCCCAACTATTTACAATCTATATTAACAACTTGGAAGAAGGGACTAAGTGTAACGTAGCCAAGTTTGACGATGATACAAAGATGGGAGGAAAAGCAATGTGTGAGGAGGAAAAAAAGGACATAGACAGGCTAAGTGAGTGGCCAAGAATTTGGCAGATGGAGTATAATATTGGAAAGTGTGAGGTCATGCACTTTGGCAGAAAAAAATCAAAGAGCAAGTTATTGTTTAAATGGAGAAAGATTGCAAAGTGCCACAGTACAGCGGGACCTGGGGGTACTTGTGCATGAAACACAAAAGGATAGTATACAGGTACAGCAAGTGATCAGGAAGGCCAATGGTATCTTGACCTTTATTACAAAGGGGATGGAGTAAGCATAGAAACATAGGAAATAGGTGTAGGAGTAGGCCATTCGGCCCTTCGAGCCTGTATCACCATTCAATATGATCATGGATGATCATCCAAATTCAGTACCCCATTCCTGCTTTCTCTCCATACCCCTTGATCCCTTTAGCCGTAAGGGTTACATCTATCTCCCTTTTGAATATTTCTAACAAACTGGCCTCAACAACTTCCCGTGGTACAGAATTCCACAAGTTCACAACTCTCTGAGTGAAGAAGTTTTTCCTCATTTCGGTCCTAAATGGCTTACCCCTTATTCTTAGACTGTGACCCCTGGTTCTGGACTTCTCCAACATTGGGAGCATTCTCCTGCCTCTAACCTGTCCAATCCCGTCAGAATTTTACATGTTTCTATGAGATCCCCTCTCATTCTTCTAAATTCCAATGAATATAAGCATAGTCGATTCAGTCTTTCTTCATATGTCAGTCCTGCCACCCCGTGTATAAAAGCAGGGAAGCTATACAAGGTATTGGTGAGGCCACACCTGGAATACTGCATGCAGTTTTGGTTTCCATATTTATGAAAGGAGATACTTGCTTTGGAGGCAGTTCAAAGAAGGTTTACTAGGTTGATTCTGGGGATGAGGGGGTTGACTTATGAGGAAAGGTTGAGTAGGTTGGGCCTCTACTCATTGGAGTTCAGAAGAATGAGACGTGATCTTATCGAAACATATAAAATTATGAGGGGACTTGTCAATGTGGATGCAGAGAGAATGATTCCACTGATGGGGGAGACTAGAACTAGAGGGCATGATCTTAGAATAAGGGGCCGCCCATTTAAAACAGAGATGAGGAGGAATTTCTTCTCTAAGAGGGTTGCAATCTGTGGAATTTGCTGACTCGGAGAGCTGTGGAAGCTGGGACATTGAATAAATTTAAGACAGAAATAGACAGTTTCTTGAGCGATAAGGGGATAAGGAGTTATGGGGACCGGACGGGGAAGTGGAGCTGAGTCCATGATCAGATCAGCCATGATTTTATTGAATGGCAGAGCAGGCTTGAGGGGCCGTATGGCCTACTCCTGCTCCTATTTCTTATGTTCTTATGTTCTTAATATGCTTTAACAATTTCAAATATCCCTCAAACATGTGCTATTGACAAAATAAACAACTAGAACTGTGGTTCATGAAAAAAATAAGTTAATAATGAGAAACTCAGGAGCCTGTACCATGCACCAGTCATGTTCTTCATTCAAGTATCTCATGGCAGTTATCCTCTATGTACAGTACTTAAATGTGGAGTAATGTCCCTCTCTGACTCTGACGTGTTGTGAGTTAGTGATATGCCGTGGTCAATTGTGTAATGTTCAGAATAAGTTCACAGGAATGTATATTGTAAGCTCAAACTATTGTGACCTTGGTCTCTTTAATATAACTCCAGAGTGAGGAAGCAGCATGGTAGACTGCCTTTTATACCTGCTTGCCCGGGGTGTGCAGGTGGCTCTTGGGTTTTCCACAGGTGCGCCCCCTGGTGGCAAGTCTTACACATTGGTAATGTTTATATACATAACATCATTCCCCCCCAAAGTCTTAGATACAAGTTATTTACAAGTTGAGGCGATCCGGGGCTCTGCGTTCCCGGGTTGATCGCCTGAGTTGAAGTCCTGGCATGGGTGAGCTGGTTGGATCATTGCTGCACTGCAGCATGGCTGATCTGATCGGACTGTCGGGCATGGTGGGTTCATCCTCGTGGTTGACCGCGAGGTCGATTGCTGGTTGGGTGTGTGTGGGTGGATCATTGATGGTAATGTCCTCTTCAAACTGTTCTTGGTTGTCAGTGAACCGCAGTTTGGTCTGATCCAAACGTTTTCTGCACGCTTGTCCATTCAAAAGTTTGACAACGCTCTATTCCCCTCCTTGGCTAACACAGTGCCAGCAACCCATTTGGGACCATGACCGTAATTAGGAACAAACACAGGGTCATTAACCTCAATATCACGCGATACAGCTGCGCGATCATGGTACACGTAATGCTGGTGATGCCGGGTTTCTACATGATCATTGAAATCCGGCTGGACTAAGGAGAGCCTGGTTTTGAGTGCTCTCTTCATTAGCAATTCTGCAGGGGGAACCTTGGTAAGTGACTGGGGTCGCCCGCGGTAGCTGAGCAGAATCATAGATAACCGGGTCTGCATGGAACCGTCCGTCATGCATTTCAAGCTCTGCTTGATGGTTTGGACCTCCTGTTCTGCTTGACCATTGAATGCCGGCTTAAACGGCACAGATCTGACAAGCTTGATGCCATTGCGGGTCATGAACTCATTGAATTCCGAGCTGGTTAAACATGGTCCATTGTCACTAACCAGGACGTCAGACAAACCATGTGTGGCGAACATGGCCCGGAGGCTTTCAATGGTGGCAGTGGATGTACATGATGACATTATTATACATTCAATCTATTATGTCTTGAATGAAGAGTCAGACTAGATACTGCAAGCTCAAAGTAAGTGTGACCGTAGTCCTTTATTACAGATCTCAGAGTGCCTCTCCAGCCTGTGAGGCCTCCTTATATACAGGTGCTCCCAAGGGATTGTGGGATCTCTTGGAACTCCAGGGGATAAGGCCTCTGGTGGATAGACATGGTAATTATATGTTTACATACATAACAACACTCCCCCCAAGTCAATAGTGTAACTATTTACAATGTGAGTCGATCTGGGGCCTTCCTTTCCCTGGTTGATCGTCGCAGTGCAAATGCTAGTGTTGGTGAGTCATTTGTTGGGCCTTCGCTGGGCTACTGCGCAGCTGGCCTTGCTGGACTGGTAGGGTGATGGGTTCTGCTTCGTGGTCAACCACTGGGTTGGTTGCCACTTGTGTGTGTGTGTGTATGTTGGTGGGTCGAAAAAGGTAGAGTCTATTGTGGGTTGTTCTGAATAGTCCGTAAATCTGAGTTTGGTTTGGTCCAAGTGTTTTCTACAGGTGAGTCCATTTGTGAGTTTGACCACAAACACCCTACTTCCCTCTTTGACCAAAACAGTGCCAGCAATCCACTTGGGATCTTGTCCATAGTTCAACACAAATACAGGATAATTTACTTCAATTTCTCGTGACACAGTTACACGATCATGATATGTATTCTGTTGAAGCCGCCTACCCTCTACCTGTTTGTGTAGATCAGGACCTGTTCATGGACTAACGAGAGCCTTGTCTTAAGTGCCCTTTTCATGAGCAGTTCAGCAGGAGGGACCCCGGTGAGCGAGTGGGGTCTTGTGCGGTAACTAAGCAGGACTCAGGATAAGCGAGTCTGCAGTGAGCCTTCAGTTACCCTTTTCAAGCTCTGCTTGATTGTTTGAACTGCTCGTTCTGCCTGACCATTGGACGCTGGCTTAAACGGGGCAGACGTGACATGTTTGACCCCATTGCGGGTCATGAATTCCTTGAATTCAGCACTGGTAAAGCACGGCCCATTGTCACTTACAAGGACAACAAGCAAGCCGTGCGTGGCAAACATGGCCCGTAGGCTTTCAATGGTGGCAGCGGATATGCTTGCCGACATTATCACACATTCAATCCATTTGGAGTATGCATCTACAACCACTAAAAACATTTTTCCCAAGAATGGGCTTGCATAGTCGACATGAACCCTGGACCACGGTTTGGAGGGCCAAGAACATAAACTTAGTGGCGCCTCCCTGGGTGCATTAACTGAGAACACGTATTACATTTGTGCCCACAGGACTCTAAGTCTGCATCGATACTGGGCCATGACACGTGGTATCTGGCTATCAGTTTCATCATTACAATGCCTGGGTGGGTACTGTGGAGATCACTAATGAAAGTGTCCCTGCCCTTTTTTGGCACAGTTACCCGATTACCCCATAGGAAGCAGTCTGCCTGAATAGAAATTTCACCTTTGCACCACTGGTACGGCTTTATTTTTTCCTGCATCTCTAACGGGACACTAGACCAACTCCCGTGGAGCACACAGTTTTTTTACTCAGGACAGTAAGGGGTCCTGGCTCTTCCAGGTTCTAATCTGTTGGGCAGTAACAGGTGATTGCTCACTCTCGAATACTTCCATTACCATTACCATAACTAAATCTGCAGGCAATGGTAGCCTACTGAGAGCATCGGCACAGTTTTCTGTGCCTGGCCTGTGACGGATGGCGTAGTTGTATGCGGACAACGTGAGCGGCCATCTCCGGATACGGGCCGATGCATTTGTATTTATCCCCTTATTTTCAGAAAAGAGGGATATAGGCGGCTTATGGTCGGTTTCCAATTCAAATTTATGCCCGAAAAGAAATGGACGCATTTTCTTTACCCTGTAAACACACGCTAACGCTTCTTTTTCCATCATACTGTAGACCCTCTTAGCCTTTGACAGACTTCTGGATGCATAAGCAACCAGTTGCAATTTCCCAAATTCATTAGCGTGTTGCAATACACACCCGACCCCATATGACGACGCATCACATGCTAGTACCAAACGTTTACATGGATCGTACAACATAAGCAATTTGTTTGAACATAACAGCTTCCTAGCTTTCTCAAAGGCATTTTCTTCGCTTTTACCCCATAGCCATTCATCTCCTTTACATAGAAACATAGAAAATAGGTGCAGGAGTAGGCCATTCGGCCCTTTGAGCCTGCACCGCCATTCAATAAGATCATGGCTGATCATTCCCTCAGTACCCCTTTCCTGCTTTCTCTCCATACCCCTTGATCCCCTTAGCTGTAAGGGCCATATCTAACTCCTTCTTGAATATATCCAATGAACTGGCATCAACAACTCTCTGCGGCAGGGAATTCCACAGGTTAACAACTCGCTGAGTGAAGAAGTTTCTCCACATCTCAGTCCTAAATGGCCTACCCCTTATCCGAAGACGATGTCCCCAGGTTCTGGACTTCCCCAACATCGGGAACATTCTTTCCGCATCTAACCTGTCCAGTCCCGTCAGAATCTTATACGTTTCTATGAGATCCCCTCTCATCCTTCTAAACACCAATGAATAAAGACCCAGTTGATCCAGTCTCTCCTCATATGACAGTCCAGCCATCCCTAGAATCAGTTTGGTGAACCTTCGCTGCACTCCCTCAAAAGCAAGAATGTCCTTCCTCAGATTAGGAGACCAAAACTGAACACAATATTCCAGGTGAAGCCTCACTAAGGCCCTGTACAACTGCAGTAAGACCTCCCTGCTCCTATACTCAAATCCCCTAGCTATGAAGGCCAACATACCATTTGCCTTCTTCACCGCCTGCTGTACTTGCATTCCCACTTTCAGTGACTGATGAACCATGACACCCAGGTTTCATTGCACCTCCCCTTTTCCTAATCTGCCGCCATCCAGATAATATTCTGCCTTTGTGTTTTTGACCCCAAAATGGATAAGCTCAAATTTATCCACATTATACTGCATCTGCCATGCATTTGCCCACTCACCTAACCTGTCCAAGTCACCCTGCAGCCTCTTAGCATCCTCCTCACAGCTCACACCGCCACCCAGTTTAGTGTCATCTGCAAACTTGGAGATATTACACTCAATTCCTTCATCTAAATTGTT
This sequence comes from Pristiophorus japonicus, assembly GCF_044704955.1. Classification (NCBI taxonomy): domain Eukaryota; kingdom Metazoa; phylum Chordata; class Chondrichthyes; family Pristiophoridae; genus Pristiophorus; species Pristiophorus japonicus. The sequence goes on from NC_091987.1 coordinate 105,367,466, forward strand.
AATGTATATTGTAAAGAGCTGGGGTCCCAGCACTGAGCCCTGTGGCCCTCCACGTGTCACTGCCTGCCATTCTGAAAAGGACCCGTTTATCCCGACTCTCTGCTTCCTGTCTGCCAACCAGTTCTCTATCCACGTCAGTACATTACCCCCAATACCATGTGCTTTTATTTTGCACACCAAACTCTTGTGTGGGACCTTGTAAAAAGCCTTTTGAAAGTCCAAATACACCACATCCACTGGTTCTCCCTTGTTCACTCTGCTAGTTACATCCTCAAAAAATTCCAGAAGATTCGTCAAGCATGATTTCTCTTTCATAAATGCATGCTGACTTGGTCCGATCCCATCACTGCTTTCCAAATGCGCTGCCATTTCATCCTTAATGATTGATTCCAACATTTTCCCCACTGCTGATGTCAATCTAACCGGTCTATAATTCCCCGTTTTCTCTCTACCTCCTTTTTCAAAAAGTGCCGTTACATTAGCTACCCTCCAGTCCATAGGAACTGATCCAGAGTCAATAGACTGTTGGAAAATGATCACCAATGCATCCACTATTTCTAGGGCTACTTCCTTAAATACTCTGGGATGCAGACTATCAGGCCCCGGGGATTTATCGACCTTCAATCCCATCAATTTCCCTAATATAATTTCCCGCCTAATAAGGATATCCTTCAGTATTTCCTTCTCACTAGACCTACTGTCCTCGAGTAAAATCGGAAGGTTATCTGTGAAGACAGAACCAAAGTATTTGTTCAATTGGTCTGCCATTTCTTTATTCCCCATTATAAATTCACCAGAATCCGACTGCAAGGGACCTATGTTTGACTTCACTAATCTTTTTCTCTTCACATATTTATAGAAGCTTTTGCAGTCAGTTTTTATGTTCCCTGTAAGCTTCCTCTCGTACTCTATTTTCCCCCTCTTAATTAAACCCTTAGTCGTCCTCTGTTGAAATCTAAATTTCTCCCAGTCCTCAGGTTTGTTGTTTTTTCTCACCAAATTATATGCCTTTTCCTTGGCTTTAACACTATCCTTAATTTCCCTTGTTAGTCATGGTTGAGCCACCATCCCCATTTTATTTTTACTCCAGACAGGTATGTACAATTGCTGAAGTTCATCCATGTGATCTTTAAATGTTTGCCTTTGCTTATCCACTGTCAACCCTTTAAGTATCCTTTGCCAGTCTATTCTAGCCAATTCACACCTCATACCGTCGAAGTTACTTTTCCTTAAGTTCAGGACCCTAGTTTCCGAATTAACTGTGTCACTCTCCATCTTAATAAAGAATTCTACCATATTATGGTCACTCTTCCCCAAGGGGCCTCGCACAACAAGATTGCTAATTAGTCCCTTCTCATTACACATCACCCAGTCTAGGTGGCCAGCTCTCTAGTTGGTTCCACGACATATTGGTCTCGCAAACCATCCCTAATACACTCCAGGAAATCTTCCTCCACCGCATTGCTGCCAGTTTGGTTCGCCCAATCAATATGTAGATTAAAGTCGCTCATGATAACTGCTGTACCTTTAGTGCACGCATCCCTAATTTCTTGTTTGATGCTGTCCCCAACTTCACTGCTACTGTTTGGTGGTCTGTACACAACTCCCACTAGCGTTTTCTGCCCTTTGGAATTCTGCAGCTCCACCCATACCAATTCCACATCATCCAGGCTGATGTCTCTCCTTACTATTGCATTAATTTCCTCTTTAACCAGCAACGCCACCCCGCCTCCTTTTCCTTTCTGTCTATCCTTCTTAAATGCTGAATACCCTTGGATGTTGAGTTCCCAGCCTTGGTCACCCTGGAGCCATGTCTCCATGATGCCAATGACATCATACCCATTAACTGCTATCAACGCAGTTAATTCATCCACCTTATTCCGAATACTCCGAATACGCAGTAAAGAGTGCAGGGGTTCTAACAATGTGCTAAGAGCCAGTAAAAAGTTACCAAAGTATTTCAGGAGTCCTACAAACAACCGCAGCCCCGTCACATTCTATGGTCTCGGTGTGTTTTTGATTGCCTCCATCTTCGAATCGGTGGGCCTAATACCGTCCGCCGCGATTCTTCTCCCCAGGAACTCCAATTCAGGTGCCAGGAAAATGCAATTCGAGCATTTTAGCCTGAGCCCCACACGATTAAGCTGCCTAAGAACCTCCTCCAGGTTCTGCAGGTGCTCGACGGTGTCCTGACCTGTAACCAAGATGTCGTCCTGGAAAACCACGATGCGCTGGACCAACTTCAGCAAGCTTTCCATGTTCCACTGGAATATCGCCGCGGCCGATCGAATCACAAACGGGCATCCATTGTAAACGAAAAGACCTTTGTGTGTGTTGATGCAGGTGAGGCATTTCGAAGATTCTTCCAGCTCCTGCATCATGTAGGCCGAGGTCAAGTTCAGCTTCCTGAACATTTTCCTTCCCGCCAGCATCACAAATAGGTCGTCTGCCTTTGGTAGTGGGTATTGATCCTGCAGTGAGAAACGATGGATAGTTACTTTGTAATCACCACAGATTCTGACAGTGCCGTCTCCCTTGAGGACTGGAACAATCAGATTGGCCCACTCATTCAATTCGATCGGCGAAATGATGCCCTCTCGTTGCAGCCTGTCCAGCTCGATCTCCACCGTCTCTCTCATCACGTAAGGTACCGCTCTCGCCTTGTGATGGATGGGTCGCACCCCCGGAATCAAAAGGATCTGCACTTTTTCTCCTTGGAACTTCCCGATGCCTTGTTCAAACAGCGCGGGGAACTTGCTTAGGACCTGGGCACATGAAGTATTGTCGACGGATGAAAGTGCTTGGACGTCGTCCCAGTTCCAACCTATCTTTCCCAGCCAGCTCCTGCCGAACAGCGTGGGGCCATTGCCCGGTACCACCCAGAGTGGTAAATCGTGTACCGCTCCATCATAGGAGACCTTTACGGTAGCACTGCCAATTACGGCAATCAGTTCCTTTGTGTACGTTCTAAGTTTGGTACGAATGGGAGTCAGGACTAGCCTTGAAGCCTTGTTGCACCACAACTTATCGAAAGTCTTTTTACTCATTATGGACTGGCTTGCGCCCGTATCCAGCTCCATGGACACGGGAGTCCATTTAATTCAACCTTCAGCATTATCGGGGAACACTTTGCAGTAAATGTATGCACCCCATATACCTCTGCCTCCTCGGTCTGAGGCTCTGGTTCGTCATGATCCACCGTGGATCTGTCCTCCTCTGCAACATGGTGGTTTTCAAGATTAGCAGGGTTTGAAGCTCGCCTGCACATACGTTGGAGGTGTCCCATTGTTTCACAGCCCTTGCAAACGTATCCTTTGAAGCGGCATGAATGGAATCGATGATCACCCCCGCAGCGGCAACAAGGTGTTAATTGCCTTGTATTCACCACCCTTGATGGAGGACTCTGAGTCATCTGTGGACGTGCAACTACAGGCATGTAAGTCCTGCCATGTGCATTTCGATTCGAAAACAACGTTACTTTGTTCACAGTACTTGTAGCAGCACTAGTGTGCTGGGAATTTTGTTTGGTATTGTCACTGGTGGAGATAAATGCCTAGGCTATAGCTATGGCTTTACTCAAGGTTGGGGTCTCTACAGTCAAAAGTTTGCGAAGTGTTACTTCATGGCCAGTGCCAAGTACAAAGAAGTTCCTGAGCATATGCTCCCAAGTGTCCTTCAAATTCGCAATGTCCTGCAAGGCGCCTTAGCTCGGCGACATAGCTCGCCACTTCCTGACCTTCAGACCTCTTGTATGTGTAGAACCGATACCTTGCCATCAGAACGCTTTCCTTCGGGTTTAGATGCTCCCGGACCAGTGTACATAATTCATCGTACGACTTGTCTGTGGGTTTTGCTGGAGCGAGCAGGTTTTTCATGAGGCCATACGTTGGTGCCCCGCAAACGGTGAGGAAGATCGCCCTTCGTTTGGCAGTGTTCCCTTCTTCCAGCTCGTTGGCCACGAAGTGTTGGTCAATTTGCTCAACAAAGGTTTCCCAGTCATCTCCCTCTGAAAATTTCTCCAGGATGCCCACAGTTCTTTGCATTGTTGCATTGGGGTTCGTCATCTGTATCTCATCGCCAGTTGTTATGTCTTGAATGAAGAGTCAGACTAGATACTGCAAGCTCAAAGTAAGTGTGACCGTAGTCCTTTATTACAGATCTCAGAGTGCCTCTCCAGCCTGTGAGGCCTCCTTGTATACAGGTGCTCCCAAGGGATTGTGGGATTCCTTGAGACTCCAGGGGATAAGCCCTCTGGTGGTTAGACATGGTTATTACAGGTTTACATACATAACACAATCCATTTGGAGTTACTTCTACTTCTACTAGGAACATCTTTCCTTCTACAAGGACTTCTACTTCTACTTCCACAAGGAAAATCTCTCCTTGAAAGGGGCCAGCGAAATCTACGTGGACCCTGGACCACGGTTTGGAGGGCCATGACCACAGACTCAGTGAGGCCTCCCTTAGTGCATTGCTCAACTGTGAGCAAGTGTTACATTGGTGTACGCATGACTCCAATTCGAGTCAATGCCGGGCCACCAAACCTGCGACCTGGCGATAACCTTCATCATGACTATGCCTGGGTGGGTACTGTGATGGTCACGTATAAACATTTCCCTGCCTTTTTTTGGCAAAACTACATGATTCCCCCATAGGAGACAGACCGAATAGATGGACATTTCATCCTTGCGTCGGTGGAAAGGCTTAATTTCGTCTTGCATTTCCCTGGGAACCGCTGACCAGTTCCCATTGAGGATGCAGCTTTTTATTAGTGATAGCACAAGGTCCTGGCTAGTCCAGGTCCTGATCAGGTGAACCATGAGGGGTGACCCCTCGCTCTCAAAACCACCCACTACAAGAAGCAAGTCTGCGGGTTGTGCCATTTCCACCCCGGTGGTGGGCAATGGTAGCTGACTGAGGGCATCAGCACAGTTCTCAGTGCCTGGTCTGTGGCGGATTACATAGTCATACGCAGATAATGTTAGTGCCCATCTTTGGATGCAGGTCGAAACATTGGTGTTAATACTTTGCTTTCTGAGAACAGCGAAATGAACGGCTTGTGGTCGGTTTCGAACTCGAACCGGAGTCCAAATAGGTATTGGTGCATTTTCTTAACTCCGTATACGCATGCTAATGCTTCTTTCTCAACCATACTGTAGGCTATTTCAGCATTAGATAAGCTTCTGGATGCATGTGCAACAGGTTGCAGTTTGCCTGACACATTGGCTTGCTGTAACACACGATGATGCATCACAAGCTAGTATTAAATGTTTACACGGGTCATACAATACAAGTAACTTGCTAGAACTTAGCAGGTTTCTGGCCTTGTTAAAGGCTGTCTCTTGAGATTTACCCCAAACCCAGTCGTCACCCTTGTGTAGCAATAAATGCAATGGTTCCAGCAAAGTGCTCAACCCCGGTAGAAAGTTACCAAAATAGTTGAGGATTCCCAGGAACGAACGCAACTCCGTCACATTCTGTGGTCTGGGTAAATTCTTGATGGTCTCCGTCTTGGAGTCCGTGGGTCTGATGCTGTCCGCCGCAATCTTTCTCCCCAGAAATTCGACCTCTGGTGCCAGGAAAACACACTTGGAGCATTTCAACCTGAGTTCTACTCTGTCCAGTCGATTAAGAACCTCTTCCAGGTTGTGCAAGTGTTCGGTGGTGTTGCGGCCAGTGATCAAGATGTTGTCTTGAAACACCATGGTGCGCGGAACCAATTTCAGCAGTCTCTCCACGTTCCTCTGGAAGATGGCCGCAGCCAAGCGAACCCCAAAGGGTATATGATATGAACAGTCCTCTGTGTGTGTTGATGCACGTCAATTTTTTCGAAGATTCAGCCAGTTCCTGTGTCATGTAAGCAGAGGTTAGATCCAGTTTGGTGAACAACTTCCCCCTGCTAGCGTTACAAACAGGTCATCCGCTTTGGGTAGTGGGTGCTGGCCCTGTAACGAGACTCGGTTGATCGTTACCTTGTAGTTCCCACAGATTCTGACCGTCCCATCACAATTGGACTGGCCCACTTGTTGAACTCGACTGGCGATATGATTCCCTCTCATTGAAGTCTGTCCAGCTCGATCTCGACTTTCTCTCGCATCATATATGGAACCGCTCGGGCCTTGTGATGAACGGACCATGCATCAGGGACTAGATGGATTTGCACTTTGGCGCCTGTGAAGTTGCCGATGCCTGGCTCGAAAAAACGCCGGGAATTTGTTTAACACTTGGGTGCACGAGGCATCATCCACCGAAGACAGTGCTTTGATGTCGTCCCAGTTCCATCAGATCTTTCCTAGTCAGCTTCTGCCGAACAGCGTTGGGCCATCGCCTGATATAATCCATAGTGGTAAATCATGTACAGCTCCATCGTACGATACCTTCACTGCCGCACTGCCAATGAGTGGTATGAGCTCTTTGGCGCAGCTTGGTGTGGATCGGGCTTAGTTTTGGCCTTTGTGCCTTGTTGCTCCACAGTTTCTCAAAAGTCTTCTGGCTCATAATCGACTGACTCACCCCCGTGTTCAATTCCATGGAAACTGGAATGCCGTTTAATTTGACTTTTAACATTATCTGAGGGCTTTTGGTGGTGAAGGTGTGTACCCCATACACTTCCTCTTTAGCCTCAGGTTGAGTTGCCTCTCTTACTCATTCAGCGTGATCCGCACCGGATTGATCATCTTCTGCCGACTCTGCCACGTGGTGAGTTGCAGCGTGTCTGCACATTCGCTGGAGATGCCCCATTGTTCCACAGGCCTTGCACACGTAGTGCTGAATCGATATTGATGGGCTCGATGATTACCCCCGCAGCGCCAGCATGGTGTTAATGGATTTGCATTCACGCCCCACAGCGGACTCTGAGTCATCCTAGGTCTGGCCTCTGCAGTCGTGTAAGCCCTGCCATGTACAGTTCTGCCTGCTGAAGGCATTATTTTATGCACAGTACTTGCCGGAGAGCTTCGATGCTGTAATGATATCTGTTTGTTTAGTGTTATCGTTCGTGGACATGAAAGCCTGGGCTTTCGTGATGGCCTTGCTCAGATCTAGGGATTCGGCAGGCAGCAGTTTTTAAGAATGACCTTGTGGCCGATTCCAAGCACGAAAAAGTCCCGCAACACTTCCCCCAAAAATCCAGCAAATACGCACGGTCCCACAAGGCGTCTTAGGTCAGCGACGTAGCTCGCCACGTTCTGGCCCTTGGAGCAATGGTGCGTATAAAAGAGATAGCTGGCCATGAAGATGCTTTCATTCAGCTTGGGGTTTCCCGAACCAGCGAGCACAACTCTTCATATGTCTTCTCCTTTGGTTTCGTCGGTGCTAGCAGATTTTTAATGAGGCCATATATTATGGACCCACAAACGGTGAGGAGAATCGGCCAGCGCTTGACCGCGGTTTCTTCATTTCAGCTCGTTGGCCACGAAGTACTGTTCAAGATGCACAACGAAGGCTTCCCAATCATCACCCTCAACAAATCTCTCAAGAATACCAATGGCAGTCATAACCGCATGAAAGTTCGTGATCTGTTACTCGTTGCCAATTGTTATGTTCAGAATAACCCCACAAGAGTGTATACTGTAAGCTCAAACTGTTGTGACCTTGGTCTCTTTAATGTAACTCCAGAGTGAGGAAGCAGCGTGATAGAATGCCTTTTATACCTGCTTGCCCTGGGTGTGCAGGTGACCCTTGGGTCTCCCACAGGTGCACCCCCTGGTGGCAAGTCTTACACATTGGCAATGTTTACATACATAACAAATTGTATAGTATTATTTACGGGCATAGTTATGGGGGCTTGTACCGTTTTACAATTGGTATCTGCTCAAAGCATGGTGGAGCCAGCAGGTTTGAGTTATACCATGGGCTCCCATGTCCATGGAAAAATGGAGCTCCATACATGAATGCTCACTAGCATGCGTGGAGATCCGTTCACACGCATCCGAATTCCAGTTGAATTGTTACCGTTAGTGAAGAGCAGGTGGGACAGAACATTCATCTCTCCGCCAGTATTTGAAAGATTAAAACTGAAAGTTAAAATGTTCCGAGGCAAAGCTGAAACCATTGATCATTGACACAAACTGTACAGTATAACCTATCTGTGATATTTCTACATTGGAGCCTCATAAAACATATATGACAAAATAGTAAGCTCGTGTCGTCTCACTGGTGAAGCTACTTACTGGGATAAATCTTCATCCCAAGCTTCCTGCACCAGGCTCGCACAACTCCCATGTGTTCTCCCATTCATTTTAATACGTCATAAGAAATGGGCTCCTGAATTTCCAATTCACACCTGCGATACATGAAACTCTAGTTAAGAGTGACACATATGAGAATGGATGTCATTCTACCATACTGCTGTAGATAGAGGCTAGATATACTACACATATTGGATGCAATTACAATGGACACAGCGACATGAGAACTGATCACCTTCTGATACACAGCAGTTACATGATCAGGGTTAGACCTCCCCCTTTGACATTCTGCAACTGGCTGCATGCCCAAGAACATGTGTGGACTGTTTACCTGTGTCATGAAGGCAACATGATAACGGTAGGATAGTGGTTATATTACTGGACTAGTAATCCAGAAGCCTGGACTAATGATCCGGTGACATGAGTTCAAATCCCACCATTGCAGCTGGGGAATTTAAATTCAGTTCATGAAATAAATCTGAAATAAAAAGCTAGTGTCGGTAATGGTGACCCTGAAACTACTGGATTGTTGTAAAAATCCATCAGGTTCACAAATGTCCTTTACAAACATATAAATTTACAGCGCAGAAGGAGGACATTTCGCCCATCGTGTCCACGCCGGCCGACAAAGAGCCGCACAGCTCTTGGTCAGCAGCCCTGAAGGTCACATATACATCTATAAACAATGAAAAATAGTGGAAGGAAATCTGCTGTCTTTACCTGGTCTCGCCTATGTGTGATTCCAGACCCACAGCAATGTGGTTGACTCTTAAATGGCCCTGCAAGCCACTCATTTGTACCAAACTGCCATAAAGGACAGTGGTTCAAGTAGGCTGCTCACCACCACCTTCTTGAGGGAAATTGGGGATGGCAATAAATGCTGGCCTTAAAATAAATAAAATCGTATCTTCCTGCGTGGTTTCTCCGGAAGCTCTGGCAACATGACATGACATATGTTCAATAGATTTCTTTCAGCACAAGCAAACTCAGAATCTAGCCTCTCTCTATCTCCCATTCCCACACTGCTATCAGGAGTTTCCATGTGCCGGAAGTTATACTGCAGCCTGAGACATGAATCTTCCCCCAGTTGCCTATACGAGTATGCCAATCTGACTCAGAATGTTTGCGATACTGTGAAGCAGAACATTGGAGTACAACCATAGTCTTTCCCTCAGTTGGAACTGGTTTCCATTTTCTATCGGCAGAAACGGTGCCACAGGAGTGAAATTGCTCGAATCTAGTGAAAACCACCTCCAGGAGGCGGTATCACATGGCTTCGGTTTCACACACCGGATGTCCAACCAGCCCAAAGTGACTTAGGACCTCCTAGAATCTTTTTAAGACTTACGTTTAAACTTTGTTTTTCAATGTTAGCAGTCAGCTGCCTGGTGGCACCGGCTCTGCGAACGCTTTGCAAGTGAAACCGTGTTGTAGGATTTGTACGGTTGAGCGTGTTAATTTCGTGTGCTAAAATCGCACCGTGGAGTTTACGTCCCATTAAAACTCAGACGGTATTCGAATGTGAAGGCATCTCTTGTCGCTTGCTGGAAGGAAATGCGGCGTTGTTAGTATAACTGTGGCCTGCTGGCTCCCTGTTGCTGCAAGGAATCACTGTTGATGGATAGAAATAAATCGATAGATTAAAAAGAAAAAGATTAGCATTTATATAGCACCTTTCCCGACCACCAGATGTCCCGAAGCCTTTTACAGCCAATTAAGTACTTTTTGACGTGTAGTCACTGTTGTAATGTAGGAAATGTCGGAATGATAGATAGATAGGAGTTAGATAATCAATCTTGAGGGAGAACAGTTTGAAATGGTTAAACGAACTTTATATGTTAACCAAAGGTGTTAGATGGCCACTTTTTTCCGCTTTCAAAAATGAATCCCTCCATTTTTCATCTTTAATTGAGAGAACGAGCTTGCAGCCAGCCATTCAGTGAAATCTGAGCCCTGCGATTCTCCAAGCGCTTCCAATGCACAGTAAGTGTTCCCAGCCTGGCCGAATGGCTTCCAGATTTGGACAGAATCTCTGATGTCTAGACTCTACGTTGCGAGTTTTTTTTTCTCTCTCTCACTCCTGTAGCTGCACAGACTGGAAAATGAAATGCCAAAAGAAAAAAAAATACCGACTATCCCCCAAGTTTTCTCATAAAGATGTGTGACAGATCCGCGCAGTCGCGACATCTCTGCCCCAAGAGCTTTGCAAAATACGTGTCGTCTGATCATCTGGCACTTAATGCGTTTCCATCCAGTCCTTTCGGCTGGTACACAAAGATAATTCTTATATAAGACGGAGTATTCAAAGTAACTGTATTCAGTTTCAGTCTTTACACAAGAGGAATACTGTATATATAAATTAATACATGAAAAAAACGTTTTCTAAAAAATTCCTCCATAAATTTTACCGAAAGTTGAAACGTTTTTGCATTTTGATAAAGATCACTCACTTTTTTTCCTGCCAAAGAAAAGATTGTTCTGGATGTGAATTGATTGGATCTTGAATTAAGAATAACACACTCTGAGTGCCTCAAAAGTTGATGGTGACTGAGAAGTGATTTTATCCCAGATAATTTTAACAACGACTCCACTCTAACAACTTACAATAATTATTTGGCTAATTCACGTAATCAGTAACATTCCACAGCACTGAATTATTACCTTTAACTCTTTGCTATCCTGGATGTCCTTCACAGCTGTCGAGAGATGATTCTGTTCCCTATCCGACAACATCTGCAAAAATGATTTTCTGCAAATTCTTAATGTTGAATATTATAAAGTAAGAGGTACAGGATTGTGGGAAAACGTACACAAATACACACAGAGACACCACATTCATACAAATACACACAGACAAAACACATCATGTCTATCCAAAATGTACCACATACACAAACATGCCACATACATAAACACACCACGTGTGACAAAACACTCCATATGCACAAACATACCAGATGCATAAAAACATGTACATACAAAAAATACTACATAAACAAACGTACCACGTATATACACAAACACACCACATGCACATAAAACAAACCACATGCATAGACAGACATAACATATGCATAAAAAACATACCATCAAAATAGAAAGAATTGCATTTATATAGCACCTTTCACAACCACCAGATATCTCAAAGCGCTTTACAGCCAATGAAATATTTTTTGTCACAGTTGTAATGTGGGAAATGCAGCAGTCAATTTGTGCACAGCAAGGTCCCACTGACAGCAAAATGATAATGACCAGATGGTCTGTTTTTAGTGATTTTGGTTGAGGATTAAATATTGGCCAGGACACTGAGGAGAACTCTTCTGCTCACCTTCAAAAGAGTGCCTTCGATTAAGTCCACCTGAGATGGCAGATGGGGCCGCCACTGAGCCATCTGCAAACCCACACATATGTACCCAAATAAACTATGCAAACACAGGAGTGGGGAGAGAACCAGGACCTCTTTTTTAGTATGGGTTAGGTCTCTCTCACCACCACTTTAAATATCTGAATTGTACCTAATATGACTCCACCCAATTGCTTATATGTAACTGCTCTTCTGCACAAACTTACATATAAACATGTAAATACAAATAGTTATACGCACATAAATATAAACATACATATATACACAAAGCCACAAAAACGTACAGGTGCATATATAGATGTATACAAGCACATGCATAAGTAAATATACATAAAACATGTACAGTATATACAAGCAGGCACACATATACAGAAATGTACACACTATGCAAAACTTATGCCAAGTGCAGAAACTTCTGAATGTAAGAGCAGTTCATCATATATTTCCATCATGGCACAAAAATACTGTATTACTCCAAGAGATAAGTATTTATATTTAATATATAAATAGAAGGAAAGAAAGGCCTGAATTCATATAACGTCTTTCACGACCACCTGATGCCACAAAGCGCTTTACAGCCAATAATGTACTTTTGGAGTGGAGTCACTGTTGTAATGTAGGAACAGCTTGAAATTATTTCACTTGCATCAGTATACAAACATCTTTTTGGCTAAAGTTGTTGCTTAAATTCTTGCCTCTGAGTCAGAAGGTTGTGGGTTCAAGTCCCACTCCTCAGACTTGAGCACAAAAATCGGGGTCACACTCCAGTGCAGTGCTGGGAGAATGCAGCACTATCGGAGGTGGTTTTGTCGGTTGAGACGTTAAACCAAGGCCTGTCTGATCTCTCACGTGGACAAAGAAAAACCTATGGCAATAGTCCAAGAGCAGGGGAATGCTCCCAGTATCGTGGCCAATATGTATCTCTCAACCATCATCACTAAAAACAGATGATCTTGTCATTATCGCATTGATGTTTGTGTGAGCTTGCTGTGCCAAATTGGCTGCTGTGTTTCCCACATTGCAACAGTGACTACACTTCAAAGCTGGTTAATTGTCTGTAAAGCGCTTTGGGACGTCTTGAGGTCCTGAAAAGCGCTATATAAACACAAGTCTTAAACAAAATAGCTTACTATGTTGACAGTGAAAAGTTACGACCTAAAATTTCGACGCTGAACATTTACGATCGTCGAGGGGGTGATGGTGGGGCGGGGGAACTCGATTTTCCACGAGAAATTCCTGTCGTGTTGATGTGCTGTCACGGGGAGAACCCGAAAACGGGTCTTAATAATATTGCAGCTCCTTGCAATAGCCTTCATGAACAGGAGTGCAGAAGGTCCAAAACATGTACAGTATATACAAGCAGGCACACATATACAGAAATGTACACACTATTCAAAACTAACATTAGTGTGCAAAATAACTAGACTTAAATCTACGGTCACTTTTGAAAGCGCCTTCATATTTTCATAGTGTTCTGAGCTTCATATGAATAATAATTTAAATATATAACGAACATTCCCCAGTTACATTTAAAGTTGGCTACAAACATAAAATATCAGGCCTTACTGCTTTTTTTGCCATCTTACAAAAGTTGACTTCATAATTGCTGATGTAGTCCGCATTTAAGTTTGTGCAAATGTAGCACGGACATCTAGTCTGGCTTTCGTGAAGGAAGAGAGAGAGAGAGAAATTGAAAAAAGATAAATGCATCGCGAGATAAAGAATGAATAAAAGAAAATACAGGGAGGGAAAAGGCAAGGGATAGTCTGGGCTGCACGCAATTGCCAGTCTGTCCATTCCCGTTACCTTGTTTAATTTCTACAGTGTTTGACCCATGATCCTTTTTAGCTGAAAAACAGGAAATCGAGCCCGAGAGGTTGCGTGGAGAATGGCGAGGAGGGATGCTGTGAGGATGGGGTGAGGGGGATAGTAAAAGCAACGACACACTTCACTCATATGCCAGCACTGTGTCTGACCCAGTCTTGGGGGTCGGTGGATTTTTAAAAAATATATATTTTTGGCAGACTTCAGGAATGTCTGGGAGCTCAGGGAATGGGGCATGCGCGTGGTTTAACTTTCTGAAAAAAAAGGAGAAAGTTATAGACTAAACCGCAGAAATGTAAACACGTCTGCAGAGAAAAAAAAGAGAAAAAACGGCACTGAGCACACAGGTACCACAATCAGACTTCTGTTTGACGGAACCCCAGAGCGCCCAGTAAAACAGAACGGTTGTAGGCTTATTGTACAATTAACAAATATTGCTAACATCTGTTTATGGAGATGTAAAGATTTCATTCAAAAAGCCTCTGTTCACATCTAAATGTAATGTTTGATGAATTGCCTCAGCTCGATTATTTCCCTGCCCATTTATGTCTGTCGCTCTTTAACTGGCAATATTTTACACTCCATCTCTCCCTGCCTTATTCCGCATTCTTTTTTTCCATTTTGTCCCCTTTTTCCTCTAAACTTACTTCCGACTCTCGTTCATTTGTGGTTTTCTGTTTGGTCGGTTTGTTAACATATCTTCCTTCTCTATATCTCTCCCACTCATCTAACTCGCTTTCTTATTTAATATTTTTGTGGTTTCGTTCCCTGTCTTTCAGAATTTTCTTCTATTCCCTCTTTTCCTGTCTAACTCTTTAACTCATTCGCTCTTTTCCTGTCTAACTCTCTCTTCCCTCTTTTCCTGTCTAACTCTCTCTTCCCTAACACACTTGCTCCCCTTCTTTTCCTGTCTAACTTGTCCTCTCTCCTCTTTTCCTGTCTAACTCGTCGTCTCTCTCTCTCTCTCTCTCTCTCTTTTCCTGTCCAACTCGTCCTCTCTCGCTCTCTCTCTCTTCCCTCTTTTCCTGTCTAACTCTCTCTCTCTCCTCCCTCCCTCCTGTTTTTTGTCTGGCTGTGCTGTAGTGTATGGGGAGTCTGGGCACTCTCACTGATCCGTGATTGGAGATTTCAGGGAAACAAGGAATTCCATTCACGAGACTCCCATTCACAGCACTCACACCAGAGCCAGCACCTCCGCCACCCGACTGCTTGACTGCTCCAGACTCTGTAAGTACGCGCCGCTCACCACTGACCCGCACACAGCCGCCTCGGTTCCTATCATTTTAAATTGCATATATAGGAAATAAATAGGCATTAATTACAACATGGGCTCTACTCAATCAGCAACTGTTAACTTTTTACAACTTGTATGAGAAAAAATGTTGGTGAGTCATGTTATGGTTTACAGCGAATGGGACCGAGTTAAAAAAATTCTACAGATGTTAGCGAGATGTTTACCTCTGTTTGTTGGTCCATATAAGTGAAAGTATAGGCGCTGTCGCGACGTGATGTCCTGACTGGAGGGTTTTTTTAAAAGAAAGAAACGGAAACAACAATAAAAACATGTTTGTGTTTATTGTTGGAGTTGAATAACGGACGGGCGAATCTCTCGATTCGGAGAATACTTCCAGAGCAGACGGGCAGAAGCGGTTCGGAGTCAGGGACTGGATCAATCGCGCTTCTTCTATCCCCTCCAAATGTTTTGTTTTCTGCCGGGCAAGTGTTGAAGCCGCAATGTTAAATATTTACTTTAGAGTCAATCGAGGCATCAAACTAAAAGGCTGCAAGATCCTGCGGCCACCGTTTGCTCATTCTCTCCCACCTTTCGTTTTGTCAGAAGGACTTTACCTTCCTTTTAAATACGTTCTGCCAGGTCCCTTGCCCCAAATTGGCTCTTTTCCTAGTGTTTAATTCCCTCCTTCAAACTGGCACACCTTTACCGTTATATTCCTCCCATCTATCTCCACCCACCCATGTCCCCCTCCCTCTTTAATCAATATATGAAGTAGCCAGCTTTGTTTTTACACAGTCCTTCCCGCACTCTGACTGACGAATGCTGCCCCCCCCCCACCCCCGCCTTGTCTGAACTGTATCTGACACGTGTTTAAAAAATAATTTCTCTGTTAGTTTGGGGATCACATTTCCTTGGGATTTCAAAAAAATATATAAAAGCCAGGAGATAATCCGTTTGCTCCTGTTATCCTGTCCAGATGCTTGTAGAAAACAGGGAACGCCGTGCCCCATAACTTACCTTTTAGTTTGCGGTTTTTATTTTGTAGCATTAGATTTCGATTCAAAAAAATATTAATTTCATTTTTAATCTCGAAATAAATATTGAGAGTTCCGGGGGGAAAAAAGTTTTTTGGTTGACTTGAGTTAAATGAAAGTGAGTTAACGGTTTGTTTACTCAATTTCTTGCCCCTTGAAATCATCTGTTTTGCGAGTTTTAATCACACTGAATAATACCGTTACTTACATCGAGATAGCACCCGCCAAATGAACAATGTCAAAGATCCTTCTCTTTATTCATTCCACATTTCACCTTTCATGTCAGAAAATACAAGTAAAGGAATAACGAGCCGAGTTTGATGTTGGGTGAAAAAGAACAATGCGGGTAGGGAACAGGGAGTGAAAGAACTTGAAAAAGAGTAAAGATGGGAAAAGCTAAACACGTTGGTGTGGTGAGTGTTGAGCCAGAATGTTGTGTGTTTGATCGCCAGAGTCTGATGGTGAGTCTGTGAGAAGGCTGGACCCCATGTCCAGGACCGGCTGTTTTACTTCTCCCTTACAGTTTAGCCCAGAGACGACAAATTAAACCATACCGTAAATCTTCTATTATAGGTAGTAAAAACTAATTTTAGATTTCCTGTCCATTGCAGCCGCTCGCCTGATTGCTACCAGTTGCAAGAAAGCCCCCACGGCTTAAAAGGGCAATGCTTCATGGACTTTTAACTCAGTTCAGATTTTTTTGCAGCAATTGTTAGACATAAATCCCCCTCTCACCTGTTTGGGGAATTCAGCATGTATCCCTTTAATAATCCACGTATTTAATTATTAGTTCTGGGTGATGGTGGGTCCTACCGCCTTGTGGCATGGTTTATTCATTGTATTTATACTATACGTGTGGTGACTCCAGCAAGTGTCTGTCTTTACTGTATTGAAAAAGAATGGAGCCACATTTTCATCAGCAGAATAGCAGAGATGTGAAATAGATTCATACTAAAAGTAGCTCATTTTTTGGTGGATTGACTCTTTTTAGAAGGGCTGGATGAATATCTGGTTAAGAATGGGATTGAAGGTTTTAGGTATAGGTGATTGCTATTGAACTTTGAGACACTGGACATGCCCTCTGTTGAAAGCAGCTGGACAGGGCTAGATAATGTAGACTATAAAATTAGATCAATGTCCTGGAGTTTTCATTCAATTACTTTAGGTGTGACAGAGTCTTTGGAACATTTATCTGTGATCATTTCCTTAGGAGATAAAACAAATTAGAGTGTCCGACAGTGGAAAAGGTACATGTTTTTCTTGTTCCGCACTCTGTAACACCAACAACCTGCATTTATATAGCACCGTTTGATCACCTGCCCTAATTTCTCCTTATGTGGCTCGGTATCATTTTTTTTGTCTCATAATGCTCCTGCGAAG
The DNA here is from genome assembly GCF_044704955.1 of Pristiophorus japonicus. Lineage (NCBI taxonomy): Eukaryota > Metazoa > Chordata > Chondrichthyes > Pristiophoridae > Pristiophorus > Pristiophorus japonicus. The sequence continues at coordinate 105,384,491 of NC_091987.1, forward strand.
CGCCTTAGGACATTTCACTCTGTTAAAGGTGCTATATAAATACAAGTTGTTGTTGTTGTTGTTTAACGTAGTATAATCATACAAACAAAATTGACATTGATCCAAGAAAGGAGACATTAGGACAGGTGGTCAAAGAGGTAGTTTTTAAGCAGTGTCTTAAAGGAGGATTGAGTGGTGGAGTTTTAGAGAGGGAATTCCAGAGCTTAGGATCCAGATGGCTGAAGGCACGGATGCCAATGTTGGGGAGAAAGAAGTCAGGGATACACAAGAGGCCAAAATTAGAGGAAAGCAGAGTTCTTGGAGGGTTGTAGGGCAGGAAGGGGTTATATAGAGAGGGGTGAGGCCATGGAGGGATTTAAAATGTGAGGCTGAATGTTAAATTTGAGATGTTGGTGGACCAGGAGCCAATGTAGGTCAATGAGCACAGTGTTGATGGCAGTGTCTTTAAATCAATAATGCTCTATGGAGACTGGGATGCAGTATAATAATCCATTGAATGATGTTGGAATACTGTAAGCTGTAACACTGCAGGGCAACTGGATTGTGGGCTTCTCACATTGTGTTCCATTGCTTCTCCGTAACTCATCACCCTGAGGCCCAGTGCCTCAGTGCTCCAATACATCCAGGTAAGTCCCATTGAGGGCACTTACTCATGTGGCAAAGCAGTGCAAATATTCAAAAGCCAGTGACTCGCAGGAGCCCTGGTGACCAGGACACATGACATCATCAGGTTTGGCTCATGTGGCATCATCATTTGGAAGAACACATCCATGCAATACATCATTTTAATTATTTGCTTTTGTGCTCTGTGTTTGTTCTGTATTTCTTTCTCCCTCCAATCTCCTTTCTTCCTCTGTTAAAAGTGCTCACTCTTGTTGGGATATGGTCTTACGAACATGGCCTTTCACTGGTATCTGCACAGGTGGTCGTTCTCTGTATGTGAACCTGGACAGTGAAGGCTGGCAGGCCACCCATCACCCAATGCCTAGACTCTCTCGCTATCCACTAGGGGGTCATTGAATAGCGATTAGGAATGGGAACTTTGGGTATCTTTTCCCTTCATAGCCCAGTGGCCATTGACTCCTTTCTATATCAGGGACACCTGAGAGTCTAATAGTGTTTATCTTAGCTGTGACTGATTCCTACCATTGTCACAAATCTGCCCGAGAGGTCCTTTACAGTAGTTATAACATATTTATGACTTTTTGTATGAACTGAAATAATAAGTGCAGTTTGTTTCTCTGTAGGTTGGGCAATGCTACATTTGAATAATCATTAGGTTGCTTTGGTCTTTATATTAAATCTTGAATATTCAATATAAAGACCAAACCAACTTAAAGCAGCATTTGGGGTGTTCATAGAATCATAGAAACATTACTACACAGAAGGAGGCCATTCAGCCCATTGTGTCCATGCCGGTTGCTGTTGCCACGAATTTAATGCTTTATCCCTGTAGCACGTTTTTTTTCTGGAGAGAGACAAACAATTGATGCGATACTTTCTTCCTCCCTAAGAATGTTGTTTTGGTAAAAAGAATATTATTTTCTTGTATTGCCCTCATTTGTCACACAGTGCCACGTGACACCCGTGCTCAATGGAGTGGGGAGGGAGGTAATTTACGCCAAGGCCATGCTGCTGGGAAGTATGCAAAGTGGTCCAGTCCCTGGGATAGTTAAGATCAGAAACTCAGTACTGTGTGAGAAGTCCCAGGTGGAAATCATATCCCACTGCTCCATGATATGGTGAGTTGCAGCATGCCAATGCAACACCCAACATAACGAGGATGAATAAAACATTTTGTATACTTGTAAGCATTCCCATTAAAAGAAGCAGAACAATTGGTTTTTAAGAACAATCCCCACACTCAGGATTGAGCTTGGCTATGACACCCGAATGCAATCAAATAGCCTGCAATTTCACCATTCCAACTCGCGCATTAAATAGTCAAATTAGTCCGAGGGCTGTTGGCATGAGTATATCAGAAGAGGAAGGGAGAAATTGGAGAGTTTTAAAAAAGTCCTTACAGACGTTGAACAAACAGAATACACAATAATAAGGTATGTTTATTTTAAATGTCACAAAAAAGTTAAAGATTATTACAAATATTAGGGAGTGAAATAGAATATAAAACAATACACATTACAACACTATAAAATAATACAAAACATTATATGTATGTTATGTAAAATAAAGAATGAAAAACCTATTAAAGCAAACTACTTATATTATGATTGCTCCTAATCTTTGAGACAAGGCGGTACTTGACATGTCACTGGTAGTGATTACAACACCAACATATTGATGTATTGTAGCCACTGGCAAATGGGATATTAACCACTTGTCTCATACAACATTACAGTTCCGCTCCTCTCTTTGACAATACAGTCGACTTCTGACAACTCGAAGTTGTTTTATTTTGCACTAAAAATTGGAAATATTCAATAATTTGATATAGCAATGGAAATAATATAGCAAAGTGGAGATTCAGTGTGAATAACTTTGAATGATCAGGTTATCTGAAATAAATAATTGTACTCAGATGAATGGACTCATCTTTCAACTTCTAAAGTCATTTTTGCATATGTTTCCTCCTTATGCTAGTTCCTCTAAGCAGCCCGACCTAAGCATATCTTTGTAACTTAGAAATTACACCTTATCCTCAAACCTTGCTTTTAAATTAGATTGATTTAACTAGATGAGGGTGTATGTTAATCTGAGACAATAAACCCGGCCAGTAAAGTTCGAATACTATTCTGTAAAAGAACTGTAATTCTCCAGTAAACAGGCAATTTCAGATACTCATATAGCTCAAACTCTTACTAGTCTTTTCATGGATATAATCTACATGGGTTTCCTTTTGGAATAGTGGAATAATCAGTACCCCACACCAATGTTCCCTCTTACTTTTTGGGGTGTTCAGGCTGTTTAATGGTCTGCGTGGCCCGTTCAAATGTTCACGCATGCGCGGGTTTTCTCGCATAAAAGTTGGTGCGTGGCCTGTGCGGGATATCCAGAGCACCGCGTCGCCACACAGCTTAACGGGAACATTGCCCTACACTTATCTAATACTTTCATAGCTCCCTCATGAGTGCCACTTACATGTTATAAGGTCTTATTCTGTTGAAGTGGACAAATGAATGTGCCACAATGCGGTGGCACAGTGCATAGGTGTTACTGTATATCACGGAGGTACTTTAGGTGTCAGCCATGGCTCAGTTCATAGCACATTCACCTCTAAGCTGGAAGTCCCTGGGTTCATGCCACTCCAGAGACTTGAGCACAAAATCTAGGCTGACACTCCAGTGCAGTGCTGGGGGAGTGCTGCACTGTTGGAAGCGCTGCTTTTTGGATGAGATGTTAAACCAAGGCCCTGTTTGCCCTCTCAGGTGGATGTAAAAGATCCCATGGCCATGATTTGAAGAGCACTTGTCTCATACAACGTTTTAGTGGATGTCCTGGCCAATGTTCATCTCTCAACCAACATCACTAAAATAGATTATCTGGTCATTACCACATTGCTGTTTGTGGGAGTTTGCTGTGCACAAATTGGCTGCCATGTTTCCTACATTACAACAGTGACTACACGTCAAAAGTATTTCATTGACTGTAAAGCACTTTAAGATGCACAGAGGTCGTGAAAGGCACTGTAGAATTGCTCGACTTTCTTTATTTTTCTCATTTCAAGCCAGCAATTGCTCATTTGTCAATTTCCCCACCTTGGCTGGGTGTTGGGGGGAGTGTCAGACCACAAAACAGATGGCTTCCCAGAGGGAGGAAGGTAGAGTGCAATAACCATTGCGCGCATTCCATGATCTGGCCTACACCCAGCACCGGCAGATATCTGGGACCAAGTCTTCGGTGTGCTCTCTAGACTGGGAGATCTGGGGGAGAAATCGAAAATAAGTAAAAAAGAATAATTAAAGAATGCTACCGGTTTGACATGTCCCAGAAGCACTTAGAGCTCAGTGACTTGCCACACCAATAATGTGCATGACTTACCAGTGCTTTACAGCAAGTACCAGTCTGCCTGATTAAAATGTAACTTAAATAAATGCATTAAAGTATTATGTACAGAATAATAGAAGAGTTTACTTAAACTCCTGGCCACTGACTATTATTAACGCGTTTCAACTTTGTTTGAACAGCTTATAACTTGATCAGAACCTTTCAATTCACTGATTAATTAGCCTCTGAACAAAACTTCATTCTTTATAATACATACTATTTAACATTTCTTTGTTTGTGTATTTTTTCCACAGTTAAACACTAGCAGAATAAATGCATCTTTTGAATTTTAAGTTGCTGAGAAGATTAAAAATGTGGGGATTAAAGAAAAGTTGTTGTGAAGGACACAGATGAAAGGATAAAAAAGAAAGTCTGAAGCTGTACAGTATCAATTACTGGTATTATAGTGATTGTGGGCCATTTTTTGCTTGCAGATTATAGGACGCAATATACATTATAACTCAATAGAACAGAATTATTTCCATCTAAAGTAATCACTTTGTGTTGCTTAAGAAGATCTCACAATTTATTTTACAGTAAGCTCTCACTTCTCCAATTCAGCATCTTGAACCTGTGGAATTCTCTACTACAGAAAGTTGTTGAGGCCAGTTCGTTCAATATATTCAAAAGGGAGTTAGATGTGGCCCTTACGGCTAAAGGGATCAAGGGGTATGGAGAGAAAGCAGGAATGGGGTACTGAAGTTGCATGATCAGCCACAATCATATTGAATGGTGGTGCAGGCTCGAAGGGGCGAATAGCCTACTCGTGCACCTATTTTCTATGTTTCTATGTGTTAACCATGTAAAACTTCCTAATCCGTACAGAAGAATAATGATGGACAGGTAAAGACCCTCTGGTCCATCGAGCCTGTCCCACATAATTGCAATACCTTGTGTATCACAACATATGCACTCCACCCCACCCCACCCGAAACCATGTGATCTCCTGGGAGAGGCAAAAAGTCATCTAAAAAATCCAGGCCCATTTGGCAAAAAAATAATCTGGGAAGTTCCTCTCCCACCTATCTAGGTGATCGAAACTATTCCAGGTGATCACTCTGGCCCTGAATTCCCTGCGTTACTTACCCCTGTCAGAAACAGGTTCAGCTCTCTTCCCCTTACATGATGGACAGCCAAGTGCTATAACCTGCCAAGCATAATGTGATGGTTAGTGGTGATTAAAATGTAACAATTGGAGATATTATCAGGGGCCCCAAACTCCAACAGTAAACCCTGCCATCACACAGATAGAAACAAGTAGAAGCTAATACATTTCTATATATCTTTTTATATGTATATATATATATATATATATATATATACATACTATATACAATCTCTGAGATGGTAATGTCACCAGTCGATTGAAATCAGTGGGTAATGGTGTAATACTGGCAATACCTGCTATTCTTAGTTTCTCCACAGGATGGCATTGTTATCACTTTAAAAAAAAACAATGGCCCAGAATTTTCAGGGAAAATAAGAGCGAGTTCACGGCATTCACCGTTATTAGTGCGTAGAAAACCCGGCAGTTTGTGGCGAGGAAAAGATATACTATGAGGTGCGAATTGCCACAAATTGTTGGACGATTAGTTAGCCTGGAAAAACTGGTAACCTCCTCATGGGTTTCAAGAAATTGCTGGATCTGCATCATGAATATGAATTAAACTCGCTGCAGAAAGTTAGGGCTGCTATTTCACGGCATAAGGATCTTGTTAGTGAGGTCCTGACATGCTACTCAACTCCAGAGACCCAGTAAGGGAATAACTGAAACTGTGTTAATAGAATCATAGAACATTATGACACAGAAAGAGGCCATTTGGCCCATCGTGTCCATGTCGGTCAAAAAAGAGCTATCCCAGCCTAATCCCACCTTCCAGCACTAGGTCCATAGCCCTGCAGGTTACAGCTCTTTAAATGCACATTCATGTACTTTTTAAATGTGATGAGGGTTTCTGCCTCTACCACCATTTCAGGCAGTGAGTTCCAGACCCCCACAACCCTCTGGGTGAATTTTTTTTCCCTCATCTCCCCTCTAATTCTTCTACCAATTACTTTAAATCTATGCCCCCTGGTTGTTGACCCCTCTGCTAAGGGAAATAGGTCCTTCCTATCCACTCTATCTAGTCCCCTCATAATTTTATACACCTCAATTAAATCTTCCATCAGCCTCTTCTGTTCTAAAGAAAACAACCCGAGCCTATCCAATCTTTCTGCATAGCTAAATTTTCCCAGTCCTGGCAACATCCTCGTAAATCTCCTCTGCACCCTCTCTACTGCAATCACATCTTTCCTGTAATGTAGTGACCAGAACTGTACGCAGTACTCAAGCCGTAACCTAACTAGTATTTTATTCAGTTTCAGCATAACTTCCCTGATCTTATATACTATGCCTCAGCTAATAAAGGAAAGCATTCCGTATGCCTTTTTAACTGCCTTATCGACCTGTCCTGCTACCTTTAAGGATCTGTGGACATACACTCCAAGGTCCCTCTGTTCCTCCACACCTCTCAGTATCCTCCCATTTATTATGTATTCCCTTACCTTATTGCCCCTCCCCAAATGCATTACCTCACACTTTCACGGACGGAATTCCATTTTCCACTTTTCTGCCCAACTGACCAGTTCATCGATATCTTCCTGCAATCTAGAGCTTTCCTCCTCCCTGTATTCCCTTACCTTATTGCCCCTCCCCAAATGCATTACCTCACACTTTCACGGACGGAATTCCATTTTCCACTTTTCTGCCCAACTGACCAGTTCATCGATATCTTCCTGCAATCTAGAGCTTTCCTCCTCCCTGTCAACCACTCGACCAATTTTTGTATCATCTGCAAATTTCTTTATCGTGCCTCCTATATTTAAGTCTAAATCATTAATATATACCACAAAAGGTAAATGTTGTGTCACCTACTGCAGGTAGTAAGTTGTTCCTAGAGATTTTTTAAATGTTACATTAAAAAAAATACTTTGCCTTTCTGTCTCTTGTTTCTCTTAATGCAATCTATTTTCCCCTCTCTTATTTCTCTTTCTGTACCTGAATGGACTCTAATTCACCCTATTTCCTTCTCCACCGTTCCTCTGCTTCTTTCTCAATCCTTAAATTTAATTGGTTAAAGAGATAGACTGTTGTCCTGTCGTTCACCAGGGTACCGGACGCCCATTTAAAAAACTCGCATTTCCAGCAATTTGTGGCGCAATTATTTTTTGAACTAATCATGAGCAAGGCCATGGGAGATTCGCTAGTGTATATATAAAAGTCTTGTGTCTAGTGCATCTTACCAGACATCACACGTACCAGGCATCGTACTTCAGAGTGTCACACTTTGTTACAGATGCAAAACCATTTTAATAAAAACAAAGACAGTCATTGACAGGAGCCTGAAATTTACAAGTACGCTGTAGGTACATTTGTCCTGTAATGGCCATAGCAGTTTACAGCCAGCTGCAAATACTTGAATTTTCCCATTTAGAGCAGTGGCTTTAAAAGGATAGATCATGTTAGCAGTTAAACATTACAACTGTAATGCAGCCCTAAGTCTATCAGAGAGCAATGCAAATGTGGATCTGGTAGTCAAGAATGGAAAATCACTTCAAGGGAGCAACACACTCTGAAGATTCATATAATGAATAGACTTATATTTATAATGTGATCTGAAATGTGTTAAATTTGGTATACTATGTTCCATTTTCTCTCCTAGAGGCACCCCTGACTCATGTTGGGGTATATAGTTCAATGGACAATTCCAGCCCTTTGGTAACTCACACTTTCTTATTGCTTCCTGCAATTTCTTGTGTGTGCATCATCCATAAAAGAGCAGGGGTCAAACAATAGCGAGCCAGGAGTGGGTATCCTGGCTAGTTTTCCCCCTTGCTGCTCCAGGGACACTGAGGTTGGTTGGGGCAGTGCAATTGCTATCCCACCTGCAGACAGCTAACTTTGCACAGACCAAGGCTTGAACCTGGGACCTCCTCATCTGCACGGCTTATATTACACACCGCATTTATCCACGAAGCCACGGGGGAGCTATCTGTTTTCTCCTTATATACTTATGTCACAGACTACCAAGCAACTACATTAACTAGCCACATCAATTTTTTTGCAAACCTCATTATCCAATATAAATTTGATCGAAATCAAACATGTGCAGTTTTGATTTTCATGGCAGAAATTCGAATACTACGGCCTCCAGCTCCCACATCAGTAATGATGGTGGAAATGCAATTTTGACATCCGACACCTGAGCACTTTAACAGCAAGCAGATCACGCACCTTGTTGTGATAAACAAATATACCCTGTACCAACTTCCATTGAATACGCAGAATTGCAGCGATCTTTAATATATTATTATCTGCATCAAGTGGGGTCAGATTAACACAGTGTGAGTGTACCGTCCTGTTAAAAGTACAGACATCCCTCAGCACCTTCACAGAATAAAGCATCGTTATTGTTTCACAGTTAACTGACAGCATCACGTGTAATATTTATGACTCCTGATTAATTGGGGGGGGGGGGAAATCAGAATGCGCTGAGATCCTTATGAAGATATTGTTGGTTATTACTGCACAGTAACCATTCCTCCCCCACTCTAGTCACATGATTTAGATCGTTTAGTTGCACTTTCCTGCAATTCTGTACAAATACTCTGACGTCAGCCACTGTGCCGAGTGACAGCCTCAAGGTCCCTTTAGGGTATCAACTGATATGATTTAGAACAATGACAATAATAACATAGTCCATTGTTCAGATGTGACCCACTGCCCCCTTCACCAATATGTGGTCCTAAACATAGCGGATCTCCCATGTGTCCCTGGCCTCCCATTTACAGCCCACCTGACACTGAACTGGTGCTAGATCTGGGGTTGCAAACCCTTCTCTCTCACCCTCTTGCGGTCTGGTCAAAGAAAGGGATTATATTAGGGAACGGAGCTCTCTCAAGTGTCCACGGAACAACAAAAGCAAAACACTGCGGATGCTGGATATCTGAAATAAAAAGAGAAAATGCTGGAAATACTCAGCGGGTCAGGCAGCATCTGTGGAGAGAGAGACTGTTTCTCCACAGATACTGCCCGACCTGCTGAGTGTTTACAGCATTTTCTGCTTTTAACCACAGAACAGTTCTACTAAACTATAGGATCTCTCGTGTCTTAATCTTTAGTTTAAATTACAGTACTTTTGTGTGGACTTTATCTTTTCCTTTTCTTTCCCCAATTTTCTCCCATCTATTCCTCCTGTCCTGGAATTATTGACTCCTTGCGGGAATACCTTTCGCAGGGCCGGCCTTAGGAAAATGGCACCCTGGGCGAGCTTATATTTTGGCACCCTTTCTTTGGGTTTAAGTATGTATTAGTATTAGCAAACGTTTCAGGAATAAAGCTGCAATCGTAAAACTTTTTTTATAATTGACTAAAAAAAATAAAAAAGAGGAAATTACAGAAAATTCAATTCAATTTTATTCAAATAATAAATGATATGTCATAAAAAATAGGCTTATAGCTAAATGACAAATAAACTAAACATCAAATTAAACACTCAACTAATAAATAACAATAACAAATTAAAAAAACTTTATTCACCAGGCTTCCAAGAATCAGAAGGAGATTGTGTGCCTTTGCTGCTGCAAACTCGGATGTTGCTGGTGACCAATGTTCCCTTTAAGCTGCATGGCCTCGCAACGGTCTGGAGCTCCCGCACAGACCGCCCGTCAACTGTTCAATTGGATTAGCGCCGCATGTGTGAACATTTGAATGGGCTGCACTCCAACAAAAAGTTCAGGGAACATTGCTTGTGACAGGTCTCATCATCATCATAGGAAGTCTCTTGAAATCGAGGAAGACTTGCTTCCACTCTAAAAGTGAGTTCTCAGGTGACTGTACAGTCCAATACGGGAATTACAGTCTCTGTCACAGGTGGGACAGACAGTGGTTGAAGGAAAGGGTGGGTGGAGAGCCTGGTTTGCCGCATGCTCATTCCGCTGTCTGCGCTTGGTTTCTGCAAGCTCTCAGCGACGAGACACGAGGTGCTCCCTGATGCTCTCCCTTCACATAGGGTGGTCTTGGGCCAGGGATTCCCAGTTTGGGATGTTGCATTTTGATCAACACCATTCTCAATAGGCAGGATGGTCAGCGAAGAGAGCCTGCTGTCTCCCATGGCCGATCAGCAATGGCCCTGAAATCCCGGTTCTGGGCTTCCCGCGGGCGGTCGCCTGAAAAGAAGAGAAAAGATGCGCACCTACCATTTGCTCGGGTGCCCACCAGCGATTGCGGTTTTAGGCCTTTTCTGCATGCGCATCGGAGCACGTTCACATCTGAACGTGTGTAGAGTTGGAGCTGGAGTCACGTGGGTCTGGACGCCCAATCAAGGTAAAGTATTCTCATTCATAATAATGGGAACTCCGTAAGTAGGAGAACCACACCACCCCCACCCCCCCCCAAACACCTAAACACAAATAAAAAAAAAACAAACACCTCACATTTTTAACATTAGTTTAAATTCTAGTTAATAAATGTATTAGAAAAAATATATTTTTTTCGGATTTTTGTAATTAGGGTTTAACATAAACTTACCTTAGTGGGCAGGGTTTTTTAACATAAAAATGTGTTTTAAAGTTTTATTTTTATATGTTTTTTACATGTTTTAAAACTCTTATGCTGGTAAAAGGCTATGTGCCTGCTTTTACCAGGCTCCAGAGTTTGAAGAACATTCACTGGGCAAGAGATAGGCAAATAGCGCAATCTCGCCCATGCGAATATCTTTCTCACCGAGATGCATTGGATCTGTCAAGCCAGAACTTGACAGATCGGAAAATCTGGTTTTCGGCGCATGCATATTGTGCGCTGAAAACCGGCTTTGGCGATGCCTCCCCTGGTCCGTACATACTTCGTACGGACTCAGTGAGGCCGGAATTTCAGGCCCAATATGTTTTTATGAGCTTTAACTTATCTTTAATTTTGAATTTGCTCATTTAACACCCTTTTGACCGTGGCGTTCCCCCCACCCCGCCCCCCCAACCCAATACCACGGCATCCTGGGAGGACACCCACCCGTAAGACCAGTCCTGATCTTTCCATGAGTGAGGCTCACCGTCTGAAATCTAGGCCACATGCGCACGTGACGAAGTGACCATTCTTCGTGTGTGGAGCTTAGACATGAAGAATTAGAGCCTGCTCAACAGCATGGGGATCACACCAGGGTCTGAATTCTGTCTGTCTTCACTCGACCCTATTCACACACAGGCACACACACACACACACTTCCAACAGTTCACTGAATAGCGATCAGGAGCGAAAGCCCTGGCCAATTCCCTACCATAGAGGCGCCGAGGCCTACAACACCGGCCCATCCAATGCCTGGGTTAGATCTCGCTAACTCGCAACAATCCAGGATTCTAACCTGAGTCTTTCCTGGTGTGAGTGGCCCAGGTACATGCTGCCTTAAATATCTAGACAATTTAGGGACCAGTTAGGTTGGTTTTAATCCTATACAACATGGCTGCACTTCACTAGGCAACTCTTCAGGGTGACACATTTGAAATCCAGAATTCAGTTTGCGGGGAATTACAGGCTTATTACTCAATTGGTGCAGTTTGTTAGAGCATCTTTGAGAATGCATCTCCATCACGAATAAACAAATCATGAAGAATTTTTAAATATTGTTCTGTTTGTTTAGATGTAATGGCATTGAAAACATCTGTGAATAGTCCGCATTAAAGCCAGGGAATTATTATTTCAGTATTCATCCTGTACCAAAACAATGTCTGGCATTGTAAAACCCTTCTGATACACGCACATCTTTCCTCATTATTGCCTACTTTCTCAATGAGCGGCTGTTCTTTTCCATAACATAGTCCCAGGATTTTATAGCTTTCAATGCGGTTACTGTGTATCAAAACATTCCATTACTGTTAGTGTGTCAATTGCCTCCAGCTTCACTGCCGGGACTAATGCTCAAATCTCTTACTGTCATTACCAGCCTTATAGAAGACCACAAAACAAGGTACCGCTGTACTCGTATAACTGGTCTCTGAGGAGGCTGGAACTCGGCAGGTAGCAGTTCGAGTCTAGTAAACATAGAAACAGAAAATAGGTGCAGGAGTAGGCCATTGGGCCCTTTGAGCCTGCACCACCATTCAGTATTGATCATGCAACTTCATGACCCCATTCCTGCTTTCTCTCCATACTCCTTGATCCTTTTAGCTGTAAGGGCCACATCTAACTCCTTTTTGAATATATCTAACGAACTGGCTTCAACAACTGTCTGTGGTAGAGAATTCCACAGGTTCACAATTCTCTGAGTGAAGAAGTTTCCCCTCATCTCGGTCCTAAATGGCTTACCCTTTATCGTGAGACTGTGACTCTTGGTTCTGGACTTCGCCAACATCGGGAACATTCTTCCTGCATCTAACCTGTCCAATCCTGTCAGAATTTTATATATTTCTATGAGATCCCCTCTCATTCTTCTAAATTCCAGTGAATATAAGCCTAATCGATCCAGTCTTTCTTCATATGTCAGTCCCGCCATCCCGGGAATCAGTCTGGTGAACCTGCTTTAAAGTGAAGCACTCCGTTATATTGCTAGCTCTGCGCTGCGCTTCGGTCAGAGATGGGGGAAAATCAGCATGTGTGATATGAGCAGACATCCACTCATTGGTGGTACGATGCCAGAATATGGCAAAAGAACTGGCATTAGAATGTTTAAAAGTCAAATTTAAGAAAAGTTCACAAGTCAAAAAGCCCATGAAAATCTGACCGTGTACAACACATAAAAAACCCACTGACATTTAAAATATCTTCTGGGGGTGGTCTCAACATCATCATAGGCAGTCCTTCGGAATCGAGGAAGACTTGCTTCCACTCTAAAAGTGAGCTCTGAGGTGACTGTACAGTCCAATACGGGAATTACAATCTCTGTCACAGGTGGGGCAGACAGTGGTTGAAGGAAATGGTGGGTGGAGAATCTGGTTTGCCGCACACTCCTTCCGCTGCCTGCGCTTGATTTCTGCATGCTCTCAGCGACGAGACTGAAAGTGCTTAGCACCCTCCCGGATGCTCTTCCACCACTTCGGGCGGTCTTTGGCCAGGGACTCCCAGGTGTCGGTGGAGATGTTGCATTTTTATCAAGGAGGCTTTGAGGGTGACCTTGAAACATTTCCCCTGCCCATCTCCTTCCGTCTTTTCTTATCTAAATCTATCAGTAGAACCCTCCAATCCCTTCTCCCTCATATGCTTGTCTAGCCTCCCCTTAAATGCATCTACACTATTCGCTTCAACCATTCCATCTGGTAGCGAGTTCCACATTCTCACCACTCTTTGGGTAAAGAAGTTTGTTCTGAATTCCTTATTGGATTTCTTGGTGACTATTTTATATTGATGGCCTCTAGTTCTGCACTTTTAATGTTGGTCCCAATATTGAGGACACATCTGGGTCAGCACAGCCTTGAGTTACAGTGCTCACTAAAGATTGATATTTAGGGCATCAATTCATGCCATGCCAGCCTCTGATGGTTACACTCTAGACTCTGTCACTCTCAAGTGTCGACACAGCGGTCATTTAAATCACAGGTATACAGAAATAACAGTGGGATTGAATATCAAATCGCTGGTGTATCATAGTGACAAGAGACTCTAGAAATCAGTTTCAACTGCTATTAAAAAGCAGCAAAATAGTAACAAGTTCAGAAATCATTACATGTGATATTGGTGTACAAATGCTAAATGCATCCCCATCAAACTGTTTGATTCTGTACTGTTCTATGTTGACAGGGTGAACGAGAACCATGTATCGATTTAAAGTAATAACAAGCACAAAGATTTATTTATGAAATAGAAAGTAGCCAAAATCCTTCAAGGAACAGATTTAGAAAGAAATAAAAAAAGAGGGGTACCACGGTAAATTATATCTACATATAAAATGATAAAAATTCCACATAAAAGAGTAAAATGAGATTGAAGACTATTTAACCGTGACATTAGTAACAGGGACATATACTTGTGACACTCATGGTCGCGCCTGGGTGTTGCTGAATTCAGCGGACAGATGATAAGGTAACGCACCTTTTAAATGTTCAATACCTTGCCTGATTTTCATTGACAGATGTCAATTCATTTTTTTTTAAATTGTAAACGAACTGGCATTAAAATGTCTTATTGCCACATCTACATTGTTGAATTGTTCCCCTCTCAGCTACGATTGTAATATACAGCTATCCGTTATTGCTGGGATCGGCAATTTGAAGCATCCATTTAAGGATTTCAACATATATTGTAAAATAAGAAAAGAACAACATTAGGGCTCATTTTACTTTCTTCTAATCGTCAATCTCGAAGGAAGGGTTTAACAATTTGAGAAATGAAATATTTTTGATCACTGGTTTATAGGAAAACGGTAAAGGCTGAGGTTGGAGGGAGATGGGTGGGGTGAGATTTGTGTGGAACAAAGTCTTAAAGGCCTGTATCAGCAGGTTTAGGATTTCGCTCCCCAGAAGTAACTATCCCCCTTGTTACCAATTCGCCAGAATTCCCTGTGTTGATGATGTCCCTGTGTCTACAATACGGCTCATCATCATCATAGGCAGTCCCTCGAAATCGAGGAAGACTTGCTTCCGCTCTCAATGTGAGTTCTCAGGTGACTGTATAGTCCAATACAGGAATTATAGTCTCTGTCACAGCTGGGACAGATAGTCATTGAGGGAAAGGGTGGATGGGACAGGTTTGCCGCACGTTCCTTCCGCTGCCTGCGCTTGTTTTCTGCATGCTCTCGGCGATGAGACTCGAGGTGCTTGGCGCCCTCCCGGATACTCTTCCTCCACTTAGGGCGGTCTTTAGCCAGGGATTCCCAGGTGTCGATGGGGATGTTGCACTTTATCAAAGAGGCTTTCAGGGTGTCCTTGAAATGTTGCTTTTGCCCACCTGGGGATCGCTTGCCGTGTAGGAGTTCCGAATAGAGCACTTACTTTGGGAGTCTTGTGTCAGGCATGCGGACGATGTGGCCCGCCCAACAGAGCTGGTCGAGTGTGGTCAGTGCTAACACACAGCTCATAGGGAAACGCTTGCCTTCTTTCATTGTCTAGAACCATTTAAACCAATTCACCCTGCAACCCTCTCCTAAAATAAACTCACTAATTAAGTTGAGGTGAAACTTTCCTTTAAAATGTGCTTTTTTTTTGCTGTTGCTGAATCTCACTAAGTCTTCATTGAGTGGACAGGAAATCCAGAATGGCAGAGCTGACTGTGACTTCAAATGACAGATCATGTTCTATTTGCTGGGATGTGGCTTCACTTCACTGGTTGATGAATCAGTGCTCTGTGTTTGCCAGGCATCTGATGTTAAGGAGGCTCCAGCAACAATTCATCCAAAGCCTAGAAATCTGCAAAACAGGAACACAGAGGAACCCCCCCCCACCCCCTCTGAAAAAGCAAAAAGATAAATAAATACAATATCAGCACCAAATTGTCACATTTGCACTAACTATTTTCTCTGCGGTCGACACAGACTGGGAGTGTTTGATATGTTTTTTTTTCAGTAACAGCCTCTCTCAGTAATTTTATTTATTTATTTATTATAGTTCCGATGTTGCTAAGTAGAGGATGTGGTTGATATTCAAGAGGTGCGGCCTACATTTCTGGGAGGAATGACACTGAGATGTGGCTGATGGTGGCAGCTTTGGGTCAGTCAGGCAGTGGGAGGGATGTGACAGATCCTGTGGACAATCAGTAGTCGGTGCTGTGATCGCTTGTGTTCAGGGACTGTGCCCGGCACGACTCGTCAACCCGCCCACTGCCTTATGGTAACGGAAGAAATTCAATTCTATTTTTACAACATGCATTCTAGGATTGCTACTGATGTTTTGAGGATCATATTCCAGCAATCCGTGAAAACAAACTAAAACTTGTTGATCAACCATAGGGGGTTGAATAAGGTTCTTGAGATGTTTAATGACGTTACAACAGAGCAAATAGAGAGAAACTGTTTCCATTGGCAGGAAGGTCGGTAACCAGAGGACACAGAGTTAAGACAATTAGCATAAGAGCCATGGGAGAGAGGAGGAGCATATTTTTTCTATGCATCGAGTTGTTATGATCTGGAATGCACTGCCTGAAAGGGCGGAGGAAGCTGATTCAGTAGGAACTTTCAAAGGGGAATTGGATATATACTTGAAAGGGAAAAAAGTTGCAGGGCTATAGGGGAAACACAGGGGAGTAGAACGAATTGGATAGTTCTTTCAAACAGCTGGCAGCGGCACAATAGGTCGAATGGCCTCCTTCAGTGCTGTATGATTCTATGACTCTTGTTTACTTCTTTTACATCTTTGACTCAGTGGGTAGCACTCTCTCCTCTGAAGGTTGTGGGTTCAAGTCCCACTCCAGAGACAAGCACTAAATCTAGGCTGACATGCCAGTGCAGTACTGAAGGACTGCTGCACTATTGGCGGTGCCGTCCTTCGGATGGGACGTTAAACCGAGGCCCCGTCTGCTCTCTCAGATGAATGTAAAAAATCCCATGGCACTATTCAAAGAAGAGCAGGGGAGTTTTCCCCAGTGTCCTGGCCAAAATGTATCCCTCAACCAATATCACTAAAACAAATTATCTGCTCATTATCTCCTTTTTATTTGTGGGAGCTTGCAGTGCGCAAATTGGCTGCTGCGTTTCCTACATTACAACAGTGACTACACTTCAAAAATTACTTAATTGTCTGCAAAGCACTTTGGAACATCCTGAGATCGTGAAATGCACTATATAAATGCAAATCTTTCTTCTTTCTTTCAGTACCCCAGACTAAGAGGAGGGAAAAATCAGGCAGGAGCTTCTGAAGTTTTCTTTCTTAAAGGGATACTATTTTTTTTAAAGTGCTTGGAAAACATTGGGGTAGAAATGCAGAAGTGCCTATTTTATGGTTGTAAAATGGGTGCAGTAATGGTACATTTAGCAGGGTTAGAGAATGCGGAGTCAGGGGACAAGTTGCAGAATGGATAGCTAGCTGGCTTCAAGACAGAAAGCATAGAGTAGGGGTAAAAGGTAGCTATTCACAGTGGCAGAAGGTGGGTAGTGGTATTGCACAGGATCAGTGCTGGGACCACTGTTGTTCACAATTTATATTAACGATTTAAAATTTGGAATCAAAAGCAAAATTTCTAAATTTGCGGATGACACCAAATAGTCAATATTGAGGAGGACAGCAACAAACAGGGGGACATTAATAAACTTGCAGAATGGGTATATAATTGGCAAATGAAGTTCAACACAGATAAATGTGAGGCATTACATTTTGGTAGGAAGAATAGTGAGGTCACTTATTAATTGGAAGGTATGAGTCTGGGTGGGGTAAAAGTTGCGACACAGGTTTGCAAGGCATTAAAAAAAGCAAGCCTAGCACAAGGGTTTATTTTTAGAGGTATAGAATTGAAAAGTAGGGAAGTTATGCTAAACCTGCATCGAATCTGGGTTAGACCACACTTAGAGTACTGCATGCAGTTCTGGTCGCCATATTCTAAAAAGGAAATAGAGACACTGGAGAGGGTGCAGAGAAGATTTACATGGATGATACCAGAAATGTGAGGGTATACATATCAAGAAAGGATGGTCAGTCTGGGTCTCTTTTCTCTTGCAAAAAAGCTGAGGGGTGAGTTAATAGAGGTCTTTAAAATGATGAAAGATTTTGATAGAGTGGATACGGAGAGAATGTTTCTACTTGTGGGGAAGAGCATAACGAGAGGCCATCAATATAAAATAGTCACCAAGAAATCCAATCGGGAATTCAGAAGAAACATCTTTAACCAAAAAGTGGTGAGAATGTGGAACTCGCTACCACAGGGAGTGGTTGAAGTGAATAGTTTAGATGCATTTAAGGTGAGGCTAGACAAGTATATGAGGGAGAGGGGAATAGAGGGTATGCTGATAGAGTTAGACAAGGAAAGATGGGAGGAGGCTCAAGTGGAGCATAAACGCCGGCATGGACTGGTTGGGCTGAATGGCCTGTTTCTGTGCCGTATATCCTATGTAATCATATGTAATGTAATGTTATGCCTGCGCTCAATCTGCATATTTATTTGAGCCACTGCTAGTCATCAGGGCCTTAATTTAGGTGGTCCTGGTTGCCACCTGAAAACATCATAGGCCTCATTTCAATTGTCGAATGATGGTCTTGTGCTGGTATCAGGACCCGGTTGCTAAATTCGTTAAGACTAGTCGGAACATGCGCTAAGCAAACACTGACTAGTTTTTACGGATCTACAGCGGTCGGACCAGTTTTCCTGAAAAGAACCTCTGGGGGCCGCCGAAGACAACATCGGGCAAGTGTTTCTTTATAAAGTTACCTCAATGTGGAGCCAGGAGGAACAGGAGTTCTCCTCTATCATTGGTACTGCGGGCTGCTGCTGGCCAATGCTGAGTCCCTCCCAATCGCCTCGCACTATCTCTCTCATATTGATTGGACAAAGCAAATTGGCCAGGGTAGCCTTGAGATAGAGTGTAGCCAGGATAGTTTCCTTGACCAGTATGTTGCGGAACCAACCAGGGAACAGACTATCTTAGATCTGGTATTATGTAATGAGACAGGTTTAATAAGTGATCTCGTAGTAAAGGATCCTCTAGGAATGAGTGACCATAACATGGTTGAATTTCCAATTCAGTTGGTCGTTGAGAAAGTTGGATTTCAAACCAGTGTCCAAAGCATAAATGAAGGAGACTACAAAGGTATGAGGGCAGAGTTGGCTAAAGTGGACTGGGAAAATAGATTAAAGTATGAGACGGTTGATGAGCAGTGGCAGATAGCTAAGGAGATATTTCATAACTCACAAAAAAAATACATCCCAATGAGAAGGAAAGACTGTAAGAGAATGGATAACCATCCATGGCTAACTAAGGAAATAAGGGATGGTATCAAATTGAAAACAAGGGCATACAATGTGGCCAAAACTAGTGGGAGGCCAGAGGATTGGGAAACTTTTAAAAGTCAGCAAAGATCGACTAAAAAAAAATAAAGAGAGGGAAGATAGATTAAGAAAGTAAACTAGCAAGAAATATAAAAACATATAGTAAGAGTTTATACAGGTACATAAAAAGGAAAAGAGTGGCTAAAGTAAATGTTGGTCTCCTCGAGGATGAGACTGGGCAATTAATAATTGAGAACAGGGAAATGGCAAAGATGTTGAACAAATATTTTGTATCGGTCTTCACATTAGAAGACACTAAAAACATTCCAATAATGGATAATCAAGAGGCTATAGGGAAGGAGAAACTTAATACAATCACTATCACCAATGAAGTACTACTCGGTAAAATAATGGGACTAAAGGCGGACAAGTCCCCTGGACCTGATGGCTTACATCCTAGGGTTTTAAAAGAAGTGACTGCAGAGATAGTGGATGCATTGGTTATAATCTACCAAAATTCCCTGGATTCTGGGAAGGTCCCAGCGGATTGGAAAACTGCAAATGTAACGTCCCTATTTAAAAAAGGAGGCAGATAAAAAGCAAGAAACTATAGACCAGTTAGCCTAATATCTGTCATTGGGGAAATGCTGGAGTCCATTATTAAGGAAGCAGTTACGGGACATTTGGAAAAGCATAATTCAATCAAGCAGAGTCAGCATGGTTTTATGAAAAGGAAATCATGTTTGACAAATTTTCTGGGGTTCTTTGAGGATGTAACGAGCAGGGTGGATAAGGGGGAACCAGTGGATGTGGTGTATTTGGATTTCCAGAAGGCATTCGATAAAGCGCCACATAAAAGGTTACTTCACATGATAAAAGTTCACGGGCTTGGAGGTAATATATTAGCATGGATAGAGGATTGGGTAACTAACAGAAAACAGAGAGTCAGGATAAATGGGTCATTTTACGGTTGGCAAACAGTAACTAGTGGTGTGCCGCAGGGATCGGTGCTGGGTCCTCAACTATTTACAATCTATATTAATGATTTGGATGAAGGGACCGAGTGTAATGTAGCAAAGTTTGCTAATGATACAAAAATGGGTGGGAAAGCAAATTGTGAGGAGGATACAAAAAATCTGCAATGGGATATAGACAGGCTATGTGAGTGGGCAAAAATTTGGCAGATGGAGTATTACGTGGGAAAATGTGAGGTTATCCACTTTGGCAGAAAAAATAGAAAAGCAAATTATAATTGAAATGGAGAAAAATTGCAAAGTGATGCAGTACAGAGGGAACTGTGGGTACTTGTGCATGAAACACAAAAAGTTAGTATGCAGGTACAGCAACTAATCAGGAAGGCAAATGGAATAGCCAGGGAATTAGTAATGGGGAACATGGAGATGGCAGAAATGCTGAACAAATATTTTGTATCAGTCTTTACGGTGGAGGACACTAACAATATTCCGACAGTGGATAGTCTAGGGGCTATAGGGGGGTAGGAACTTAATACAATCACAATCACTAAGGAGGTGGTACTCAGTAAGATAATGGGACTAAAGGCAAATAAATCCCCTGGACCTGATGGCTTGCATCCTATGGTCTTAAGAGAAGTAGCAGCAGGGATTGTGGATGCATTGGTTGTAATTTACCAAAATTCCCTGGATTCTGGGGAGGTCCCAGCAGATTGGCAAACTGCAAATGTAATGCCCCTATTTAAAAAAAAAAGGAGACAGACAAAAAGCAGGAAACTATAGACCAGTTAGCCTAACATCTGTGGTTGGGAAAATGTTGGAGTCCATTATTAAAGAAGCAGTAGCAGGACATTTGGAAAAGCAAAATTCGGTTAGGCAGAGTCAGCATGGATTTATGAAGCGGAAAAATTTGCTGGAGTTCTTTGAAGATGTAACGAACAGGGTGGACAAAGGGGAATCAGTGGATGTGTTGTATTTGGACTTCCAGAAGGCATTTGACAAGGTGCCACATAAAAGGTTACTGCAGAAGATAAAAGTTCATGGGGTTGGGGGTAATATATTAGCATGGATAGAGGATTGGCTAACGAACAGAAAACTGAGTGTAACGAAGCCAAGTTTGCTGACGATACAAAGGTGGGAGGAAAAGCAATGCGTGAGAAGGACACACAAAATCTGCAACAGGCTAAGTGAGTGGGCAAAAATTTGGCAGATGGAGTATAATATTGGAAAGTGGGAGGTCATGCACTTTGGCAGAAAAAAAATCAAAGAGCAAGTTATTATTTAAATGGAGGTACTTGTGCATGAAACACAAAAGGATCGTATGCAGGTACAGCAAGTGATCAGGAAGGCCAATGGTATCTTGGCCTTTATTGCAAAGGGGTTGGAGTATAAAATCAGGGAAGTCTTGCTACAGCTATATAAGGTATTGATGAGGCCACATCTGGAATACTGCGTGCAGTTTTGGTTTCCATATTTACGAAAGGATATATTTGCTTTGGAGGCAGTTCAGAGATGGTTCATTAGGTTGATTCCAAGGATGAGGGGGTTGACTTATGAGGAAAGGTTGAGTAGGTTGGGCCTCTACTCATTGCAATTCAGAAGAATGAGAGGTGATCTTATCGAAACGTATAAGATTATGAGGGGACTTGACAAGGTGGATGCAGAGAGGATGTTTCCACTGATGGGGGAGACTAGAACTAGAGGGCATGATCTTAGAATAAGGAGGCGCCCATTTAAAACAGAGATGAGGAGAAATTTCTTCTCTCAAAGGGTTGTAAATCTGTGGAATTCGCTGCCTCAGAGAGCTATGGAAGCTGGGACACTGAATAAATTTAAGACAGCAATCTTAAGACAGTTTCTTAAATGATAAGGGAATAAAGGGTTATGGGGAGTGGGCAGGGAAGTGGACCTATGATTGGATCAGCCATGATCGTATTAAATGACGGAGCAGGCGCGAAGAGCCGTATGGCCTACTCCTGCTCCTATTTCTTATGTTCTCATGTTCTTATTGCAAGGAGGATAGAGTATAAAAGCAGAGAACTCCTGCTACAACTGTACAGGGTATTGGTGAGGCCACACCTAGAGTACTACGTACAGTTTTGGTCTACGTATTTAAGGAAGGATATATTTGCATTGGAGGCTGTTCAGAGAAGGTTCACTAGGTTGATTCCGGAAATGAGGCGGTTGACTTATGATGATAGGTTGAGTAGGTTGGGCCTATACTCATTGGAGTTCAGAAGAATGAGAGGTGATCTTATCGAAACATATAAGATAATGAGGGGGCTCGACAAGGTGGATGCAGAGAGGATATTTCACAGGGGAAACTAAAACTAGGGGACATAGTCTCAGAATAAGCGGCCGCGCACTTAAAACTGAGATGAGGAGGAATTTCTTCTCTCAGAGTGTTGTAAATCTATGGAATTCTCTGCCCCAGAGAGCTGTGGAGGCTGGGTCATTGAATATATTTAAGGCAGAGATACAATATTTTTGAGCAATAAGGTGTTATGGGGAGCGGGCAGGGAAGTGGAACTGAATCCATGATCAGATCAGGCATGATCTTATTAAATGGCGGAGCAGGCTCGAGGGGCCAAATGGCCTACTCCTGCTCCTATTTCTTATGTTCTTATGTTCTCTCCAGGACTTACCAGAACACAGCACGAGCCGGCCAAAATTTGTCAAGTCCCAACTGGCAAGCTGCTTTGAGGAGCCCAAATGGCATCTGCAGTTCTCTGGTATGAAGATAATAAGGTTCGAAGACCATCTTGAGATTGCCCCTTGGGACTGCCTCTTCTGGCATGTGGTACCAGCCTGGAATTAGACGCTAACGAATTTGACCATCTTTACAATTTTCGTCAGTGCAGATATTTTCTCTTTGTCAAATTCCATTCCCCTTCCCCCCCCACCCCTCCACCCCACTTGATGGTGCTAATTCTTGCTGGGATGGAGGCCCATGGACTCCCACCATCCTTTGGTTCTTCAACCCCTCCTTGATGTGTGAGCTTAAACAGTGAGTCAGTAGGTTCTGTTTGTTTGCAGAACAGGGCCGATGTTGTCCTGATTATAAATGATGCAAAATTCTCTCTTCCAAAGAAAAAGTCTGTGGACACTTTTTCATGAGGATGCTTTCCTCTTTAAGATTGCAACTAACTTGATGTGGCAGGACCCATCCCATTGGGCGGATGCCGGGAGTGCAAATCTCCTCTCCAGCTGCCATATTAAATATTATTTGAAAGGTTTGGGTAAAATGTTAGATCTGGCAAAGTTGCAACATTAACGAAGGGAAGTGCATTTGCAGCTTTCTTTAATAGTTGTTATTCTCCAAATACCTCGAATGACATTGTTGCCCCAACCCTTCCCCGTAGGAGAAGGATACACATGTCACTCTGTGGTTGGCTGCTCATTAACTGACAATATCTATTTCCTGTCCAGCACTCTTTCTCTCCCCAAGTCTGTTCCATTGTTTGCCTGTCTCCCCCTTTTTTCTTTCCTCTCTTTATGCCCACTCTCTTCTGTTCTTTCAATTCTCGTGTTTCAGTTTTGTTTTATACCAGCCTAGTCTATCTTTCCCTTTTCCACTTTCTGCCTCTATCTACCTCCTTTCTTTCCTCCTAGATTCTAAAATTTTCTCTGTCACTTTCCACTGCATCTCTTTACTCTCTCCCTTCTGTCTCTATCCCTCCCCTTTATTTATGTTGGCAAACAGTACACCTAATGCTGATTGGAGGTCACTTTTCTTTGTAGTTACAGAGTTTGGAATGCTTTATTCCCCCCCTCCCCCCACCCCGCCTTCCTATATAGAAGACTGGCTGGTGATTGTGAGTCCTGTAAATCTTCCAGTGCACATCTCGATCTAGACAGTCACATCTGCACACAGTATAGCTGACAAGTAACCATCCTGCCACATGCAGCCAGCCAATAAAGGTCAGAAAAACAACTCAAAGCTCTGGATGGTGCCAAGGAACATTGGAAGTAGCAGTCCTGTTACCTAATGTCTGTTTTCTTGGTCAGCTTTGAGGCAAGTGGAGACTTCTACTCATTGAGTCAGTGAGAAATGTGAATTTTGTGGAGTTTTGTAGTTAAAAAGAACAAGTTTATGGAAAATTAATTCCTAATTACGTCCTACAATTCAATTTTATATTTATAAATATATGACTTATACTTACATATACATTACTTTGGCCATCTGAGGAAAAGAGTGTTCGAAGACCAGTCCCTCAAATCTACCACCAAGCTCATGGTCTACAGGGCTATAGTAATACCCACCTTCCTGTATGGCTCAGAGGCATGGACGATGTACACAAACACCTCAAGTCACTGGAGATATATCACCAACGATGTCTCTGCAACGAAGGATAGACAGAAAGGAAAGGGAGGTGTGGTGGCGTTGCTGGCTAAAGAGGAAATTAATGCAATAGTAAGGAGGGACATTAGTTTGGATGATGTGGAATCAGTATGGGTGGAGCTGTGGAATACCAAAGGGCAGAAAATGCTAGTGGGAGTTGTGTACAGACCACCAAACAGTAGTAGTAAGGTTGGGGACAGCATCAAACAAGAAATAAGGGATGTGTGCAATAAAGGTACAGCAGTTATCATGGGCGACTTTAATCTACGTATTGATTGGGCTAACCAAACTGGTAGCAATGCGTTGGAGGAGAATTTCCTGGAGTGTATTAGGGATGGTTTTCTAGACCAAAATGTCGAGGAACCAACTAGAGAGCTGACCATCCTAGACTGGGTGATGTGTAATGAGAAGGGACTAATTAGCAATCTTGTTGTGCGAGGCCCCTTGGGGAAGAGTGACCATAATATGGTAGAATTCTTTATTAAAATGGAGAGTGACACAGTTAATTCAGAAACTAGGGTCCTGAACTTAAGGAAAGGTAACTTCGACAGTATGAGGCGTGAATTGGCTAGAATAGACTGGCAAAGGATACTTAAAGGGTTGACAGTGGATAGGCAATGGCAAACATTTAAAGATCACATGGGTGAACTTCAACAATTGTACATCCCTGCCTGGAGTAAAAATAAAACGGGGAAGGTGGCTCAACCGTGGCTAACAAGGGAAATTAAGGATAGTGTTAAATCCAAGGAAGAGGCATATAAATTGGCCAGAAAAAGCAACAAACCTGAGGACTGGGAGAAATTTTGAATTCAACAGAGGAGGAATAAGGGTTTAATTAAGAGGGGGGAAATAGAGTACGAGAGGAAGCTTGCCGGGAACATAAAAACTGACTGCAAAAGCTTCTATAGATATGTGAAGAGAAAAAGATTAGTGAAGACAAACATAGGTCCCTTGCAATCAGATTCAGGTGAATTTATAATGGGGAACAAAGAAATGGCAGACCAATTGAACAAACACTTTCGTTCTGTCTTCACGAAGGAAGACACAAATAACCTTTCGGATGTACTAGGGGACCGAGGGTCTCGTGAGAAGGAGGAACTGAAGGATATCCTTATTAGGCGGGAAATTGTGTTAGGGAAATTGATGGGATTGAAGGCCAATAAATCCCCGGGGCCTGATAGTCTGCATCCCAGAGTACTTAAGGAAGTGGCCCTAGAAATAGTGGATGCATTGGTGATCATTTCCAACAGTCTATCAACTCTGGATCAGATCTGGAGGGTAGCTAATGTAACACCACTTTTAAAAAAAGGAGGGAGAGAGAAAACAGGTAATTATAGACCGGTTAGCCTGACATCAGTAGTGGGAAAAATGTTGGAATCAATTATTAAAGATGAAATAGCAGCGCATTTGGAAAGCAGTGACAGGATCGGTCCAAGTCAGCATGGATTTATGAAAGGGAAATCAAGCTTGACGAATCTTCTGGAATTTTTTGAGGATGTAACTAGCAGAGCGAACAAGGGAGAACCAGTGGATGTGGTGTATTTGGACTTTGAAAAGGCTTTTGACAAGGCCCCACACAAGAGATTGGTGTGCAAAATGAAAGCACGTGGGATTGGAGGTAATGTACTGACATGGATAGAGAACTGGTTGGCAGACAGGAAGCAGAGAGTCGGGATAAACGTGTCCTTTTCAGAATGGCAGGCAGTGACAAGTGGAGTATCATAGGGCTCAGTGCTGGGACCCCAGCTCTTTACAATATACATTAATGATTTAGATGAAGGAATTGAATGTAATATCTCCAAGTTTGCAGATGACACTAAACTGTGTGGCAGTGTGAGCCATGAGGAGGATGCTAAGAGGCTGCAGGATGACTTGGACAGGTTAGGTGAGTGGGCAAATGCACGGCAGATGCAGTATAATGTGGATAAATGTGAGGTTATCCACTTTGGGGGCAAAAACACGAAGGCAGAATATTATTTGAATGATGGCAGATTAGGAAAAGGGGAGCTGCAACGAGACCTGGGTGTCATGGTTCATCAGTCATTGAAAGTTGGCATACAGGTACAGCAGGCGGTGAAGAAGGCAAATGGTATGTTGGCCTTCATAGCTAGGAGATTTGAATATAGGAGCAGGGAGGTCTTACTGCAGTTGTACAGGGCCTTGGTGAGATCTCACCTGGAATATTATGTTCAGTTTTGGTCTCCTAATCTGAGGAAGGACGCTCTTGCTATTGAGGGAGTGCAGTGAAGGTTCACCAGACTGATTCCAGGGATGGCTGGACTGACATATGAGGAGAGACTGGATTAACTGGGCCTTTATACACTGGAGTTTAGAAGGATGAGAGGGGATCTCATAGAAACGTATAAGATTCTGACGGGACTGGACAGGTTAGATGCGCGAAGAATGTTCCTGATGTTGGGAAAGTCCAGAACCAGGGGACACAGTCTTAGGATAAGGAGTAGGCCATTTAGGACTGAGATGAGGAGAAGCTTCTTCACTCAGAGAGTTGTTAACCTATGGAATTCCCTGATGCAGAGAGTTGTTGATGCCAGTTCATTGGATATATTCAAGTGAGAGTTAGATATGTCCCTTACGGCTAAAGGGATCAGGGGTATGGAGAGAAAGCAGGAAAGGGGTACTGAGGGAATGATCAGCAATGATCTTATTGAATGGTGGTGCAGGCTTGAAGGGCCGAATGGCCTACTCCTGCACCTATTTTCTTTGTTTCTACGTTTCTAAGATCCTGCAAATCTCCTGGGAGGACAGGCGCACCAACATCAGTGTCCTCATCCAGGCTAACATCCCCAGCATTGAAGCACTGACCACACTCGATCAGCTTCGTTGGGCAGGCCACATAGTTCACATGCTAGACACGAGACTCCCAAAACAAGTGCTCTATGCTGAGCTCCTTCACGGCAAATGAGCCAAAGGTGGGCAGTGGAAACGTTACAAGGACTCTCTCAAAGCCTCCCTGATAAAGTGCGACATCACCACTGACACCTGGGAGTCCCTGGCCAAAGATCGCCCTAAGTGGAGAGAGTGCATCCGGCAGGGCGTTGAGCACCATGAGTCTCAACGCCGAGAGTGTGAATAGGTCAAGCGCAGGCAGCGGAAGGAGCTTGCGGCAAACCAGTCCCACCCATCCCTTCCCTCAACGACTGTCCCACCCGAGGCAGAGTCTGTGTCTCTCGTATTGGACTGTTCAGCCACCAAAGAACTCACTTCAGGAGTGGAAGCAAGTCTTCCTCGATTCCAAGGGACTGCCTATGATGATGATGGATACATTAACTGACTTTCCTAAATTTCAAATTATTACACATATTTACTCTTTTATATTTATAAATTTAATAAATATGTCACATCGGCATCTGTCTCCATAAACATCTGTTATCATTTATGGGCTATGCATGTATTTACAATTTGAAGTTCTATCACAGAGATACAATTGGAATTTGGAAAGGGTAGAAATGTATGGTAATTAATCTCTACTCACCGAGAAATATGGGCTGCTTCATCAAATATCCCAGTTTCTGAAATACAAATATTTCAGTTCAGTCAATAGTTGTTGGGTACAGCATGTCAAAAAATAAAGGTCACTGCCCCTTTAAGGGCTTTATCACATTTAAACAAACACCTAACGAGCAATGTTATTTTAATTATATATTCCGATTTCTGGTGCCAACTTGCCTCTGAATTCTTTCAGTATAACTTGTTTTTCTTTTCAAAGTTTCATTTAACTGTAACAAAAAAAAAGTTGTAATTATAGCCCATGGATAGAAATTACACAGCATCCAACCCATTCTGCTAGTTACTGAGGTAATTCAGCACAAACTGCTGCAGTCTTCCAATGCCATCTGATACTGTGCTAACCACACACATCCTTGTGTTAGTTTGTACATCTCTTTCAATTGTTCGTAAATTCCTCCTGGAATCTCAAGGCTTTTAAAATCCAAGTTTGATCTCATCTAACTACTACCACTTGATTTGCCTCCTCTTCTGTCTGATTCTTTTTATACTTGGTGTCATCCTGCCTAATCGCAAGTCCTTTTTTCAGTTCATTTCTGGATAAGAGTGTCTTTATCAATAATAAGAAACTAACCTGAACTGTTTCTCCTGGATGGTGGACAGGAAGTGCTTCACATACACATAGAATCATAGAATCATAGAAATTTACAGCATGGAAGGAGGCCATTTCGGCCCATCGTGTCCACGCCGGCCAACCAAGAGCAATCCAGCCTAGTCCCACTTTCCAGCTATAGATCCGTAGCCCTGTAGGTTACGGCATTTCAAGTGCACATCCAAGTATCTTTTAAATGTGGTGAGGGTTCCTGCCTCTACCACCCTTTCAGGCAGTGAGTTCCAGACCCCCACCACCCTCTGGGTGAAGAAATTTTCCCTCATT
This sequence comes from Pristiophorus japonicus, assembly GCF_044704955.1. Taxonomy (NCBI): domain Eukaryota; kingdom Metazoa; phylum Chordata; class Chondrichthyes; family Pristiophoridae; genus Pristiophorus; species Pristiophorus japonicus. The sequence continues at coordinate 105,413,083 of NC_091987.1, forward strand.
ACCCCCAATGAATCAATGGAAAATGAAAGTCGGCTGGTTTCTATAATGAGCAGTTGATTTGCAATGTAGTTTTACATAAGCAAGTTGAAAATCTGTCCCATAATGTCAGCAATAGAATGCAGACTTTACATGAGTAATAGTACTGGCATCACCAGGTTAGAGCTCCAAGAGCCAGCAGTGGCACAGGCTTGATGGATCCAATGCCTCCTTCGGTGCTATATAATCCTATACCAGAAGAATGGGGCAGCTGTATAAGGAGAGTGGTATATTTTGCTGTGGGTGACAAGTAAAGGAAACATCTTTTTACTGAACTGTCATTGAAAACCTAACCTGTGAATTGAACTGGCTGATATCATAGAAACATTTATTTATGAAGCATTATTCAGCTAGTTTACTTTTATTTTAAATGGATACCGCTTTGGCTAAAAGAGCAGAATTCGATGCAAAGACCGTGAATGTCTGTACGGTAATATTGTATGGTGCAATTTCAGCTGAAGAGGGTAAGCGATTCCTACATTACATCAGCGTGGCTGCCCCGACCTGCGTGGAAACATCAGCGGCAGGTCAGGGCCATAAAAGGAGCGGCGAGCGGCGGCCATGGGAAGCATGGCGGCATGCCATTGTAAGGTACCGCGTGAGCCGATTCAGGAGGGCAACCACTTGGAGGAGGGCAACTGGATTAGACGTCACCAAAATCCAGGTCGTTGATTGGAGTGTGGGCAGGTACAGCAGGAGTGGCGAGGTCGGGTTGAAGGAAGTGCGAGAGATTGCAGAGCGACGTGATCGGGGCCTCGGAGAGGCGTGAGTTCGGGGCCCAGAAGAGGTGAGGGCCCAGGGGCAGCACGGGCCAGCCCACACAGCAATATGTGTGTGCACTAGGTTCATACAGCAGAGCTGATCTCCAGTTGCCACTGGACCAAGACCTAGCTCTGTCAAGCCAGTGTGGTGGCTGGTGTGCAACAGCCACCATACGTTAAAAAACTCCATGCACAGGCATCTTCCACCCTTCAATATGTAGTTTGTGACCTGGACTATCAGGTCCTTTATCGAAACATCTGTGAACTCATCTCTTTTTGGTTTGGAAGCAAGTCATCCTCGATACGAAGGACCGCCTAAGAAGAAGGAGAAGAAGACAACAGTACTACACTTCAAAAGTACTTAATTGGTTGTAAAGCGCAGTGGGACGTCCTGAAGTCGTGAAAGGTGCCATATAATTGAAAGTCTTTATAACATCTTTCTTTAAATAGCAACAGGACTAGTGGGCCAACTGCTTCCATGCTGTAACTTGTAACTTCTATGCAATTTGCAAGCTAGAATTTCTCAGTAACTTTATACACAGAGCCGATATACCTCCTGCAGGTTTGTTCCGCTCTCGCATTCAGTAATATAAGATAATAGCTATCTGGCAGTCGGAAACAAGACAGCATTTCAAACTCGAACCATTTCGTAAACCACAAGAGCAAAGAGCGAAATAGAGAAAGTTGATTTGTTGCCTAAAACATTGTCAGAGATTTGGTGTTCGTTATGCCACATTAGTGAATATTTAATTTAAAATAATGTTGCTCAATATTGAGTTTCTATAGCATTCTTGTGCAGACATGGAATATGCCGTCAAGGTGGCCTGATATAGAGGAAAGTGTGCTAGACATAACTGATGTGAGTCCTGTAGGTATAGAGCTTTACTGTGATACAACAGTTATATCAATTTATACCCAGCAACGGATCACAGAGGACTATGCTAGCACTGGATATTCTATTATTCCAACACACTATACACTATGTTCTTTACTATATACAATGGGGTGGAGTTTCCGCTAGTTATATCAGTACAGAATCGGCCAAACCAGCACAAAAGATCGGGGAACTTTAAACACCTGAGTTACGCCCACAACCACTTATGCTCGTGTCTTCCGCTATCTTTTACGCTGGTTCAAGGTTCAATTCGCCTGAATCAAGCCCTGCCCATGGGTCGAATTTATGAGTTTCCGCCAATTGGGCTGGTTCGGGAAGGCTCTGCAAATTGCACTCATTTGCTGAGGCGCACAGGCACTAGTTGGCATGTCTTAAACTTTTTCATATCAAAAAATATTTAATTTACCAAGAAACTGACTAGTGTACACCATTGAAACTATTAAATGATTCAATATAGTTTTTTAAGTAAGTTTCAGTGAATTTCATTGAGGTTTGAGGACTGGACCCTCTTATTAAAAATGCTTATTTTTACTAATAAATGCATTTTCAGTTGTATTAATAAAACTGCACCAGATTTCCACTCTTAAATACTTCAAAGAATACATTTAATAGAATGAAAAAAAAATGAAACAATTACGTTCTGTTACGCTGCCCGCTGGTTCATGGAAGTTATTACGTTTGTGATAATGCAAATGACACGAAGTCTAACCAAATCAATGCAATATCAAGTATGTTGACTTTGTGTGATAGTGTAAAACGGGTGTGTAATGTCTGTAAGCTTGTAATGTTTGTAGTTCCACACTGTGGATGTGGACGGATTGTGTACTGCAAGTGCAGGGTTAATAATAAACAGAACCGGCAGATTTCCGGAGACTTCCGAGAGAGCTGCCTGCCATGTTAGGAAGCTGTGTGTGCTGTGCTATGTGAATATATCATATTTGGTGACGAGGATGGGATTTTTTGGATGATTTAAAGCTTAAATTTTGTTGGTGAAGGATTCAGTCAGCCGACAGAGAGACTTTGCAAGTTTCTGTCTTTGGAAAAAAGCTACAAAATCCAAGGTAAAATATAGCACACGGTGTGAACAGCTAGAGATTAAAATGGCAGGTGTATTGGGACATTTGGGTGAATATAGACATGACCGGGAACGTTTTAAAGCGTATGTGGATCGGCTAGAAATGTATTTCACTGCAAATAACATAATCGAAGTTTCAGACAATGCAGTCCAGAACCGGGCTGTGTTGGAACATAAGAGAGCGATCTTCTTATCGGAGGCAGTTATGGGATTATACGAAACCCTTGTAAATCTGCTTGTGCCTGATGAGCCAAAGGACACAATGCTTAAAGAGATTTTAATGAAGCTGGAGCAGCACTATAACCCCAAACCGTTAGAAATTGCTGAAAGCTATCGTTTCGGGATTCAGAATCAAAAGGCTGATGAAAGTATCCGTGATTACATCGTAGCATTAAAAAAGCAATCGATGCACTGTAATTTTGGAAACCTTCAAAACCGAGCATTACGGGATTGTTTTGTTTGTGGGGTGAAAAATGATGCGATCAGAAGGAAGTTATTGACGACGGATGACTTGACTTTTGAGATTGCTTGTCAGACAGCGAGGTCGATGGGCATGGCCGAACAATATTCCCGAGAATTAAATAATGATTACGGTCGTCAGTCAACCGAGGTAAATCACCTGTTCAAAGTAAATGACGGGCATGGCCGAAAGTCTCAGAAACTGGAAATTCTACCAGAGCGTCGAAGTTGTGCTATAGGTGCCTGGGACAACACATTGTGTCTTAATTCAAGGAGTATCCGTAATAAGGTGGATGAATTAACTGCAAATAGATGTTAACAGATATGATATGACTGGGATTACAGAGACGTGGCTCCAGGATGATCAGGGCTGAGAACTCAACATCCAGGGGTATTCAACATTCAGGAAGGATAGAATAAAAGGAAAAGGAAGTGGGGTAGCATTGCTGGTTAAAGAGGAGATTAATGCAATAATTAGGAAGGACATTAGCTTGAATGATGTGGAATCTATATGGGTAGAGCTGCAGAACACCAAAGGGCAAAAAACATTAGTGGGAGTTGTGTACAGACCTCCAAACAGTAGTAGTGATGTTGGGGAGGGCATCAAACAGGAAATTAGGGGTGCATGCAATAAAGGTGCAGCAGTTACCATGGGTGACTTTAATATGCATATAGATTGGGCTAACCAAACTGGAAGCAATACGGTGGAGGAGGATTTCCTGAAGTGCATAAGGGATGGTTTTCTAGACCAATATGTCGAGGAACAAACTAGGGGGGAGGCCATCTTAGACTGGGTGTTGTGTAACGAGAGAGGATTAATTAGCAATCTCGTTGTGCGAGGCCCCTTGGGGAAGAGTGACCATAATATGGTGGAATTCTACATTAGGATGGAGAATGAAACAGTTAATTCAGAGACCGTGGTCCAGAACTTAAAGAAGGGTAACTTTGAAGGTATGAGGCGTGAATTGGCTGGAATAGATTGATGAATGATACTTAAGGGGTTGACAGTGGATGGGCAATGGCAGACATTTAGAGACCGCATGGATGAACCACAACAATTGTACATCCCTGTCTGGCATAAAAATAAAAAGGAAAGGTGGCTCAACCGTGGCTATCAAGGGAAATCAGGGATAGTATTAAAGCCAAGGAAGTGGCATACAAATTGGCCAGAAATAGCAGCGAACCCGGGGACTGGGAGAAATTTAGAAATCAGCAGAGGAGGACAAAGGGTTTGATTAGGGCAGGGAAAATAGAGTATGAGAGGAAGCTTGAGGGAACATTAAGACGGACTGCAAAAGCTTCTATAGATATGTAAAGAGAAAAAGGTTAGTAAAGACAAACGTAGGTCCCCAGCAGTCAAAATCAGGCGAAGTCATAACGGGGAACAAAGAAATGCAGACCAATTGAACAAGTACTTTGGTTCGGTATTCACGAAGGAGGACACAAACAACCTTCCGGATATAAAAGGGGTCAGAGGGTCGAGTAAGAAGGAGGAACTGAGGGAAATCCTTATTAGTCGGGAAATTGTGTTGGGGAAATTGATGAGATTGAAGGCCGATAAATCCCCAGGGCCTGATGGACTGCATCCCAGAGTACTTAAGGAGGTGGCCTTGGAAATAGCAGATGCATTGACAGTCATTTTCCAACATTCCATAGACTCTGGATCAGTTCCTATGGAGTGGAGGGTAACCAATGAAACCCCACTTTTTAAAAAAGGAGGGAGAGAGAAAACAGGGAATTATAGATCGGTCAGCCTGACATCGGTAGTGGGTAAAATGATGGAATCAATTATTAAGGATGCCATAGCAGCGCATTTGGAAAGAGGTGACATGATAGGTCCAAGTCAGCATGGATTTGTGAAAGGGAAATCATGCTTGACAAATCTTCTGGAATTTTTTGAGGATGTTTCCAGTAGAGTGGACAAGGGAGAACCAGTTGATGTGGTGTATTTGGACTTTCAGGAGGTTTTCGACAAGGTCCCACACAAGAGATTAATGTGCAAAGTTAAAGCACATGGGATTGGGGGTGGTGTGCTGACGTGGATTGAGAACTGGTTGGCAGACAGGAAGCAAAGAGTAGGAGTAAATGGGGACTTTTCAGAATGGCAGGCAGTGACTTGTGGGGTACGCAAGTTTCTGTGCTAGGGTCCCAGCTGTTTACATTGTACATTAATGATTTAGACGAGGGAATTAAATGTAGTATCTCCAAATTTGCGGATGACACTAAGTTGCATGACAGTGTGAGCTGCGAGGAGGATGCTATGAGGCTGCAGAGTGACTTGGATAGGTTAGGTGAGTGGGCAAATGCATGGCAGATGAAGTATAATGTGGATAAATGTGAGGTTATCCACTTTGGTGGTAAAAACAGAGAGACAGACTATTATCTGAATGGTGACAGATTAGGAAAAGGGGAGGTGCAACGAGACCTGGGTGTCATGGTACATCAGTCATTGAAGGTTGGCATGCAGGTACAACAGGCAGTTAAGAAAGCAAATGGCATGTTGGCCTTCATAGCGAGGGGATTTGAGTACAGGGGCAGGGAGGTGTTACTACAGTTATAGTGTCTTAGTGAGGCCCTGGAGTATTGTGTACAGTTTTGGTCTCCTAACTTGAGGAAGGATATTCTTGCTATTGAGGGAGTGCAGCGAAGGTTCACCAGACTGATTCCCGGGATGGCAGGACTGACATATCAAGAAAGATTGGATCAACTGGGCTTGTATTCACTGGAGTTCAGAAGAATGAGAGGGGATCTCATAGAAACGTTTAAAATTCTGACGGGTTTAGACAGGTTAGATGCAGGAAGAATCTTCCCAATGTTGGGGAAGTCCAGAACCAGGGGTCACAGTCTAAGGATAAGGGGTAAGCCATTTAGGACCGAGATGAGGAGAAACTTCTTCATCCAGAGAGTGGTGAACCTGTGGAATTCTCTACCACAGAAAGTTGTTGAGACCAATTCACTAAATATATTCAAAAAGGAGTTAGATGTAGTCCTTACTACTGGGGGGATCAAGGGGTATGGTGAGAAAACAGGAATGGGGTACTGAAGTTGCATGTTCAGCCATGAACTCATTGAATGGTGGTGCAGGCTCGAAGGGCCGAATGGCCTACTCCTGCATCTAGTTTCGATGTTTCTATTGCTCAAAGTTGTCCATACGTGAAGGCAGAGTGTTTCTTCTGCAGAAAGACTGGGCATCTTGTGAAGGCATGCCGACTGTAGGGTAAACCAGTTTTTAAAGCTATGAGTCTAGCGTTCAGAGCTATGAGAAGAAATCCCAAGAGACTACATAGCATGGAAGAACAACAACAGGACGAGGAGATGTTAGAGTTACACGTCATCAGGAGCACGAGGTTAACGGACAGCGATTCGGAAAGCATCAAATTCCACATAGATGTTGCGGGATTCAAGATACCAATGGAAATTGACACGGGTGCTTCCGTGAGTGCAGTACCGGAGTCACTATACCGCGACAAATTGCGTGATTTCCAACTGGAGAAATCCAAGATAGAGCTGCGAGGCTACTTGGGAGAGAAAATTCCTGTGGTAGGTCGTATCACCGTACCGGTGAAATATAAAGATCTATTTCAGAACTTGCCTCTAATAGTAGTGAAAGGAAACAAGTCTGCCTTACTGGGAATAAATTGGTTGAGCTCACTGAAGCTGGATTGGAGTAAGATTTTCTGTGTGGAAGCGAGATTTTCATCAACGGATGAGGTTATCAAGCAGTATCCGAAGGTGTTCTGCGAAACGGGCAGTTCGATCCAAGGCTTCAAGGCAAGTGTCAGGGTACAGAAGGACGCTAGATCGGTTTACTACAAGCCTCGTTCCATACCATATGCACTCAAGGAGAAAGTTGAGCAAGAACTCAAAAGATTAGAGACTGAGAACATTATTTGTAAGATAGATCGATGTAATGGGGCTGCACCCATTGTTGTTGTATCTAAGTCCGATGGTAAGGTAAGATTGTGTGGTGATTATAAAGTAACCGTAAACCAGGTTCTAGAGGGTAATGTCGCCAATACATTGCCGAATATAGAACATTTGTTCACAACACTGATAAGTGATCAGATCTTCTCAAAACTGGATCTTACGAATGCCTAATTATAGCTTGAACTCGATGAGGAGTCCAAGTCATGTTTGACTATAAATACTCATCCAGGCCTATATCAATTTAATAGGCTACCGTTTGGAGTGTCTTCTGCCCCTGCCATATTCCAAGGGGGATGAACCAGATTTTGCAAGGTATTGAAGGGGTAGTATGTTATTTGGATGACATACAAATTTCAGCACCAAATAGGCAAATTCATAATAACATACTGAATGAAGTCTTCAAATGGCTATAGAAGCACAAAGTACAAGTGTCTGCTCGTAAGTGTGAGTTATTTAAAAACTCAGTGGAGTACTTAGGGTACAGAGTAGACAAAGGTGGTTTACATCCAACCATGGAAAAATTGGATGCAATCAGAAATGCACCCACTCCCAGGAATGTCACTGAACTTCGTTCATTCTTGGGTCTTTTGAACTATTATGGGAAGTTCCTACCAAATTTGGTTACAGTATTCCATCCACTGAATGAACTTTTGAAAAAACAGGTCCATTGGAAGTGGTCAAAAGAATGCGATACAGCATTCAAGGAGTGTAAAAGCAAATTGGTAGAGAGCACCATGTTCGTTCATTGTGACATATCTAAGGAGATTAAGCTAGCATGTGATGCCTCTCCATATGGAGTTGGGGCAGTAATCTCTCATGTATTAAATAGTGGGGAGGAGAGACCAATTGCTTTTGCTTCACGCAGTGAGAGTAATTATGCGCAAATTGAAAGGGAAGCTTTGGCATTAATTTTGGGGTCAAGAAGTTTCACAAATACTTGTATGGTTGTAAGTTTTCCATCGTTAAGGACCATAAGCCCCTAACAGCAATCCTCCATCAAAAAGTCCCCAGTTCCAACATTAGCTGCAGCCCGAATGCAGAGATGGGCTTTGATTTTGTCAGCATATACATATCATATTGAATACAGATGATCAGCTGATCACAGTAATGTTGATGCAATGTCTAGTTTGCCTTCCCCATCACAAGTTAAACCCAATAGGGAAGAAGTGTTTTATTTTTCATACATTGATGAACTGCCAGTCACAGCTGAAGAGATTGGTAGAGCAACCAAACATGACCCAGTAATCTCAAAGATGTATGAGTGTATTACAAATGGATGGCCAAACCAGGTAACAGACAAAAATACACATCCATTCTTCATTCATAGGAATGAATCATCAGTTGATAAAGATTTTATCATGTCGGGTGCAAGAGTGATTATACCGAATAAATTCAGGTCCAAATTATTAGGAGCTCTCAATGACCAGCACCTGGGAATGTGCTTGACCAAGAGTTTTGCACGCAGTTATTTATGGTGGCCAGGTCTTGATAAAGATATAGAGTACATTGTGAGTCAGTGTACGACATGTCAATCGGTAAGCAAGCAACCACCACCAGTACCATTACGGCATGGAAATGGCCTCCCAGGGTATGGAAAAGGCTACATATTGATTTTTCTGAGTTAGAAGGACAACAGTTGTTCATTGTGATTGATAGCCATTCAAAGTGTTTCCATGTGGAAAATAACAACAAGTAAAACATTGGACATTTTACGAAAATTATTTTCTTCATTTGGCCTCCCTGAAGAAATTGTTTCGGATAATGGACCACAATTTCGTTCAGAAGAATTTGCACAATTCACGAGGAAAAATGGTGTGAAACATGCCAAGGTTCCACCATACCATCCTGCTTCGAATGGTGCAGCAGAGCGCACTGTACAAATTGTAAAACGCGCCCTCATAAAACAAATGTTAGATCCAAATCCAAGGAAATGACAGTTGTCTTTGGATCACAACTTGGCTAATTTTTTTAATTACATATCGAAATAGTCCTCATACAACTACTGGTAGAACACCAGCAGAGTTGTTTCTCAAATGACAGCCACGAACCAGATTCTCGTTGTTAAAGCCAAATTTGGCACAGTCCGTAGAAGAGACACAATTGAGACAGAAAGAGAATCAGGATAGTAGTAGAGTAAAATAGTGAAATTAAACCAGAAGGTGAGAGTGAAAAACCATCACCATTAATGGGTAAAGTGGTTACCAAGAAGAGTGGTGAAGATATGTGGTCCTCGCACATATTTTGTAAAGATGTTTGATAATGGACAGGTTAGGTTTGTTCATATTGATCATATTTTACCGACAGACATGGAAGGAGTTGAAGGTGGGAATGATTCAATTATTTCTGACTCATCAGATAGTTTTGATATACCAGTAGCAAATCCTAAATCCAATGTACTGGAAACAAATCCAGGAGCGAATCAGAATGAAAGTCTGAGTCCGAGACAGGAAAACAAAGAGCCTGAAGTTAGAGTGAGTTCAAATGAAAATCAAGGAAATTCCGTGGAGGAAAACGTTCCTCAGGATGAGCCTCGAATGAGTTTAGATTCAACACCATGTTTGGAAGGTGCTGTTCAAGAGCGAAGGTGTCCTCTTCGAAACAGAAAACAAGTGGTAAAGTTAAATTTGTAAATATGGAAAAAAAAATCAGTTTATATCCTGTGTTATGTATAAACATGAAGGTTATGTATGATGTTTGTTATGATGGCTTCTTCATTAAGGAAGGAGAAGTGTAATGTCTGTAAGCTTGTAATGTTTGTAGCTCCGCACTGTGGATGTGGATGTATTGTGTACTGCAAATGCAGGGTTAATAATAAACAGAACCGGCAGATTTCCGGAGAATTCCGAGAGAGCTGCCTGCCATGTTAGGAAGCTGTGTGTGCTGTGCTCTGTGAATATATCACAGGGTGCTTCTGAACAGGCAGCTCATTTTACATCTCTTCTGACTACTATATTGACTTGACAGATGGATGGGGAAAGGGTGAGGGGGAAAGGGTGAGGGGGAAGGCTGAGGGGGGAAGGGTGAGAGGGAAAGGGTGAGAGGGAAAGGGTGATGGGGAAAGAGCGAGGAGGAAAGGGTGATGGGGAAAGGGTGATGGGGAAAGGGTGATGGGGAAAGGGTGATGGGGAAAGGGTGAGGGGAAAGGGTGATGGGGAAAGGGTGAGGGGAAAGGGTGATGGGGAAAGGGTGATGGGGAAAGGGTGATGGGGAAAGGGTGAGGGGGAAAGGGTGATGGGGAAAGGGTGATGGGGAAAGGGTGAGGGGAAAGGGTGAGGGAAAACGGTGATGGGGAAAGGGTGATGGGGAAAGGGTGATGGGGAAAGGGTGATGGGGAAAGGGTGAGGGGGAAAGGGTGAGGGGGAAAGGGTGATGGGGAAAGGGTGAGGGGGAAAGGGTGATAAGAACATCAGAAATAGGAGCAGGAGTAGGCCATACGGCCCCTCGAGCCTGCTCCGCCATCAATAAGATCATGGTTGATCTGATCATGGACTCAGCTCCACTTCCCCGCGCGCTCCCCATAACTCCTTATCCCCTTATCGTTTAAGAAACTGTCTATTTCTGTCTTAAATTTATTTAATGTCCCAGCTTTCACAGCTCTCTGAGGCAGCAAATTCCACAGATTCACAACCCTCTGAGAGAAGAAATTTCTCCTCATCTCTGTTCTAAATGGGCGGCCCCTTATCCTAAGATCATGCCCTCTAGTTCTAGTCTCCTTCACCAGTGGAAGCATCCTCTCTGCATCCACCTTGTCAAGCCCCCTCATAATCTTATATGTTTCGATAAGATCACCTCTCATTCTTCTGAATTCCAATGAGTAGAGGCCCAAACTACTCAACCTTTCCTTATAAGTCAACCCCCTCATCTCTGGAATCAACCTAGTGAACCTTCTCTGAACTGCCTCCACAGCAAGTATATCCTTTCTTAAATATGGAAACCAAAACTGCATGCAGTATTCCAGGTGTGGCCTCACCAATACCCTGTACAGCAGTAACAAGACTTACCTGCTTTTATACTCCATCTCCTTTGCAATAAAGGCCACTATTCCATTGGTATTCCTGATCACTTGCTGTAGCTGCATACTATCCTTTTGTGCTTCATGCACAAGTACCCTCAGGTCCCGCTGTACTGCAGCACTTTGCAATCTTTTTCCATTTAAATAATAACTTGCTCTTTGATTTTTTTCTGCCAAAGTGCATGACCTCACATTTTCCAATATTATACTGCCAAATTCTTGGCCACTCACTTAGCCTGTCGATGTCCTCTTGAAGCCTCTTTATGTCCTCGTCACACATTACCCTTCCTCCCATCTTTGTATCGTCAGCAAACTTGGCTACGTTACACTCAGTCCCCTCTTCCAAGTCGTTCATATAGATTGTAAATAGTTGGTGTCCCAGCTCTGATCCCTGTGCCACCCTAATAGTTACTGATTGTCAACCAGAGAATTAATCATTTATCCCGACTCTCTGTTTTCTGTTTGCCAGCCAATCTTCTATCCATGCTAATATATTACCCCCAATCCCGTGAACTTTTATCTTGTGCAGTAACCTTTTATGTGGCACCTTGTCAAATGCCTTCTCAAAGTCCAAATACACCACATCCAGTGGTTCCCCTTTATTCACCCTGTTCGTTACATCCGCCAAGAATTCCAGTAAATGTTCAAACATGGCTTCCCCTTTATTCACTGGGGTTTAGAAAAATGAGAGGGGATCTCATAGAAACATATCAAATTTTGACGGAACTGGACAGGTTAGATACAGGAAGAATGTTCCCGATGTTGGGGAAATCCAGAACCAGGGGACACAGTCTAAGGATAAGGGGTAAGCCATTTAGGACTGAGATGAGGAGAAACTTCTTCACTCAGAGAGTTGTTAACATGTGGAATTCCCTACCGCAGAGAGTTGTTGATGCCAGTTCATTGGATATATTCAAGAGGGAGTTAGATATGGCCCTTACGGCTAAGGGGGATCAAAGGGTATGGAGAGAAAGCAGAAAAGGGGTACTGAGGTGAATGATCAGCCATGATCTTATTGAATAGTGGTGCAGGCTCGAAGGGCTGAATGGCTTACTCCTGCACCTATTTTCTATGTTTCTATATTTCCATATAAATCCATGCTGAATTTGCCTGACCAAATTTTGCTTTTCCAAATGTCCTGTTACTGCTTCTTTAATAATGGACTCCAACATTTTCCCAACCACAGATGTTAGGCGAACTGGTCTATCGTTTCATGCTTTTTGTCTGCCTCCTTTTTTGAATAGGAACATTACATTTGCAGTTTTCCAATCTGCTAGGACCGCCCCAGAATCCAATTAATTTTGGTAAATTGCAAACAATGCGTCCACAATTCCTGCCACTACTTCTCTGAAGACCCAAGGATGCAAGCCATCAGGTCCAAGGGATTTATCTGCCTTTAGTGTCATTATCTTACTGAGCACCTTAGTAATTGTGATTGTGTTAAGTTCCTCCCCCACTATAGCCCCTTGACTATCCACTGTTGGAATATTGTTAGTGTCCTCTACCGTAAAAGCTGATACAAAATACTTGTTTATAGTTTCTGCCATCTCCATGGGGAAAGAGTGAGGGGGAAAGAGTGATGGAGAAAGGGTGATGCGGAAAGAGTGAGGGGGAAAGAGTGATGGGGAAAGAGTGAGGGGGAAAGAGTGAGGGGGAAAGAGTGAGGGGGAAAGAGTGAGGGGGAAAGAGTGAGAGGGAACGGGTGAGGGGGAAATGGTGATGTGGAAAGAGTGATGGGAAAGAGTGAGGGGGAAAGAGTGATGCGGAAAGAGTGAGGGGGAAAGAGTGAGAGGGAAGGAGTGAGGGGGAGAGAGGGAAAGAGTGAGGGTGAAAGATTGAGGGTGAAAGAGTGAGGGTGAAAGAGTGAGAGGGAATGAGTGAGGGGGAGAGAGGGAAAGAGTGAGGGTGAAAGAGTGCGGGTGAAAGAGTGAGGGTGAAAGAGTGAGAGGGAACGAGTGAGAGGGAAAGAGTGAGAGTGAAAGTGTGTGAGGGAAAGGGTGAGGGGGAAAGAGTGATGGGGAAAGGATGAGGGGGAAAGGATGAGGGGGGAAAGAGTGAGGGTGAAAGAATGAGGGTGAAAGAGTGAGGGTGAAAGAGTGAGAGGGAACGAGTGAGAGGGAAAGAGTGAGAGTGAAAGTGTGTGAGGGAAAGGGTGAGGGGGAAAGAGTGATGGGGAAAGAGTGAGGGGGAAAGAGTGAGGGGGAAAGAGTGAGGGGGAAAGAGTGAGGGGGAAAGAGTGATGGGGAAAGAGTGAGGGAGAAAGAGTGAGGGGGAAAGAGTGAGGGGAAAAGAGTGAGAGGGAAAGAGTGCGAGGGAATGGGTGCGAGGGAAAGGGTGCGGGGGAAAGAGCGAGGGGGAAAGAGCGGGGGGGAAAGAGCAAGGGGGAAAGAGTGAGGGGGAAAGAGTGAGGGGGAAAAGAGTGAGTGGGAAAGGGTGAGGGGGAAAGAGTGATGGGGAAAGAGTGAGAGGGAACGAGTGCGAGGGAAAGGGTGCGAGGGAAAGGGTGCGGGGGAAAGAGCGAGGGGGAAAGAGCGGGGGGGAAAGAGCGAGGGGGAAAGAGTGAGGGGGAAAGAGTGAGGGGGAAAAGAGTGAGGGGGGAAGAGTGGGCGGGAAAGAGTGGGCGGGAAAGAGTGAGGGGGAAAGAGTGAGGGGGAAAGAGTGATGGGGAAAGAGTGATGGGGAAAGAGTGATGGGGAAAGAGTGATGTGGAAAGAGTGATGGGGAAAGAGTGAGAGGGAAAGATTGATGGGGAAAGTGTGAGGGGGAAAGTGTGAGGGGGAAAGAGTGATGGGGAAAAAGTGAGAGGGAAAGATTGATGGGGAAAGTGTGAGGGGGAAAGTGTGAGGGGGAAAGAGTGATGGGGAAAGGATGAGGGGTAAAGAGTGAGGGGGAAAGAGTGAGGGGGAAAGAGTGAGGGGGAAAGAGTGAGTGGGAAAGAGTGAGTGGGAAAGAGTGAGAGGGAAAGAGTGATGGGGAAAGAGTGAGAGGGAAAGAGTGGTGGCAAGAGAGTGAGTGGGAAAGAGTGAGAGGGAAAGAGTGAGAGGGAAAGAGTGAGAGGGAAAGAGTGATGGGGAAAGAGTGATGGGGACAGAGTGATGGGGAAAGAGGGAGGGGCAAAGAGTGATGGGAAAAGAGTGAGAGGGAAGGAGTTAGAGGGAAGGAGTGATGGGGAAAGAGTGAGGGGGAAAGGATGAGAGGGAAAGAGTGAGGGGGAAAGAGTGAGGGGGAAAGAGTGAGAGGGAAAGAGTAAAGTGGAGAGAGTCAGAGGGAAAGAGTGATGGGGTAAGAATGATGGGGAAAGAGTGAGGGGGAAAGAGGGAGGGGCAAAGAGTGAAGGGGGAAAGAGTGATGGGGAAAGAGTGATGGGGAAAGAGTGAGGGCGAAAGAGTGAGAGGGAAAGAGTGATGGGGAATGGATGAGGGGGAAAGAGTGATGGGGAAAGAGTGATGGGGAAAGAGTGAGGGGGAAAGGATGAGGGGGAAAGAGTGAGGGAGAAAGAGTGAAGTGGAGAGAGTCAGAGGGAAAGAGTGATGGGGTAAGAGTGATGGGGTAAGAGTGAGGGGGAAAGAGTGAGGGGCAAAGAGTGAAGGGGGAAAGAGTGATGGGGAAAGAGTGATGGGGAAAGAGTGAGGGGGAAAGAGTGAGAGGGAAGGAGTGATGGGGAAAGAGTGAGGGGGAAAGGATGAGAGGGAAAGAGTGAGGGGGAAAGAGTGAGGGGGAAAGAGTGAGAGGGAAAGAGTAAAGTGGAGAGAGTCAGAGGGAAAGAGTGATGGGGTAAGAATGATGGGGAAAGAGTGAGGGGGGAAAGAGGGAGGGGCAAAGAGTGAAGGGGGAAAGAGTGATGGGGAAAGAGTGATGGGGAAAGAGTGAGGGCGAAAGAGTGAGAGGGAAAGAGTGATGGGGAATGGATGAGGGGGAAAGAGTGATGGGGAAAGAGTGATGGGGAAAGAGTGAGGGGGAAAGGATGAGGGGGAAAGAGTGAGGGGGAAAGAGTGAGGGGGAAAGAGTGAAGTGGAGAGAGTCAGAGGGAAAGAGTGATGGGGTAAGAGTGATGGGGTAAGAGTGAGGGGGAAAGAGTGAGGGGCAAAGAGTGAAGGGGGAAAGAGTGATGGGGAAAGAGTGATGGGGAAAGAGTGAGGGGGAAAGAGTGAGAGGGAAAGAGTGATGGGGAAAGAGTGATGGGGAATGGATGAGGGGGAAAGAGTGATGGGGAAAGATTGAGGGGAAAGAGTGAGGGGGAAAGAGTGAGGGGGAAAGAGTGGGAGGGAAAGAGTGATGGGGAAAGAGTGATGGGGAATGGATGAGGGGGAAAGAGTGATGGGGAAAGAGTGTGGGGAAAGAGTGAGGGGGAAAGGATGAGTGGGAAAGAGTGACAGGGAAAGAGTGAGGAGGAAAGAGTTAGAGGGAAAGAATGAGGGGGAAAGAGTGAGAGGGAAAGAGTGATGGGGAAAGAGTGATGGGTAAAGAGTGATGTGGAAAGAGTGAGCGGGACAGAGTGAGAGGGAAACAGTGATGGGGAAACAGTGATGGGGAAAGAGTGAGGGGGAAAGAGTGAGGGCGAAAGAGTGATGTGGAGAGAGTGAGAGGGAAAGAGTGAGAGGGAAAGCGTGAGGGGGAAAGAGGGAGGGGCAATGAGTGAAGGGGGAAAGAGTGATGGGAAAAGAGTGATGGGGAAAGTGTGAGAGGGAAAGAGTGATGTGGAGAGAGTGAGAGGGAAAGAGTGGAGGGAAAAGAGTGAAGGGGGAAAGAGTGATGGGGAAAGAGTGATGGGGAAAGTGTGAGAGGGAAAGAGTGAGAGGGAAAGAGTGATGGGGAATGGATGAGGGGGAAAGAGTGATGGGGAAAGAGTGATGGGGAAAGAGTGATGGGGAAAGAGTGATGGGGAAAGAGTGATTGAGAAAGAGTGAGATGGAACGAGTGAGGGGGAAAGAGTGAGGGGGAAAGGATGAGTGGGAAAGAGTGACAGGGAATGAGTGAGGAGTAAAGAGTGAGGGGGAAAGAGTGAGAGGGAAAGAGTGAGGGGGAAAGAGTGAGAGGGAATGAGTGAGGGGGAAAGAGTGTTGGGGAAAGAGTGATGGGGAAAGAGTGATGGGGCAAGAGTGAGGGGGAAAGGATGAGGGGGAAAGAGTGAGGTGGAAAGAGTGATGGGGAAAGAGTGATGGGTAAAGAGTGAGGGCGAAAGAGTGAGAGGGAAAGAGTGATGGGGAATGGATGAGGGGGAAAGAGTGATGGGGAAAGAGTGATGGGGAAAGAGTGAGGGGGAAAGGATGAGGGGGAAAGAGTGAGGGGGAAAGAGTGAGGGGGAAAGAGTGAGAGGGAAAGAGTGAAGTGGAGAGAGTCAGAGGGAAAGAGTGATGGGGTAAGAGTGATGGGGAAAGAGTGAGGGGGAAAGAGGGAGGGGCAAAGAGTGAAGGGGAAAGAGTGATGGGGAAAGAGTGATGGGGAAAGAGTGAGGGGGAAAGAGTGAGAGGGAAACAGTGATGGGGAAAGAGTGATGGGGAATGGATGAGGGGGAAAGAGTGATGGGGAAAGAGTGAGGGGAAAGAGTGAGGGGGAAAGGATGAGTGGGAAAGAGTGACAGGGAAAGAGTGAGGAGGAAAGAGTTAGAGGGAAAGAGTGAGGGGGAAAGAGTGAGAGGGAAAGAATGATGGGGAAAGAGTGATGGGTAAAGAGTGAGAGGGAAAGAGTGAGCGGGACAGAGTGAGAGGGAAACAGTGATGGGGAAACAGTGATGGGGAAAGAGTGATGGGGAAAGAGTGATGGGGAAAGAGTGAGGGGGAAAGAGTGATGGGGAAAGAGTGAGGGGGAAAGAGTGAGGGGGAAAGAGTGAGGGCAAAAGAGTGATGTGGAGAGAGTGAGAGGGAAAGAGTGAGAGGGAAAAGAGTGAAGGGGGAAAGAGTGATGGGGAAAGAGTGATGGGGAAAGTGTGAGAGGGAAAGAGTGAGAGGGAAAGAGTGATGGGGAACGGATGAGGGGGAATGGATGAGGGGGAAAGAGTGATGGGGATGGGGAAAGAGTGATTGAGAAAGAGTGAGATGGAACGAGTGAGGGGGAAAGAGTGAGGGGAAAGGATGAGTGGGAAAGAGTGACAGGGAATGAGTGAGGAGTAAAGAGTGAGGGGGAAAGAGTGAGAGGGAAAGAGTGAGGGGGAAAGAGTGAGAGGAAATGAGTGAGGGGGAAAGAGTGATGGGGAAAGAGTGATGGGGAAAGAGTGATGGGGCAAGAGTGAGGGGGAAAGGATGAGGGGGAAAGAGTGAGGGGGAAAGAGTGAGAGGGAAAGAGTGAAGTGGAGAGAGTCAGAGGGAAAGAGTGATGGGGTAAGAGTGATGGGGAAAGAGTGAGGGGGAAAGAGTGAAGGGGGAAAGAGTGAAGGGGGAAAGAGTGATGGGGAAAGAGTGATGGGGAAAGAGTGAGGGGGAAAGAGTGAGAGGGAAAGAGTGATGGGGAAAGAGTGATGGGGAATGGATGAGGGGGAAAGAGTGATGGGGAAAGAGTGAGGGGGAAAGAGTGAGGGGGAAAGGATGAGTGGGAAAGAGTGACGGGGAAAGAGTGAGGAGGAAAGAGGTAGAGGGAAAGAGTGAGCGGGAATAGAGTGAGAGGGAAAGAGTGATGGGGAAAGAGTGAGGGGTAAAGAGTGATGTG